>NC_081353.1:50225896-50572533 GCF_029784015.1 Lycium ferocissimum | reverse complement strand
GCTTATCCATTGAATTCATCTAGATTGCTCATTTGTGGTTTCCAATTGAGTCTTCTAATTGATTCAAATTGCTTTGGTTCTTTTGGTTGAATTCACAATAGGAGGGTCTAAGTTTCATATACTTAGATTTGCCTATAGATTCATTACTAATTGGGTCAAGTATCTATCCTCTATTCTCCTTAATCCCCAATTCTTCATCTATCTTTTGTTTTCCTTTATTTTTGTTTAATTCTTAGAGTTTCCTTAGGTTGTTTGTTATCATTTCTTAAAACCAGTTTTTATTTTGTAAAACCAGAAATATGTTAACGATAAAAATTAGATGAAATAAAATTTTTTTGAGCCCACAACTTTCTTGTGTGTCCTTAAGAAATCTAATCCCCTCATAGTTGCCAAGGTTAATCGATTAATTTCTCCCTGGAATGAACGGAAAACTATTCTGCAATAGCGGCAATGCAAATTACAAAACTTCGGTGAACTCAAATGGCGGCAGCAAATCACATTGGACACTTAAGTTTTTTGGTTTGAAAATATGCAGAATGCAGAAGATCAGAGAGGATTAGATTTATAGCCATAGGTTTGAAATTTTTTCAGTGTAGAAAACTGAGGCAGATCCTCGGAATTTATAGCCACAGATTTGGGAAGACATTCCTATTCATCAAAGGCAATGTCTGTTCGGATCATAATTTGAGAAAATAAATAATGGCATTTAGAAAATAAATTTGGTCCAAAAAGATTATCAATCGTTCAGATCATTTGACCAAAACGAAGCCGAAGCATAGCGGCCGAGCGACGACGATGACACTAGGGGAGTCCCTCTTCTCAACTCTTTGAGAGCTAGAAGAGATGATTCTATATATAAGCACACAAGAAGTGTTTTCCCCCACTAATGAGGGACAAAGTGCCTTTGCAAAATGAAATTTATTTGAATTTCATTTCCCTCCATTTTATTTTTTCACTATTTCCCAATCACACTTCACTCATCTTTAAAGCCTATACTATGTCTTTAAAGCCCAACAGATGGTTGTAGTCTTGTTAAGTGTGTGAGAGATCTCTTGGAAGTCCAAATTCATTAGGGCAGCCACACCAATAATTGATGAGCATTCTTACAGACGTGATGAGCTTGGGAATACCCAATGAACAATAACTGTCCTGAAAGAATTGTGCTGGTGGTTCTAGGTGTCCAACCATAGCTATCTTTAAGATTGGGGATAGTTTCCTAAACAAGAAGATGCTAGTTAATTCATTTTAGCTTGCTTCAGTGAAGAATAAATTTAATTTTTGCCTAAGTAATACATCACTGTATGTGTAGATAAGAGTTATAAGTGGAGACTGCGCAATGTGTCGTACGAGAACTGTGATAGGTTTACCTGTACAATAACGTGCACACGTGTGGCGTACAACATATTGCTAGCATCATAGCCAAACTTTAGCTAAAGTAATAGTTAGGCGCATGATGAATAAATTTATTAAAGGCAAAAGGCCTCGCCCAAAGAAACAAGAAAGTTATACAAGAAGATTTGAGTTGTCATGGTAGCTACTAGAAGCGCTGGTTTGGAAGACTACGCGCTAAGGAATTGATAAGGGGTTCAGCAGATCATTGGTATTTGGCTGCGTATCGTATGTGCTTGAAATCACAAATCCTGGAAGCAGGACTATGCGGAGGGGAGGTTTTTATATTTCTTTACAGCTTTTGACACTTGCATAAGGGGATGTCAGCACATGAGAAAGATCAAAGCACATTCTTGTCAGGTAAGTAGGTGGTGTTCTATTGATTGATGTAGTACAGGACGTGGAGAGCCATGTTTGCTCATTGGCCTATTGGGTAGTAAATATGGAGTTCGTTGCCTCTTAAAATTACTTTTTTCAACAATTGCGTGAAATAGTTTCTAACATCATGAATTTTTGCATAATATCTGACCAGCACCAAAGCATTGCAAAGGCAAAAGACAACAAGTTTACAGTGAGGCTCACCATAGATGTTCCACAAGCCATTTTGATGAACGATTGCGTGAAAGTTCAGCAATGGATCCTTCTTTAAATACTCTTATAATGCAGCAACTGCATATAGTGTCGAAGAGTTTAATAATCAGTTTGATCAACTAATTTAATTTATAGCCCCGAATGTAGCTAATTGTCTTCATAATAAAGTCGGGTATTATAAATGGAGTCGGGCATATTTCCCTGGAAACAAATTCAACGTGTTAACATCAAACATTGCCAAGTCATTCAACTCAATATTTTTCGAAGAGAGAGAATTTCCCTTGAGTGCCCTTTTCAACTCCATTAATAGCAGATTTTCTGCCAAATTTGATGAAAAGTGTATGACAACAATAAACGCAAACACCCGCGCTTCAACCTTCATGCCTTGTGCTGAAAAAAGGATAAGGGAGAATATGACTAAGAGCAACAGGAGAATGGCCTTTTAGGTAAACGAAGACGAGTACAATCGCATAACTAATCCCCTCATAAATAAAACAAGCATAAATTATGAGTCAATTTATATATTATTTTATAAAGAGTAAAATATGGAATAACTAATACACAAATAGTAATACAGAAATAATTAAACCCTTCATTACTACCACATGGATAACTCTAATCAACAATTTCTAACGACTTCGGCCGTTTAGTACTTAGTTAGATTTGTGCAGGTATTAGTAATATAGGGATTAGTTATCTAAGAAAAATAAATATATGTATTATTTTATGCATAGTTTAGTTAGTTATGGATTAGTTATTCTATCTTCTATACTATATAAAATAATACATAGATTGCCTCATAATTTATACATGTATTAGTTGTGCAGGTTTCTAAATTGTAAACCAAACACCGTATTAGGTGTGTTAAATTTTATACATCACAAAAAATCATACTACCAAACATGATAGTTCCTCCGTCCCATTTTAAGTTTCTTACTTTCCTTTTTGGCCTGTTCCAAAAAGAATGCCTCTTTAATTTTAGTAAGTTGATAATTCAAACATTCTACATGATAAGTGTAAAACCACCAGAATCGAAGGACATTTTTAGTACATTACACACATCTTTAATTTAGGACATACAAGATTCAAAAGTCTCTCTTCATTTCTTAAACTCCGTGTCTAGTCAAACTTAAACACTTAAATTGGATGGAGGGATCTTACTTATACAAAATTTAATACATGAATAACTTAGCTCCTAAACATCTACCAAACAAGTGTTAGGGTTTTTACCCTGATTTTCTTACCATATTTGAGTTTTACTTTTCTATTGAAGGAAAGTCAAAATATTACCATAATTGCTTTTACTTTTCCTGAAAGGAAAATATAATTCTTTTCCATATTTGACTATTCCTTGTCTTGGAGGAAAAGTATTGGACATCTATAAATTGAAGACATCCTTCCCACAACTAAAACATAACAACATCTGCAATGTAGTCCCTTAAGGTTAAAGAGTCTTGGTTAGGGTTGGGGGTTGGGGGGATTATTCTCTCATAGGTTTATGCTTTCTTTTATATTAGTTTTCTCATATGTAGGATAATTGGCCAAACCATATTAAGATATTATGCCTTTTTAATATAGTTTTTTTGTCGTCTTATTTATCGTCGTTTAAGGTTTGTAATTATTAGCTTCCGCATGCCGCCATGATTATTTCGATCCCAACAATTGGTATCAGAGCCAATGGTTCACCAATGATTCAACGAGGTTGAAGATAGGTTCAACGCAGATTCATATCAAGCTATAGCCTATTAACGATATTGAAGATTCTTTATCAAATAAGAAGAAGAAACTCCGGACTACTACATGTGGAGATGAATTTTCAGTCATGGTTTCAACATTCCAATTGTTGCATCTTTAAAAATAAAGCAAAATATTTTTTAAATCAAATTTTAACTAATTTTTTTAATCTTATGTTTAACCATGATAAGCAGCAGTGATGAAAATTATGTGAAGAAGGAGGATGAAGATTATTTTGCCAGAAATTCAGGTCAAGGGGAGATTTATTAGGGTTTTTCTCTTATTTTCTTACCATATTTGAGTTTTTTTTTCTTACTTTTATGTTGAAGGAAAGTCAAAGTACGTATTACCATAATTGCTTTTACTTTTCCTAAAAGGGAAATATAATTATCTTCCATATTTGGCTATTCCTTGTCTTGGAGGAAAAGTTTTTGACGTTTATGAATTGAAGACATCATTCCCACAACTAAAACATAATAGCGTCCATAATGTAGTCCCTTAGGGTTAAAGAATCTTGTTTAGGGGAGATTATTTCTAATAGTTTTATGCTTTCTTTTATATCAGTTTTCTCATATGTAGTCCAATTGACCGAACCATATTAAGATATTATGCCTTTTTAATATAGTTTTCTATGTCGTTTTATTTATCGTCGTTCAAGATTTGCAATTATTAGCCTTCGTATGATGCCCCGATTGTTTCGACCCCAACAATAAGCTCATTCGTAGAAACAGAAGCGTTGATTCTGTTGAAATCGCTCCTGCCTTAGGATCTAGCTCACATTGTCCAGCCAAAACAAGCTAAGAAAAGAAGGAAAGAAAGACACTAAATAACAGAAAAGATGGCTTAACGGAACGTATGGGCTAGGCCTAAATATCCCAAATAATTTTAACAGAATTACTTTCTTTCCTTCCACTCATTCTTTTATCTAAAAAAACCGGTCATCTAATTCACTTCCCAACGTATCAAAACAATAATATTATTTTCACGTAATGGCCAATATCCACGTAAGCCCAACATTCTTTCATGGGTTGGAACCGTCAGCGCAAATCCCAAAATATTCCTTCTCAATAGACATATGGTGCACAGCTGTCAGCACTGTTTCCGTCCTACCTAGGATTGTCTGATTGCTCTCTGTATTAGAAAATATTTTACTGGCAAATATTTTGACTCCGACAAACGTACTTAAACCTAATTTGTTTTGTCTGAATTTGAAGATATATATATATATATATTAAAATATTGTATTAATATTTGCATATTAAATTATTTAGACTGTTTATTTTCTCAGTATATATATATATAAATATATAAAAGTCATCTTTATTTAAAAATTAATAAATATAAATTTAATAAAATATTAAATTAATCTATTTACTTTATTAGCAAAAGATTTTTAAAAAAATAATATGACAGTTGGTGATGTTCACATAACAATGGTGGTTGTGGTTGTCGATTGGAGATGGTCATAGATAGCAATAGTGGTTATGGTTGTTGATAGGAGATAGCCTGGTGATTGTGATGGATAAGGGTGGTGGTTGTGGGTGTCGATTTGGGATGGTTTTGACTGATCGTGGAGGATGTGAGTGTCAATTTAGGATGGTGTGACTGATTGCGGTGGTTGTGCGAAGTAGAGTATGGTGATTGTGGATGTCAGTAGTGATTAATTGACGTTGTTGGTGACAAAGACTAGTAATTGTGATGGATGAGTTCAGTGATAGTGGATGCTGGTTGTGCATGATGACGGTGGTTAATTAGCAATATATAGAAGTAGCTGATGCACTATCAGATTATCATTAACTTTTAACGGACGTTCTATCAAGATTTGACTCGTCAATAAGGGTTTTTCATCTAACTTTTTGTCGGAAATGTCTCTTTCGATATATTTTTCTTTTATTATAGTATTTATTATCGTTCCAAAAATATTTTATTAGATTTCGCGTGACACTTGTTTATTCGATCTTAAAATGTGACTTCTTCTAGTCTCTTTTATTTGCCATGTTTGACTTTTGCATGCCCTTAATTCTTCTCCACATTTATTAGAGTCACTACCAGAAAATCGCATTTTTCTGACTACCAAACATTTGGAAGGTAGTTGGAAAAAAGCAAATTTCTGGTAGCGAGTAGAAAATGAAGATAAAAAAATTAATTAATTATTTCTTAATTTTTTAAAATGACAAGTATTTTGAATTGTATAAAAAGAAACGGAGAAAGTATCAAATATTTCTATGCCTGGGCAAGAGGCTCGGTTCGATTCGGCTCAGTTAAAATCAAATCACAGTTAGACTTGGCTCGATTCAATCAAAATATTGCTTGACTCGGCATAAGTTGGTTAGAGCTCGGGTTTAGCCGGCTCAGCTCAATTGGCTTGTTTTAGTCGCATAATGATTATTTCAAAATTAAAAGTCATTCGCTAAGCTTAATTAAATTAATAACATGTCAATTTAATAATTACTCCGTATTTATTATTATAATTTAGTCAACCTCATTTGAATTTCAGTTATAATTTAAACTAATAATGCATGTAATTTAGTCACTCTTGAATGCATTTATTGATTTAAATTAATAATGCTTATATTTTACTTAATCAACCAATTTATTATGAAACTTTTTCTAATGGCGTAGCACTATGCATATAACTAAATAAAAGAGTCGTCTCATGCTCGGCTCGAGTTCGATTATATATATTTTAACAAAGTTCGACTAGACTCGGCTCAAACTCTGCTAGTTTTCAGTACCATGAGAAGCTTTGTTGAGCTCGGCTCGAGCTCAACTCAATTCGATATATAATACTCCATCCATTTCAATTTATGTGAACCTATTTCCTAATTAGTCCGTGCCTAAAAAAAATAACTTCTTTCTATATTTAGAAACACTTTACCTTTATGCAATGATTTATAGCTACATAAAATATATGTGACTCATTTAATACCACAAGTTTAAAAGTTTTCTATATTTTCTTAAATTAAAATCTGCCCAATCAAATGGGTTCACATAAATTGAAACGGAGGGAGTAGTAAGCTCTATTGGACTCGACTCTCTCGGCTCGATGGCGACACCCAGGTCTACCCGGGAAGGTCCAAGGAGGACACTATATCAATCCGGTACTTCCAATTTCCCATTTCACTTAATCAATCATCTGTCATCACCATGTAATAATACGTAATACAATACTTTTAATACACGTGACTGCTGACCTATCCATTTCCCGAATTATTAGTGCTATAAATTCACCATTTCTTATCCTAACAAATGCATTGATCATCAACTTCTACACTTACAAGAATATTAATTTCTTCCAAACAGTCAAAAACTTAACTCGACTGAACTACTTGTGTTGTCCACACATGGCCACTAGTAATGTCCGGTTCTTGATTGTGAAGCCTGAAAATGGCGGAATATGGGACCTCGTACGCTTCCTCGTACGCAGAGATAAACAAAGCAGCGCTAAGTTTCTCGAATATTCTGAGGTTCTCTTTGAGGAAGAAGCTGAGTTACAGCGCGATGGCGATGATGGTGAAGACGAAGTGGGTGATCATCGATGGGTCATATTTGTGTCCATATTAGTGAGGAAAATATTAAAGGTGTTTGAGAAACCAATGGAATGGAGTGGCTACTTTCTCGAGTTTTTTCTCAACCTCTTTTCTCTCAATGGCAGCTTTCTTGGTTTACTCTACAATATGTTGCACGGTAATAATACCTAACTTTCTCCTCCTTTTCATTTTACGTGAAGGTGTTTGATTGAGTATGATTTTTTTTAAAAAAAAACTTTTAAAATTTATGATTTTAGTTGCGTTTGAAATATTTTTATGGTTACAAAATACTCCCCTGACGTCCAATTTTAAGTGTCTTTAAATCCAGGTCACACCCCTACATGCAAATTTTACCTGCAAAAAATTATTAGGATTTCAAAAAGAAAAAAAGATCAAATTTTGAACCTATAATTTTAGAAGTACAGTGGGTTCAATAGTAAAAATGTAAAGGTTGAATTCACAGCACATAGAGTATGTATATAATATATGTGAAAAAATTGTTAAGATTTCAGGAAGGAACAAAAAAAAAAATTGAACCTATAATTTTAGAAGTACAGTGGGTTCAATAGTAAAATGTAAAGGTTGAATTCATTAAATTGAAATCCAGTTCACACCCCTACATCCAAAATTTACCTGCATATACTTCTTCCGTTCACTTTTACTTGTCACGTTTCACTTCTTGAGAGTCAAACTACATGGACTTTGATCAATATTTTAAGATGTATTTTTTCATTATATTAATATGAGAAGAATTGCAACTTATAGTATTTTTCGTATAGTTTTCGAATATCTAAATTTTAGTTTTAAAATATTAAATTAATCTAATTCAATTTAGCTTTGAAGATTAGTCAAATTGATTCTCGAGAAGCGAAACGTGACAAGTAAATACGGAGGGAGTGTGAATTAGTATGTCTGAAAATAATCTCATAAAAGTATAGCTGAAAGTTGTAGTTCTGGAAAAGGTGACAGCAGCACTGAAAAACTATAACAAACTCTATGATGATATGCATGTTGATTGATGACTGCTATGAAAATAGTGGTGTCCAGTGTTATCGGAATCTCCATTTAGTCTCATCTGTAACAATCTTATTCTGAGCAAAATGTTGCAAGGAAACAGGAAAGGTGGTGATACCACAGAGAGGCTCTGAAACTTTCATAAGTTCTATTGGCCATGTTGATGGGAGAATAAACTTATACAAGAATGAAATATTAACCAAGGAAATCTCTCGACCTGATTTCGGGGATAAAAATATGCAACTGGGAATGGGACATAGAGCTCTTATGGACCTATGCATGATGTCTTCAAAGTTGGCCTATGAGAATGAAAACGTTGTTAAGGACGTTGTAAATCATCACTGGAAGGTATATATACTTCTGCTTCTTTATAAGTGTTTTCTTATCATTTGTTAGTGACATTTATGTTTTCACGAATTCTTTCCCAAAACAGATGCATTTCGTGGATTTTTACAACTGCTGGAATGGTGAGAAGTCAACTTATATCCTTGATTTTCAAAAGAGTTATCACCTTGCTCTTTGCCTTTTCTGATTGTATGAATATTTTCTTTCTTAAATATGTGTTTATTGGGGCAGATTACGAGAAGGAGAGTTCGACCCAACTTTTTATATTATGCGATAAGCCAAAAGATGCGAACTTGATTTTGATCAGCTTCAGGGGTACTGAGCCATTTGATGCTGATGATTGGATCACTGATTTTGACTACTCTTGGTATGAGATTCCGAAATTGGGAAAAGTACACATGGGATTTTTGGAGGCCTTAGGTTTAGGAAACAGAGAAAATACGTCGACGTTTCATGAACAACTCTTCGTTAAAAACACAAAATATATCAATTCGGAACAGCCAGCAGAGAGGACTGCTTACCATACTGTTAGAAACAAACTCAAAAGTTTACTAAAGGAGCATGAGAATGCAAAATTTGTCGTTACAGGACATAGCTTAGGAGGAGCATTGGCTATACTATTTCCAACGATGCTAGTGATGCAAGAGGAAACGGATGTCATGAAAAAATTATCAGGTGTATACACGTATGGACAACCTAGGATCGGGAATAGGCAGTTAGGGAAGTTCATGGAAGCACATTTGGAACATCCGGTGCCTAAGTACTTCAGAGTTGTTTATAGCAATGATCTTGTCCCGAGGTTACCTTATGATGATAAAACTTTCCTCTATAAGCATTTCGGTATTTGCTTGTACTACAACAGCTTATACATTGAGCAGGTAAACATCAATGCGCTTTTGTTTTGCAATCAGAGGCGGAGCCAGTGTTGTAGTTACGGGTTCACCAGAATCTAATAACATCGGCTCAAACTTTGTATTTGTGTTAAATGTTTTATTTAATATGTACAGATAATCTATTGAGAACCCAATAAACAAAAGAGCTTTTTGCATTTGTGGCCTGTCGGCCAAAATAATTATGGGTGCTAGCCAAAATATACAAAACCTATATACTGATTATGTATATTATATGTATAGTATACATATATTCTATGTATTCAATATGTATATTATATGTATATTTATACTTGATATACAAAACCTATACATTTTATGGTTATTATTTTTTGAGCGGTCCAAAAATGTGATTATCCCTTAGCATTTTAAACTATGATGCAGAACCTATAAACTAAAACTCCTAATTCCCCCTCTGTTTGCAGGTATCCTTTTATTGTTCTTTTCTGAATATTGATGTGATTGTATTTCCTTCTTGTCTCATAGAAAGTAGACGAAGAACCAAACAGGAACTTTTTTGGGCTGCGATTCGTGTTACCAGTATATCTGAATGCTGGTTGGGAGTTTATTAGAAGTTTCACTATGGGTTACATATACGGAACTGAGTATAAGGAGAGTTGGGAATCAGTACTTCTTCGGATGGTAGGGCTCGTTTTTCCAGGCATTTCTGCTCACAGTCCAGTTGATTATGTCAACTCTGTAAGACTTGGAAGGGAGAGAAGTATTCAGATGTCATCTTTTTGGAAAGGTTTGATTGGCATGCATTGATCAAGTGATCTGTTATGAGGGTTATGCAGCATTTGTATCAACTGTTGTTGATTTTTGAAGGTCTCTTTTTAGCATTTACTTCTCAAAAAAAGAATTTTGTTAGAGCTTTTTGTGTCTTGAATAAAGTTATCTGTTTACACATCAAATTTAGGTGTTGTAGACTGGATTTGTCTTGTGTGCCTATTAATAAATCTAATTTCAGAGATTGCTCGTTAGATTTGTTTGATAATGAAAATGAATTGTACTGATCTTCTATTCTACAAATCTTTATCCGGAAACAAATTCAATATTTTAAATGGTTTACATCCATATATCAGCATTCCCTTTTCGATATTTGACAGTTAATGATGTTCTTTGTCTACATGATTAGTCAATTATAGTTTTCTAATTAATATTGAAGGAAAAGTTACAGTTAATGATGTTCTTTATCTATTTGAGCAGAAGAAAAAAGAAATAAGCAAGAAAGAAAGGGCATTCTTTCTCTTGGCATGTGTCGGGGAACGCATGAAATAAAATTTACTCTCAAGACAGCATCAAGGGACAAGTTAATTTGTTATCATCGGAGGAGAACGGATTTGTTGGTCATTCAAACTATATGAGCCGTTTGAATTTTGTTAATGTCCAGATCCTTCAGTTTTGATACTGATTCTACATGACCACTCAAAGTATGCAACTCACTAAGCCTACAAAAGATTTATATACATGTAGAAATAAGTCAAGCAGTGCATTGAACTGTCAGTTTGAAAGAAAAATGTCCCAAGCAGAGGTAAGGTAAATACTTACCTGCAATTGGTGTTCATACCAAACCAAGCAATATAACTTAGCCGTTAACAACTAAAGTAACAAGGAATTTTTTCATTTTTGGCCCGTCGGCCGAAATTAATTACTGGGGCTAGCCAAAATATGTAAAACATATACACTGATTATGTATATGATGTGTGTATTTATGTATATAATATGCATAGTTATACTTAATACACAAAATATTTTTAGGCCGGCCCAAAAAAGGAAATTATCCCAAGTAACAATATATAGTATTTGACAATGGTTGAGTGATAAGTGCCACGTCTTGCATTTATTAGTTTGGTATAAACACTAGGTGCGAGTAAATGTATATAGGAGACCTGATTAATTTTGCTCGACGCATAGCTTGTTCAGCAATAATAGAAGATCTTCTGCTTTTAGGTTCAAACTCTATTGATACTAAATCTTGTAGAGTTCTCTGAGAAAGTACCCACTTAGCCTCTCTGTCTTCCTTTCCATAGTCCTTTTTACATGTAAAAGCATTCTATCCAAACCATAAAAAGAGAAGTGAATTCTGGCAACTAAGAAATGATCTTAGTCTTTGAGTGAAATGACCATGAAATGCAAGAAAAAATATGCTGACCTTCTTATCGAAAAGTAGGTTCCAGGCTTCTCCAGTCAGAACATAATGAACAACTAATTTGATTATATCTAAGGGAATATAGGAAATAAGACTATATAACCATATGACACCCGCCCATCCCCAACCTATGCCACTAATTGACGCGAATTCAATATGTGCACAAACAGATATCAAGGTAGCAACCTGTACAATAACGACGGAAAAAGAGAAAAAAAGTAAAAGAACATGTTGAAACTCATAAATAATGAATGGAGTTGAGATTTATGAATTTGGTATGCCTTACCAGTTGGGCCAACACAAATCCAAACATCAAAAGAGCTCCTGGTCTCTCTATAAATGACCAACTCTGAGTGTGGGTCACAAATATTAGCGCCTGGCTGATAATACTGACTAGCAGATATATGGCTGCTGAGATTTCTTCAGTGCTTCCACTTAGAGATTTTACATGGAAGTGAGTCGACAGGTAATCAATAGTGAAAGACGATGAGAAACTAAAGTTAGGACTTTCAGTTTGAATGTGATTTTCCGTCTTTGTGGTTCTCTTATGTTTTAAACATGAAGCAATTGAAGTTTACTAAGCGACAAAACTAAGAATAATGGTAACTGAAAGAATACGGTGCTGTCTACGAGCCAGTAAAACAAGACAGTAACTAAGGCAAGATAAGTGCCAATCACAATGCCAGCAGTAAATATCTCGTTAAGCTTCCAACTGTCAGGTGTTGGAGATGGTTTAACGCGATCTTTGGAAATAGTCATGATAGTACCTATCAATACAACAACAACAACAAGCCCAGTAAAGTCCCACCATGTGGTCCTGCAGGGGGAGAGGGAATGTACGCGAGACCTAACCCCCACCTCGAAAGGTAGGGCGGTACTTCCGAGAGACCCTCGGCTCAAGAGAGGAGAAGAGAGGAAGACAAGAGGAAAACAAGACAAAAGGTCGGATAGGTACCAAGCATATCGAAAGCAATATGATAACACGAATACCAAAAGCGAGAAAGTCATGGTAGAACCATCCAGAAAGTAAGAAGCATTGAATACTAAAGATAAATAAAATAATCAAAGAAAAGTTACCAGTTTCAAAAAAAATAAAAAATAAATAAATAAAATAATCAAAGTTCAACGTCCCAACAAATATAATCAGCAAACAAATGCATAAACCAAAAGGCAATAGACAAGTGAGCAAAACTGCAACTACTATGGTGAAAGGGTACGCCACCTAGCCTTCTATCCTAATCCGAGTCCTCCACAACCTCCTATCTAAGGTCATGTCCTCGGTGAGTGAAACCGTGCCATATCCCCGCCTAATCACCTCTCCCCAATTCTTCTTCGGCCTCCCTTTACCTCTCCTGAAACCATTCATAGCCAACCTCTCACACCTCCGCACGAGCATCTGTGTCTCTCATCTTCACATGCCCAAACCATCTCAGCCTCGCTTCCCGCATCTTGTCCTCCACCGATGCCACTCCCACCTTGTCTCGGATATCTTCATTCCTAATTCTATCCCTCCTAGTGTGTCCACACATCCACCGCAACATTCGCATTTCCGCGACTTTCATCTTCTCGAATGTGACATTTCTTGATCGGCCAACACTCGCTCCGTACAATAAAGCCTCGGTCTAACCACCACTTTGTAGAACTTGCCTTTAAGTTTTGGAGGCACTTTCTTATCACACAAAGACTGAGGCGAGTCTCCATTTCATCCACTCCCCGCACCAATACGATGTGAAACATCGTCGTCGATATCCCCATCTCCCGTATAATAGACCCAAGATACTTGAAACTTCCTTTTGAATGGCCTGGGTACCAAGCCTCACTTCCTCATCAACCTCACGCGGTAGGCCACTGAACTTGCACTCCACGTATTCTGTCTTGGTCCTACTCAATTTAAATCCTTTAGACTCCAACGTTTGTCTCCACCTCCAAACTATCGTTAACTCCGTTGCGAGTCTCGTCAATCAGGACTATGTCATCTGCGAACAACATACACCAAGGCACCTCACCTTGTATTTGTCGCGTCAATTCATCCATCACCAAGGCGAATAGAAACGGGCTAAGAGCTGATCCCTGATGCAACCCCATCAGAACAGGGAAGTGCTCCGAGTCTCCTCCTACCGTCCTTACCCTGGTCTTAGCTCCATCATACATGTCCTTTATCGCTCTAATGTACACCATAGGTACACCTTTAGCCTCCAAGCATCTCCATAGGACCTCTCTTGGCACCTTGTCGTAGGCCTTTTCTAGGTCAATGAATACCATGTGCAAGTCCCTCTTCCGCTCCCCTATACTTGCCCACCAATCTCCTTGCAATATGGATGGCTTCGTAGTCGAGCGCCCCGATGAATCCAAATCGGTTCTCCTCGAAATAGACACACCTCTCTCTCACCCTCATTTCCACCACCTTTTCCACACTTTCATAGTGTGACTTAGCAACTTGATACCTCTATAGTTGTTTGCGGCTTTGAATGTCTCCTTGTTCTTGTACACCTGGAATCATTGTACTCCATCTCCATTATTCCATCTTCGCTCGTTTTGAAAATGACATTAAACAATCCAAATTTCCAGCTACTCCAAGCCTACCTCGCCACATTCTTCCAAAATTCTCCAGAATCTCGTCAAAGTTCGGCCGTTTTCCCCCGCATCCTACGAAATGCTCCCTTAACCTCCTCAACCTTTATACTCCTACAATAACCAAAGTCGCGACGCCTATCAGAGTGCTCCAAGTCTCCCAACACAATGTCTCTGTCCGCTCCTTTGTTCAAGAGTTCATGAAAGTATGACTGCCATCTCTGTCTAATGCGGGCTCGTACCAACACTTGGCCATCCTCGTCCTTGATGCACTTCACATGATCCAAGTCGCGTGCCTTCTCTCTCTCTCTCCGCCTTGGCGAGCTTAAATAACTTCTTATCCCCACCTCTCGTCCCTCTAGTTCGCATAAAGGCGTTCAAAGGTCGTTGTTTTAGTCCACACGCTAACTTCGCCTCCTTTCTCGCCATCTTATACTTTTCCCCGTTCGTCCGCTTCTCTCATCATCCTTGCTATCTACCAGCCTTCATATATGTCGCTTCTTTGCTTCTACCTTCCTCGACTTCTCCATTCCACCACCAATCCCCGCGTGCCCACCACGGCGGCCTCGTGAGACCCCCAATACCTCTCTAGCTGCTTCCCGAATGCAGCTGGCCGTCCTATCCCACATACTGCTCGCATCCCCCTTACTATCCCACGCTCCCATAGCCATCAACTTCTCTCCCATCTCTAGGGCACTAGACGGAGTCAAACTCCCCCACCTAATCCTCGCTCGGTCATCCACAACCTTCTTCTTCTTCTTCTTCTTCTTTCTTATCTCCAAATTCATCACCAATAGTTTATGTTGGGTCGTAAGATTCTCACTCGGTATGACCTTGCAGTCCTTACAGAGGCCTTTATCATCTTTTCTAAGGAGCAAGAAGTCTATTTGCGTCGCAGCCACTGAGCTACGAAAGGTTACCAAGTGCTCCTCCTTCTTCAAGGAACTCGAGTTGGCTACCACCAAACAAAAAGCTTTTGCGAAATCCAGAGTGAGACTCTCCACCATTCCCGTCCCCGAAGCCAAATCTTCCATGCACCTCGTCATAACCCCTCGAAACGCACCAATGTGCCCATTGAAATCTCCTCCTTATGAATAGCTTCTCGCAGGCGGCATACTTGCCACCACTTCGTCCAAGTCCTCCCAAAAGCGCCTTTTTACCTCCTCGTCTAAACCCACTTGTGGCGTGTAGGCACTAATAATGTTCAAGGTGAACCCTCCAACGACTAACTTAATCGCCATCATCCTGTCGTTAATCCTCCTAACTTCTACCACCTGATCTCTAAGCTCACTATCTACTAAGATCCCTACCCCATTCCTATACCTTGATTTGCCCGAGAACCAAAGCTTGTACCCGTCCACATCCCTTTCGCTAGTCCTACCCATTTAGTCTCTTGGACACAAGCTATATTAATCCTCCTCTTTTTAAGAATCTTAACTAACTCTATGGACTTTCCCGATAAAGTCCCAATATTCCAAGACCCTACTCTCAATCTAGAGGCTCCTCAACCCCCTTAGCCCCCAACCCTAGTCCCCGATCCCAACCGAGAACATGACCTAGTCTACCATCCTCACCAAAGACAAAGCAAGTATACGTAGTGAAAGGATAATCTAGGACACACGAAGGATCAATAATAGAGCACAAGTTAGTAATAGTCTATAGCGAGGAATAGGTATTCAATTAGGCGGAGCATAAAATTTATAAGTCTAACGACGAAATGGGCTATTGGAGGTACCAACTCCAAGTAAGTAAAACCTGCTCACCACCGAGAATCTGCGATTTGCCGTCGAAATACGTTCTCCGCCGAAAAATACCGTTCACCAAATACGGCTTCACCCTGCCGAATCATCGTTCACCGGGCCGGATCACGGGGAAGCTCGATTACTGTGTAAACCGCCTAAAACCTACTGGTGGAGGGTTTCCGGTCACAGTGTAAAAGAGAAAAAGAGAAAAAAGGAAAGGAAGAAGGAGAGAGAGAGAGAGAGAGAGAACAGAGGAGAGAGAGAGAGATCTGGCCGGCCGGAACCGCACACGGTGGCCGTCGGTCGGGGGGGGGGTGGTCCGGCCGGGGGTGGGGTGGGTGCGTGGGGGTTGGGTGGGGAGGGGAGGGGAGGGGAGGGGAGCTAATTACCGTTGTAAAAAGAGAGGAGAGAGAAAATGCAGAAAGTGAACAGTTGGTAAAACAGGAAAATATGAACTTTGCAGCAGGACCTTGCTACGCCTTCTAAGATAAATATTGTCAAGTTGTTGACACCCAATTTTGTCCCGCCTTCCATAAATATTTATTTACATTTATAGTATTTTTGGCAATTTAAGAAATGATTCTTCATATTTTTACTATAACTATTGAATTTTCTACCCACGTTTCACTATTCCATTGCAGTCACTAGCGGTCATTATTTTTATCCTTATTGCTACTATTATTATTATTATTATATTTATTATTATTATTATTACCAGTATTATTATAATTCACGTTATAATCGTTTCAGCATTTTTACCATCCTATGCACATGCTTCGCATTTATTTTTTGCAAAATTACAAATTAGTGTTTATTTACCATTGGATTTTAAATATATTTGCACGGCTATTACGACATCATTTTTTATTTTATTTTATCTGAGTACTAATAAATACATACTTTTATATAAGATAATATTTTAGCACATGTTAGCATATAATTAATTTAAAAATGGGTCTCTTATTTAAATTTAGAAGCCAAACAAATTTCTTTCATCACCCAATATTTTAAAATAATCAAAGCCCAAATCAGCAACCCATTATTTTCATCCCACCATAACTTAAAACATTTTCAATATGACCAACCCAACATTTAGTAAAAGAAAATCGACCCGACCCCCATTTCGTCATTTTTAAAAATGGATGAAAACCCTTAGGTTTTCATTTTTTTTTTCTCCCTAGCGCCGCACCACCCCCCCCCCTCTCTCCTTCCTCTCTCTCTCTCTCCCGCCCCATCCTCTCTCTCTTCTCTCTCTCTCCTTTCCTTCCATTCCGACTAAGTCCACCATCCCTTAACACTTTGCCATGGACGAAATTTGACCGTTCCTTTTTTAGAGTAAAAGATTCGGTTCGTCCTGTCCCTTTCCCTCCTCCCTCTCTCTCTTCAACGTTAAAATAGCAAATCGCGAGCGTCTTTCGATTCTACAGGTTATGCGTGGCCATTTGAGGAAAAGAACTTAATGACCTCGTCCATCGTTGTTTTCAATCGTCGAGTCGAGGCTTTTCATATCCTTTGTTTTTTTCTCATCCTCCCCTCCGATCCGAAACTTTTTAATGGTTTTGTCGAGTTGTGAGTTCAAATTTTTTCTCTTTATCAGCCATTTGTTTTCGTTTTGCAAGTACCAATGTTTAATGGGTTCTTCTCTTTTGGGTTTTTCCATAATGAGAAAGCCAATGTTGATTTGAAAAAAAAAGCGGGTTTTGACCAAGAAAACCCGCCCAAATTTCAACCCAAAAGCCCGAGAGAATCCCTAAAATACATCCTATTGGTCATTGTGAAAGAATAGTTTTTTCATTGAAAGGCATTACTTTTTGAGGAAAAAGTTTTTCGAATCGCCTAAAAACCCTTCCTTAAGAAAAGAGTCTTTTTAGTTTACAAAATTCATAAACAAAACTTCGAGTCAAACATTAAATCAAGTTTTAATCGCTCAAATCCTTTGTTTTTAAAATACTAGTTATCCGAGCACGCAAGTTCGAATTTGGTGGTTTTTTTCGAGGATATCGAGACTTCGCCCCACTTCGCTGCACCCGGGTGTAATCCTCCATTCCCTTTATTTAAATTATTTCGCATTTTATTTTATTATCTTTGTTTTGTCGGTTTTTTTGCGTAAATTGATTCAAGCATGTCGTTTAGTTAGTTTACCTATTAGTTTGTATTTGTTAGTCTCGTAGAATGTGTTTGTGTGGTTAAGTCCGCGAATCTTCTCTTTAGATGTCTTGAATTTATAATTATTTCATGCCCGTTTAAACATGTGAACGATGTTATTATGGTAGCTTTCAATCGTCGTCGAATATATGCTTAGTGTGTAAATTGGCATCCGATTAGTTATATTCATTACGTTAGTTTCAAGCATGTTGTGTAGTGTATTGTTTTCATCATTGTTTTGTTCGTCCAAGTTGTACTTAGTTAGTAATCTAGTATTTATCATGTCGTTATACATCATTTGATTTGAGTTTGATTCTAAAATCATAGTCCTAAGTATTCCTTGTTATGAGCTGTTCATACTCTTAAACAACTCATGTAGTCTAATCACAAGTGTTTTCCGTAGATTTTTAAAACAATTGAATAAATGTTACTAAATGTTAGATCTCGTTAAATTTCGCCTTCGTAAAGTCATTTTTGTCGTGTATGATAAAGCATTGTTATGTTTTAATATGAAGGTTTGGTTGTCCATTTAAATAGGATTAGCAAATTTAACGAGATGGGATACGAATATTAAAATAGTCATTTGAAAAGGAATCATTATGATCATTTAAATAAGTTAAGTGTGTTGGTAATATATAATGATCATTCCTATCCTTTGCCCTTTATTTGATTTATAGCATGTACAAGTCTCGAATTCATTTATGCATTGATATTGGTTTTGCATGATCAAACATGTTCCTTCGTTATCATTACAAATTTATGTCAAATAATTTTGTATGTCATAAATATATACTTGCCCCGTGACACTTTATTTGTTTCATCTAAGTAAGTAGTTTAAGTTCCATCTTCGTCCGAAAATTTGTTGTTTGATTTAATATGTTTAGACCAAGTCTTTGGATGTAATCATTTGTTTGCCTTGTTAATATGAAGAATGTCCTATCCTGCTTTGTTTAGTTTTAGATAAATAGGATTCTAAATTTTATATATCGTTTACCTTCATATTTGTAACTAAGTTTTGTCACGAATCGGCGGCATTTTTAGCCATGCACGTCGAAATGTTTACAAAATGCCTCGATTCAATCTTTATTTCCGGGCCGATGTGTGAAATGTTTAGTCTATATTTTTTTCGTGTCCTTCATTTTTCATTTTGTTTGCCTTTTATGCCGTAATAAAATTAATTTTCTTTCAAATGTGATAGTATTTGAGATTTCTTCCTTTGAGTTATGAATCTTGCATTATTAATTATCTAGGTTCATACTAAATTTTTTATGCACGACCACCGCGTTTAGCGAGTCCGAGAGACTCGTTCTCCCATTGCATTCGGTGTTGGGCTAAAAGCCCAACGCAATCTCTCTCGTGTTAATATATTTGAATATACGCAATTTATAAAATGGACCGATTCATTTGTTTTATAATTTATATTTCAATGCTTAACTTTTCGTTGATTAGATACTTAAAAATGGGTTCCCATTTTTTACTTGCCTCTTTTTATTTTTTATTTTGTGCCTTTAATTTGTATCACGCCACTAACCCTTTATCTTGTTTTTGTTTTCTTAATTTAGATGAATTTTAGCAATTAGTGGGATTTAGTTTGTAGTGATGGGTAGATAATTTAAAAAGAAATAAAATCAATTGTCCCCGAGTTTCATTTTTTTTATATTAAAATCATTCACATTATCTATAATATTTATCCTAAATTATTCACGTTATCTGTAGTGTTTATTTTGAACTTATTTAAGTTATTTATAATATTTATCTTTACTAGAATCATTGATTTTCAATAACGAGAACATGTGTTTTTTAAAGGATTACTTTTTGTTTCTTCATCATCTTAGAGATTTGAAATACCGTACATGCAAAATATATATTTAAATGTTGTTTTGAAATTCGATTTAATCATATTTCCTAATCAAGTTTGAGTTAATAAAAGAATAATAAAAGGAAAACTATTACTTATAATTTTGTTATTTCCTGTAAATCTAGATTTTTTTGCAATCATTTTTAATATTCACATGATATAATTTTATTCAAGGTTCAAATTTACTAAAAGCTATTACTTATATGCAACTTAATTAATTAACCTAAGTTTGGCCGGATAACCGTAAGTTAACGGATTCTAAAGGATGCCTAACCCCTTCCCTTTAGGATAATATAGAACCCTTACCTAGAATCATAAACTTAAGCACTATTAACGGAGGTTTAGTTAGTTTTACCTTAGTTAATAATTAGGTGCCCTAATTCACCTTAAAATTAATTAGGTGGCGACTCCTTAAAAAAATAAGCAAACATTAGGAATCACCAATATGTTGTACTCTACCTTAACCCGGTTAAAATGGGGTATAACAGCTTGGCGACTCCGCTGGGGATTAGGTTCTAAACCATAACAACTTAGGTTAATTAAATTTGGTTATTCTTTTTGTGTGCTTTTATGTGGCAATTTCTGTATTTATTTGTAATTATTTGTTGTAATTATTTGTAATTATTTGTTGTAATTATTTGTCATTGCTTTCCCTAAACTGGCATTCCGCTCATATTTCCTCCACTTCTGGAAAACTCACACTAGCACACGTACACGCGAGGTGTGTTTTGCGCACCCGCAAAATTTTTTCAAAAATCCAAATTTTAGGAGAGTTGGCGCATGCGCGGGGTGTCCAAATTCTGGTGACCGCGTAGCCTTCTCACTCGAGTAGTCCACTCGGGAACCTTGCGTCTAGTAAAGCCAAATCTTAGAAAACTCAGGATAGAGCTATGCCACCCATTCCATTTAAGTCATGCATGCATAAGCCTTAGGTGGGTCGATCCTAGGTATCGGTTCCACAATTAGGAAACCTACCAAATTGTCGACGGGTTTCATAACCCAACGACCGACAAGCATGTTATGTGTAACGTGATAGTGATAGAAGGATCCAAGCCTAATCGCAACACGTCGAGTTTGGAAAATCATTTTGTTGTTCCTTTTGTAGGATGGATTTCGTCCCGCAGATTCCCGAAACTGAGATGGTCAATGGCGTTCCGAGCAAACTGAGAGTATGGTGGGAAGATTTAGATTTGGGTAGCAGACTGGCCGTCACTCGGATGTTAAAGTTTCTACCTTCTTTGCTTCAGATCACTCCGGATGAGCATATAATTAGAGCCTTGCTTCAATTTTGGGATCCCAGTCGAGTGGTTTTTAGATTTAAGGACTTTGAGCTCACACCCACATTGGAAGAAATCAGTTATTTCACTGATTTAAAATACCAAGACAGAGGCCAGATCCTCCCGCACAGTCAATCGGGAAAGAAATTTCTCCGCTATTTGGGTTTGAAAAATACCAAGGAACTTCGATGCTTCGAAAATAACTGGGTTTCTTTGGATTATTTGTACGAGAGGTATGGGCGTCCGGAGGGATACGCGCTGTTCAAGAAGGAATTCATATGCACTCCCGCCCACTGGCAAGTTAGACGCCCCATTGTATTCGCTGTTGCCCTGCTTGGGACTTTAGTGTTCCCACGTGCGTACGGGAGAATCAGCACTTGCATATGTGCCGTGGCTCGAGCGCTTTTTGAAGGAGTTGATGGGGCACAACTCACCTTGGTTCCTATGATTTTGGCGGAGATATTTCGAGCCCTGGGTAAGTGCAAAAGAGGTGAAACAAATTTCTTTGAAGGCTGCAATCTTCTCCTACAGATATGGGCGATGGAACATTTTTACCAACGTCCAAACATGGCAGACATATGCTTCAGTGATTCGAACAAGATCATCAGTTTTTATGAAAGAACAAAACCGTTTGTATATCCAGTTGGCACTAGTGATTGGTATGAGTTTTTGGCTTCCCGAACTGGCGATCAGATCCAATGGAAATACCCTTTGCTATCACGTACCGCGGCTTACATAAGAGGTAGAAGACTGTACTATATTGAGCTTATTGGGTTGAAAGGCCTCCAGCCATACTCTCCAGCACGTGTACTCCGGCAGTTCGGCATAGATCAAGTGATCCCCCTTCAGGCTGATATGAGTGGTTCCGAAATTCTTTTTGGGCCAGACTTCAGAGTTCCTAGGGCTGGTCAGATTCTCGAAGAATGGATTAATATTAATCCAATAAGTATTGGGGCTGGACCGGCAGGAGGTACCCCAGAATATCATGCATGGCTTCAAGAAGACAATGGAAACATAGAGCCTAGCCCAGAGGGTGAGCCAGGCCTCGAGGATATCGGGAAGAGGATTTGGATAAGGCATGCTCGATTGGGGACGATGGTTGTCACTCCCGAGATGTGGGCTCAAATGGCAAATATAATGCAATATTTGGGGAATTCGGGAGCGGGTCCTAGCAATGATGGGGCGTCATCTTCATTTCCACCGCCAGCGTGATCGAGTGCAAAGATCTAGGCCAAGTCTTAGGATTGTTTTACATTATTCCACTTTCGGATGTATTTTTAAATTACTGATTTTTTTTTAATATATCCGCTTTTGATATCGCAATGAAACTTGGCCTTTTATTTCCTTAAACTCAAGTGTCTCGATTTAATGGCTTGGATCACTCTATCACAATCTCGAATATTTGGCGTTAGGCCCACCTCTGGCACAAAAGAGGTCCGTGCATAATAGGTCGTGTTGTGTTTGCTTTATCTCCCTTTTGCTATCTAATTCGTTGCCACACAATATGTGCTTTGTTTTCTATGCAATATGTGCTGTTTGCCATGCAATATATGTTTTCCTACATCATTGTTTGCTCAATATTCACATTGTTTTATTTAAAGCAGCAATTATTTGCACTATACTAATGCAGTTTTCTTCATTTAGCAGGTTTCTTTTATTTTGATTATTCCCCCCAAAGGTTGATTCGTGTTGACTGCGAGCTGGCAGATCATCCATACTTCACGAGATCAAAAGCACGAGTGTCTAACAACATGAATGATTCAGGGGCATCCGAGCAGACTGGTTTGGGACTTGTCACTCTTCCAAGAGACGAACCTGAGGCTTCAGGAGGAGGAAATGACGAACTCATCGCCCAGTTATTACAACAAATGGCCAATATGCATGAAATTGAGCGACTGCGAAATCTCACCAACCTATCTATTACCCTGAACACCCCTCACCCCGAACAAAGAGCCAACACAACTATCCCACCATCCTTTTCTCCCCGTCGATTCGCCTGCTCCTCAAACCTTCCCTTCGAACCCTCCGTCTCACACAGTCAATCTAAATACTACCAATTCACCCTCTGTCCCCCAACAAACTAACTCGCAACAAACCACCTCACAACAATCCAATCCACAGCAAGCCACCCCACCACCGATCAACTCACAACAGGCCATCCCGCAACAAACCAGCCTACAACAAACTATCCCGCCGCACAATGACCCGCAACAAGCTAACCCCCAGCCAATTAACTTCCAGCAAACCAACCCACCACCCTTCACCACTCCCTACATTCCTCAACCCACAGTTACCCAAAACTACCAAGCGACCCAACATATACCATTGGCGCACACTGCTAGCCATAACACGCCATATGTGCCACCAGTATATGTAGCAGAAGCTCAACCTTTTACCACCCAGCTGCAGGCCGTACAACATCCAGAGGTTGACCCTTATGAAGAAATGGAAAAGGAAGCCAGAGCGAGAGCAGACGAGAATGTAGCAAAAGAGCTTCGCAGTCTAAGGGAAGCAGTTAGGAACATCCAGACCAACAAAGGATGCGAGGGACTGGAATACGAGGATCTTTGCATTCATCCTGACATCGAGTTACCTGCTGGATATAAAGTCCCGAAGTTTGACATGTTTGACGGGAAGGGAAATCCTAGGGCTCACTTGAGATCTTATTGCGATAAGCTTGTCGGAGTGGGAAAAGATCAGGCTATTCGGATGAAACTATTCATAAGGAGCCTGACAGGAGAAGCGCTAGATTGGTACACGTGTCAAGACCCGCAGAAGTGGCACAGTTGGGGAGAAATGGCCCAAGAATTCATGGACAGGTTTAGGTTCAACACCGAGACCGTCCGGACCGATTCTACTTGATGAAGCTAGAAAAGAAGTCGACAGAGACTTTTCGAGAGTATGCTATGCGCTGGAGAGCGGAGGCTGCGAAGGTCCAGCCCCCAATGGCAGAGAGCGAAATGACAATGCTTTTCGTACAGTCTTTAAAGGATGCCACTTACTACGAAAGACTGTTAAGCGTCATCGGACAAAAGTTTTCGGAAGTCATCAGAATGGGGGATTTCATAGAAGAGGGCATTAAAACAGGAAGAGTGACAAATGCGGCGACCTTGCAAGCAACGAGTAGAGCAATTCAATCGGATCCAGAAAAAGAAAAGGGACGGAGTGTCCGCAGTCATGACCATCCAGGAGCGGAGACCAAACCAAATGCTTGCTTACCAATACCCTTCGCCCCAGCCCACACACTACAGCCAATACACTCAAACCCCTCAGCCTTATTACCAATCTCCACCTACTCCCCATCCTGTTTACCATACCCAACCAACATATCACTCACCTCGAGCACCAGCCCATCAAAGCCCGTCACAATACCAGCCGACTTACTCACCTCAACCCCAGTATCAATCACCAAACCGCCCGCAAGATACACCCAGACCTCGTCCAAACTTCGAAAGAAAGCCCACCAAAACTTACACACCATTGGCCGAGCCATTATCTCAATTGTATGAGAGACTGAGAACCGCAGGGATACTACAACCAATCCAAGGAAGAATTCCTAATCCCCTACCTGGATGGTATGACGGGAACAAACGCTGCGCGTATCATTCAGGAGTCACTGGACATGATACAGAAAATTGTCTCTCTCTCAAGGATAAGATTGAAGCATTAATCAAAGAAGGGGTCATCCAGCTCAAAGGAGCTCCCCCAAACATAAACAACAATCCGTTGCCCAATCATGGTGATGCAAATGTAAACATGATAGCCATTGATGAGGATTGCAATTTGGAAGGGACTATCGTACCGGTTAAGAAAGAGGAGAAGGTCGAATCATCGGCCCACGTTGCTCCGGTAATCACAGTCCAGAGAAGAGCCCCATTTGAGGTAGAAGTACTCGCTCCAAAGCCTAGAATTACGGCCTTAGTTGCTCAAGCACCTTCTGGCAATGCCAAAATAGTGCCCTGGAGTTATCATTCTGATGAAAGGAGCAAAGCAAAGGGAAAATTGGTGGTAGAAACTGTTGCGGCCGGAATGACTAGATCTGGGCGATGTTATGCCCCTGAGGAGATAGCGCGAGGAGTACAAAGCAAAGAAAATAGTCAAAAGAAGGTTGTGACTGAGGCAGAGATTGACGAATTCTGGAGAAAGATGCCAACTAAAGAATATTCTGTTGTGGAACAATTGAAGAAAACGCCCGCCCAAATTTCTTTATTGGCATTATTGATGAGTTCTGAAGCTCACAGGAGCGCTCTAGCAAAGGTGCTTTGAATGAAGCCTATGTCTCGCCCGAGACTTCCAAAGAGAAACTGTCAGCCATGGTTGGAGAAATCCTTGAAGCCCACAGAGTTTCTTTTCATAATGACGAATTGCCACCTGAAGGTTTAGGACACAACAAAGCATTAAACATCACCATTAGATGCAGGGACAAATTCATTTCCAAGGTGTTGATTGATGGAGGTTCAGCGGTGAATATATGTCCTGTCACTACTCTACAAGCCTTAGGGATTGGCGTCGGGAAACTCCGCGACAGCCAGGTGAGAGTCAAAGGTTTTGACGGATCCCAAAGAGGTGTTGTGGGAGAGATTGACTTAACTTTGGAGATCGGGCCTGTGGAGTTCGCAGTGGAATTCCAAGTAATGGATATATCCGCTAGCTATAACCTGCTGATAGGAAGGCCATGGATCCACATGGCTGGTGCAGTTCCCTCTACCCTGCATCAGAGCTTGAAATTTGTCTGGAACCAGCAAGAAGTAGTGATCCATGGAGAGGGCAGCAATTCAATCTATCCTGAAAGCCCAGTTCCTGTTATCGAAAGCGTAGAAAGATTGGATGGGTCTGTCTTCCATATCAAGGAAACTATGTGTGCTGCTCGAGCAGGAAAGGTAAAATTGCCACAGGTGCTTATGATGGTGGCATGGGAAATGCTGAAGAATGGCTTCCAACCTGGTCGGGGCCTTGGTTTAAACTTGGACGGCATCGTGGAACCAATTCAATTACCCGGACAGAAGGACACTTTCGGTCTCGGATACGAGCCCACGCCTGAAGAGATTGCATTGGCTAGTTTCAAAAGAAGAAGTGACAGTCCCTTGCCCAAGCCTGTTCCCCTCCTGAATCAGTCATTTTGCAAAGCATCCGCCACCCAAGCATCAGACGGAGCTGCTAAAGATGACCTCGTGGAAGCTCTCAAGAACTTATTCATTGCCGAGGAAGAAGCTGAATGCAACGTGATTCTGGATGATTGCCCAGAAACTCCTACCATCTGGGATGCTGAGCCCGGAGATGCTTTGAATAATTGGACTTGTACCCCGCCCCCGGTTCTCCGGGAGTCTTGGTAGACAATTTGTATTAGTATTTGATGAAATAACACGATTCAAATTTGAGGCCTGAATCGCGTTTATACTTTTGTTATGTTTTGCCTCCACCTTTTAAAAGCTTAAATGCCAAATCTGAACTATAATTTACTATTTTAATTTATCTTTCATTTAATTAATTTTTATTTTTATTTTTCAGCAATCAAACTAGTAAATCTGCTGGTACTGCGAATGTGACACATAATGAAACAAGCGAGCCCATGCAAAATGATGAATCGGACTCTGAAGAGTATGAAGAAGACATACAACCTGAAGAATTGACTAAGGATTTTGAACACTTTGAAAATAAGCCAAAACCAAATTTGGATGAAACAGAAACCATAAATTTGGGAGATGCAGAAAACGTAAAAGAAACAAGAATTAGCGTCCATTTAACTCCGGCACAAAGGGAAGAATTAATCAACCTTTTGAGGCAATATATAGACATATTCGCATGGTCTTACGACGATATGCCGGGCTTAAGTACAGACATTGTTTCGCATAAGTTGCCTATTGATCCATCTTGTCCTCCGGTGAAACAAAAGAAGAGAAATATTAAACCGGATTTGAGTTTAAAAGTCAAGGAAGAAGTCTCCAAGCAATTTGATGCAAAGGTTATTCGAGCTGCGAGGTATCCTACTTGGCTAGCCAATATCGTGCCTGTGCCTAAGAAAGATGGCAAAGTCAGAGTGTGTGTGGACTATCGGGATCTCAACAGGGCCAGTCCGAAGGATGACTTTCCCCTTCCAAATATTCACATACTCATTGATAACTGTGCAAAGCATGAGTTGCAGTCATTTGTCGATTGCTATGCAGGATATCACCAGATTTTGATGGACGAAGAAGATGCCGAGAAAACAGCATTCATCACACCTTGGGGTGTATATTATTATCGAGTGATGCCTTTCGGACTAAAGAACGCAGGTGCTACTTATATGAGAGCCATGACTACCATCTTTCATGACATGATCCACAGGGAGATTGAAGTTTATGTGGATGATATCATCATCAAGTCACGAAAGGGTTCAGATCACTTGACGGATTTGAAGAAGTTCTTCGATAGGCTGAGGCGATACAATCTAAAGCTAAATCCTGCAAAGTGTGCATTTGGTGTTCCTGCTGGGAAGCTATTGGGTTTTATTGTGAGCAGAAGAGGCATAGAATTGGATCCTTCGAAGATAAAGGCTATTCAAGAATTGCCCGCCCCAAAGAGTCGAAAAGATGTGATGAGTTTCCTCGGTCGCCTCAATTACATTAGTCGATTCATAGCACAATCGACGGTGATTTGTGAGCCAATAATCAAGTTATTGAGGAAGGACGCTGCCACCAAATGGACAGAAGATTGTCAAAAGGCCTTCGACAGAATCAAAGAGTATTTGTCTAAACCGCCTGTTTTGGTGCCTCCAGAAGCTGGAAGACCTTTGTTGCTATACTTATCTGTATCAGCAAATGCATTTGGATGTGTGTTGGGGCAACATGACGAAACAGGAAAGAAGGAGCAGGCAATATATTATTTGAGCAAGAAGTTCACACCCTATGAGGCTCGGTATACTTTGTTGGAACGCACCTGTTGTTCTCTAACTTGGGTTGCACAGAAGTTAAGACATTACCTGTCCGCATATACTACTTATCTCATTTCAAGGATGGATCCACTCAAGTACATCTTTCAGAAGCCCATGCCTACTGGGAAGTTGGCCAAATGGCAAATCTTGCTAAGTGAGTTCGATATTGTGTATGTTACCCAAAAGGCTGTCAAGGGGCAGGCGATAGCCGATCACCTTGCTGAAAATCCCGTAGATGAAGAGTATGTACCCCTTAAAACATATTTCCCTGATGAAGAAATATTATTTGTCGGAGAGGACATCGCAGAAGAATATCCAGGATGGAGAATGTTTTTTGATGGGGCTGCAAACTCTAAAGGAGTTGGTATTGGAGCAGTTTTAATTTCAGAGTCAGGCCAGCATTATCCGGTTTCAGCTAAGCTCAGATTTCCGTGCACTAACAATATGGCAGAATATGAAGCTTGTATTCTCGGACTCAGAATGGCTGTGGATATGAACATACAAGAATTATTGGTCATAGGCGATTCTGACTTGTTGATTCATCAAGTGCAAGGCGAATGGACTGCTAAAAATGTGAAGATACTTCCGTACCTGCATTGCGTGCAAGATCTGTGTAAGAAATTCATCAAGGTGGAATTCAAACATATCCCGAGGGCTCAGAACGAGTTCGCCGATGCTTTGGCGACCTTGTCCTCCATGATTCAGCATCCGGACAAGAATTACATAGATCCTGTCAAAGTAAACTTGCACGATCAGCATGCTTATTGTTTCCATGTAGATGAAGAGCCTGATGGGGAACCCTGGTATTATGACATCAAGAAATATCTCAAGGCAGGAGATTATCCAAAAGGCATAACAAACGTTCAGAAGAAAACGCTTCGAAGATTAGCAAATCATTTTTTCCTAAGTGGAGAAATCCTGTATAGGAGGACTCCAGACCTAGGACTACTAAGGTGTGTCAATGCCAAAGAAGCAGCCAAATTGCTTGAAGAAGTGCATGGCGGTACATGTGGGCCTCACATGAATGGTTTTACTTTGGCTAAGAAGATTCTACGAGCAGGTTATTTCTGGATGACCATGGAATCAGATTGCATTCGTTTTGTGCAGAAATGTCATCGATGTCAGATTCATGGCGATTTGATTCGAGTCCCGCCAAATGAGTTAAATGTGACCAGTTCTCCCTGGCCTTTTGTAGCTTGGGGCATGGATGTCATTGGTCCTATCGAGCCAGCAGCGTCAAATGGGCATAGGTTCATTTTGGTAGCCATCGACTATTTTACAAAGTGGGTGGAAGCATCTTCGCACAAATCAGTAACAAAGAAAGTGGTGGCAGATTTTGTTCGCAAAGAACATTATTTGTCGATTCGGAATTCCAGAGTCGATTATAACAGATAACGGAGCGAATCTCAATAGTGATCTGATGAAGGAGATTTGCGAAACATTCAAAATTGCTCACCGCAATTCCACTCCTTATCGGCCTCAGATGAATGGAGCGGTCGAAGCAGCAAACAAGAACATTAAGAGAATATTGCGGAAGATGATCGATAATTACAGGCATTGGCAAGAAAAATTACCGTTGGCCCTCCTCGGTTATCGCACCACTGTGAGGACTTCGACTGGGGCAACGCCTTATCTTTTGGTTTATGGCACAGAAGCAGTGTTGCCTGCTGAGGTGGAGATACCATCTTTGAGAATTATCCAAGAAGCCGAGTTAAGTGATGCTAAATGGATACAGAATCGGTATGAGCAATTGATGCTCATTGATGAAAAGAGAATGAATGCAGTTTGCCATGGGCAACTTTACCAGAACCGAATGGCCAAAGCTTTCAACAAGAAAGTAAGACCAAGGCAGTTCAAACCGGGGCAATTAGTATTGAAACGCATATTCCCCTGCCAAGATGAAGCTAAGGGAAAATTTGCACCCAACTGGCAAGGACCTTACATGGTTCATCGGGTACTGACTGGAGGAGCGTTAATTTTAGCAGAGATGGATGGCGAAGTTTGGCCGAAAGCTATCAACGCAGACGCTGTCAAAAGATACTACGTCTAGGAATTTTTCATTTATTTTGCATGTAATGTTTTGTAATGCCTTTCTATGTAATGAAGCTACATTCCCTCGGCGGGATATGTAGGAAACCCATATCGGGTTCGCTCTCTTTAAGATAAAAATTGTCATTTGCTTGTAATATGAACTACGCCTGACCTGATTCCCGCGGTGGGATACGTAGGCGGTCTGCATGGGCCTCGGTCACATTATTAGAAAATCTTAAATTGGTTTTGTTTGTAATTTTTTTTTTTTTTTTTTTTTTTTTTTTTTTTTTGAACTACGCTTGACCTGATTCCCTTAGTGGGATACGTAGGCAGCCCGTATAAGGCTCGGTCTCATCATTTAAAAAACTCAGCATCCTCCCATCCCATAAACTGGGACAATTTTTTAAGGGCGTCATCGCAAAGAAGCGTCCCCTTATGCCAGAAGCTGGGACAAATTTTAGAGGGGCATCATCGCAAGACGGCATCGGAGGATATGAAGAGTATATAGTCAACCGGGCTATCGGGCAAAGGAAGGACTTTGGAAAAAAGGGCGGTCGTTTCGTTGCACAATGTGTCACAGTTTCCAGTATTCAGCAGAAATCATTTATCACTAATATACATACTTTATGCATATTTCTTTTAAAGCAATATGATTTTTCTTAATTAGTTAATTTTATTAGTTGGCCAAGATTTAGAAATAGGCGGAGGTTACAAGTCCAGACAAAGTTGGAAGCATGAAGCGCCAGGAGCCAGATCTTCAAAGTCAACGCGAATCAACCCTCCCCCAAACTTACAAATTTTCTTTGGACGCAGATTTCCAGATTGCGGAAGCTGGAGCGCGTAATGTTTACAATCTTGCAAGGGTCCGCGTCGAACGGTTTGAGCTTTTTATGACATCATTACTTTGCAAATGCTCGCAAACGCACCGCACCCGCATTGCATCATTGCTTTGCGAATGCTCGCAAACGCACCGCACCCGCATTGCATCATTGCTTTGCGAATGCTCGCAAACGCACCGCACCCGCATTGCATCATTGCTTTGCGAATGCTCGCAAACGCACCGCACCCGCATTGCATCATTGCTTTGCGAATGCTCGCAAAAGCACCGCACCGCATTGCATCATTGCTTTGCGAATGCTCGCAAACGCACTTAGACCCGCATTGCATCATTGCTTTTGCGAATGCTCGCAAACGCACCGCACCGCATTGCATCATTGCTTTGCGAATGCTCGCAAACGCACCGCACCCCCATTGCATTGCATCATTGCTTTGCAATGCTCGCAAACGCACCGCACCCGCATTGCATCATTGCTTTGCGAATGCTCGCAAACGCACCGCACCCGCATTGCATCATTGCTTTGCGAATGCTCGCAAACGCACCGCATCATTGCTTTGCGAATGCTCGCAAACGCACCGCACCCGCATTGCATCATTGCTTTGCGAATGCTCGCAAACGCACCGCACCTGCATTGCATCATTGCTTTGCGAATGCTCGCAAACGCACCGCACCCGCATTGCATCATTGCTTTGCGAATGCTCGCAAACGCACCGCACCCGCATTGCATCATTGCTTTGCGAATGCTCGCAAACGCACCGCAATGCTCGCAAACGCACCGCACCTGCATTGCATCATTGCTTTGCGAATGCTCGCACACGCACCGCACTGCACTTGCATTGCATCATTGCTTTGCGAATGCTCGCAAACGCACCGCACCCGCATTGCATCATTGCCTTGCGAATGCTCGCAAACGCACCGCACCTGCATTGCATAATTATGTCTTGCGAATGCTCGCAAACACACCGTATATACATTGCTTTATTATTTTCAAATGCCGTGCAAACGCATCATGCCGGCTTAGAAAGCCTCATTTCGTCATTCGGCTTAAATAGCCCATCCGGTTTAAGGCCTCATTAGTCATCGCTGAAAGGCATCATTCCCATGAATCATCGGCCTAGAACCTCATTTGCATCGGCATCAGCAAGGCTATCATTTAATCTTTGCAGCTTTTTCGCGGATTTATTTTACATCGCTTTATTTTCGATATTTATTTTACTAACTATCTTTTATCTAGCTTAAGTTTCGCAGGAGCTCTAGCGCAACGTGGAACTATTTCTTCGGCGCAGTATGTTGGGAAGGAAGTCAGACTTCCCGACAAGGGTCGAAGATCTACCTCGAATACTCGTCTCCAACTATTCCGCCTGCTTTCCAAAGATTTCTAATTTTAAGAATTTTCAAGTCTCTACCATAATACCCAGTGTCTCCATAACTCGACACTGGGACAATATTTTGCGAAGATTCGCACCAATCAGGATTCGTCTTTCGTAGGTGTCGTAGTTATCCCAGAACTACACGCGGCCTGATTCTCGTGCAACCCGAGATATGTAGGCAACTCGGAGACCGGAGTTCGGCCATAATCTTCGTAATCGTCTTAAATTTTCTATACCCGTAATCCTCGCAAGATTTTCTTCACCCGTAATTTCTTAAAATTTTCTTTACCCTTAGTCCTCCAAAGTCCTTTAGCCGGGACAAAATAGGCTACTAAGTCAACGTCTTTGCCCCGAAAATTCTTTCATCATTACCTGGGCAAAGAGGGACAAGCTGTTGACACCCAATTTTGTCCCGCCTCTCCTCCGAAATACCTATTTTTAGCAAATTTAAAAAAAAAAAAAAAAAATATATATATATATATATATATATTTTACTATAATTATTAACCTCTTATAAATACCGGCGTTTCATTATTCTATTACGATTATTATCTATTATTATTATTATGATTATTCACAATTTTTATCATTTCGGTATTTTACCAGCTTATGCACACGCATCGCATTTATCTTCACGTAATTTAATAATAACATCTACTTACTGTTGAATTTCAAATATATTATCGCACGGCTATTAAATAATAAATTTTATCTCTCTTTCAAATATATTATCGCACACGGCTATCATTTTATTTCTCATCTAAATACTAATAAATACATACTTTTGGTCATTGTGAAAGAGGGGTTTCAGCCGCACAAAATTACCCTGAGGAAAAAGTTTTTCGAATCGCCTAAAAACCCTTCTCTGGAAATAGAGTCTTTTTAGACGCACAAAATTCCTTAAACAAAGAGTTGGGGTCACTTTGAATACCTCGCAAAAACAAGTGTTTAATCGCTCAAATCCCCCTTTTTTAAAATACTAGTTATCCGAGCATACGCAAGTTCGAAGTTGGTGGTTTTTTTCGAGGTATATCGGAGATTCGAATCCCACTTCGCTGCACCCGAAGAAGGTAATCCTTCTTCCTTTAAATTATTTCGCATCGTTTATTTTATTATCTATTGTCTCTGTTGGGTTCGGCTTAAGTTTTGCGTCATCAGCCAATTTTGTTATCAGTAGCGGCAGTTTAGTATACCTATTCAGATTTGTATTTGTTAGTTGATATAGAATGTGCTAATGTGGTGGTTTGCATGCCCCTGTCCGTGAATCTTCTCTTTTAGTTGTCTTGAATTTATAATTGTTTCCCCGCTTAGCCGTGTTCTAGGATGTTATTATGGTAGCTTTCAATCGCTGGTCGAATATATGCTTATGTGTGTAAATTGGCATCCTGATTAGTTATATTCATTGGTAGTTTCAAGCATGTTTAGGTGTATTAGTTTTCATCATTGTTTCAGGTTCAGCCATATTGTATTGCTTAGTTAGTAATCTAGTATTTATCATGTCGTTAGCCCAACTTCGTTATACTTGGTTTGATTTAATCCACGTTTAAGTATTACTGCATTGTTAAGCTTAGTTCATACTCTTAAACAACTCATGTAGTCTAATCACAAGCTCATTTCCAGCAGTTATTTATGTTAAAATTGAATTGGTTGTTAGTTCAAAGATGTTAGATCAACTGCCTTCCAGTGTCATTTAGGTCGGTATCTATGATGAGTAAGCATTCTATGTTGATTAATATGGCTGTCATTACAAGGTTGTCCATTCTATAATATAGATTAGATGTTGATTGGTTTCGAACAATGTGGGCAGAACATACATTAGTCTAGTAGTCTATTGTTTGATAGGTATAATATTATGATTTGGATCAAATAAGTTAAGTGTGTACATTTAAATGATCATGTCTTATGTGCCATTTATAGCCCAAACAGTCTTAGATAAGTATGATTTTGTTGTTGATTTGGTTTGCATGATCAAACATGTTCCTTTAAGCCTATGGCATTACAAATTTATGTCAAATATGTGTTGTGGTCATAAATATATACTTGCCCTGTTAATAGGCAGTGGAGGGCCCACTTTACAATAAATTCTAAGTGGTTTCGAACTTGGCTGTTAAATGGGGAAGTAGTATAAGTTCCATCTTTCGTCTGAAAATCTGTTGCTTAGAGTGAATTGTGAGCCGTTGGCAGGGGTAATATTTGGATGTAATCATTAGTGTTTGCCTTGTTAATATGAAGAATGTGGACTAAACTGGGTCAGAATATTATAACTACTCCTCCCGTATTCAGTAGGTATTTTATATATCGTTTACCCATCATATTTGGGAATTGGTATGTATCACGAATCGGCGGCATTTTTAGCCATGCACGTGTTGCGTATACAAAATGCCTGATTCAATCTTTTTCAAGTGGCCGAGTGCTGTGAAATGTTTAGTCTAGATCATATGCATTTTCGTGTAAGTAAACATGTACATTTTTTCGTGTTTGTTTGCCTTAGCCAGATTAAAATTAATTTTCTTATTGCTATGTGATAGTATTTGAGATTTCTTCCTTTGAGTTATGAATCTTGCATTATTAATTATCTAGGTTCATACTAATCCTTTTCCTTTTTTCATTTTTTATGCACGACCACCGCGTGCGAGTCCGAGAGACTCGTCTTCTCCCGCATTCGGTGTTGGGCTAAAAGCACAACGCAATCTCTCTCGTGTTAACTCAGCAGCAGCAGATCCGCAGTGATCGGTCAAAATGGACCGATTCATTTAATTTCATATTATTGGGCCGAAGCCCAACAGTAAACAGATCCAGCAGTCCCAAACGGGCTGGCCCATTGATTACTTGCCTCTTTTTATTTTTTATTTTGTGCATTTAATTTGTATTATGCCACTAACCCTTTATCTTGTTTTTGTTTTCTTAATTTAGATGAATTCTTAGCGAATTAGTGGGATTTAGTTTGTAGTGATGGGTAGATAATTTAAAGAGGAGACTAACAGTTAATTTCATGGGCTTCATTTTTTCGTTAAAATCATTCACATTATCTATAATATTTATCCTAAATTATTCACGTTATCTGTAGTGTTTATTTTGAACTTATTTAAGTTATTTATAATATTTATCTTTACTAGAATCATTGATTTTCAATAACGAGAACATGTGTTTTGAATCAGAGGATTACTTTTTGTTTCTTCATCATCTTAGAGATTTGAAATACCGTGGACATGCAAAATATATATTTAAATGTTGCAAATTCGATTTAATCACGCATTTCCTAATCAAGCATGAGTAATAAAAGAATAATAAAAGGAGAAACTATTACTTATAAAATAAAGCTAGATTTTGTTTGCACCGTCATATTCACATGATATAATTTTATTCAAGGTTCAAATTTACTAAAAGCTATTACTTATATGCAAGCTATTATAGTTTTCGCAAGTCTCATTTTTTTAAATCGCATTATTATATCCTCATCTAATGCCTTAGCAACATTTATAAGTCTTATCTTAAAATAGTATTTAAAGTTTCTTTTGTGCGAATCATTATACCTTCTACAAATCTTATTTTAAATAGCCTTATTGCATTTCCATTTAAAGCTTTAGCAACATTTATAAGTATTATTTTTAAATAGCATTATTATATATATATATATATATATTTTATTTTTCTATTTTTTATTTTTTAAGTAAAACCTTAGTAACATTTACAAACCATTTCCTTAACATTTAAATGCTACATTTGCATCTTTAGCCTTAATGAATTAACCTAAGTTTGGCCGGTAAACCGTAGTTAGCGGATCCTAGAGGATGCCTAATCCCTTCCCTTTAGGATAATTAGAACCCTTACCTAGAATTAAACTTAAGCAGATCATTAACGGAGGTTTAGATAGCTTTACCTTAGTTAATAATTAGGTGCCCTAATTCACCTTAAAATTAATTAGGTGGCGACTCCTTAAAAATAAGCAAATAGGAATCTCCAATATGTTGTACTCTAATTTAACCCGTTTAAAATGGGGTATAACAGTCATGGATAAGACCTTACCATCATTTAGAATTGCAATTATCAGTACCATGAATGGAGGAAAGTCGTATTCCCATATCAGTGCCAGAAGCATGAAACCAAGCTGCACAAGACAGATACATAAGTTTATCGCGTCTGATCATAAAGTTAGACTAACTTACGAAACAGCTCAAAATGAAGTAGTTAACAGGAACTCGATGCTTTACCACTATTCGTATGGTTATGGAAACAAAGACAAAACTGCATGTTAGGAGTAGCAACCCATTAAATGAAGTACTAATAAAGATAACAAATCATATAGAGAAAACACTCAGATTCTAGATTTGACTTAACTGTATTTTTCATTCTTTGAAATATAGCCCTACTAGTCAAAACAGCACTGTCACACCCCGACGAGGGGCATGATGGGAACCTAGCCCTATCGACCGAGTACCACCCGGCGTATACTGACATAATCTCAGTACAACTATCTTGGCTTGAAATGTGATCTCACAGTAACATAGAAAGACACCTGCACGCAGAAAAGGCCCAATACAACGGAAGACATATGCGTGATTCATTTATACAACGGAAGACATATTTATGATCATACATTTATATATATATGTGTGTGTGTGTGTGTGTGTGTGTGTGTGTGTATTTATTTATTCTCTAGCCGATGAGGCTGCCACAAGAGCATCATAATCAAACGAAGGCATGATCATACATTTATACAACGGAAGACATATGCATGATCATACATACATATATATATATATATATTCTCTAGCCGACGAGGCTGCCACAAGAGCATCATAATCAAACGAAGGCCGACGAGGCCGTACTTGACATCTACATACATCATAATGTCTATGAGCCTCTACATATACATGACATATTGGACGGGACGGGACAGGACCCCGTCGTACCCAAAAGATACATATACATAACATGTAAACATAGTATATACCAAAAGAGCAAGCCCGGTACAATGGCACTTGCTGACGACCCGCTGAAGCTCATAGTCCTACTGAAAAGGGTCCTTCGTTCTGTTTGTCAGGACCTGCAGCACGAAGTGCAGTGTCCAGTATGATGGGACGTCAGTACGGATAAAAGTACTGAGTATGTAAGGCAGGAAACAATAACGCAAATAAGACATAAATATAAAAGAATAGAAGTAACCTGAGCTATCTGAGGACGTGCAATATGCAATGCATGAGTTTAAAAATCATATGCAAGTATATACATATAGTAGCATCATCCCGCGTCATCATCCCGCGTCCGGGGCATCTCGTGTCCGGGGTAATATCATAACATGCCCACTGCAATGGCGTGCACATCTACGTGCTTGCCCAACCGACTATAGCGCCACACAGTGTAGTAAAATAATGAATACATATATATTCAATGTATGAGGAACTAATAGAAATGACATATGGCCCTTTCCGAGTGATGTAAGGTCTATAACCTCAGAATAACGTTATGGAAACTCATATCAACATCAAGAAACCATTTAATGAAGTTAAACATCATAGAAAGAGTCGATCAAATAACTAAGGCATTATAATTGAAGTACCAAGCAGAGGAATGGAATGAATTTTTGTGGAACGCATTCATGTTCAAGTTGGATTCGTGCCAAAGAAAGAAGGAAACGAACACCTTACATACCTTGTATATTGTGTAGTAGCTTTATAGAGATCCTTAGCCTGTAGTTTGATCAACGTCTCGGCCTATAATAACGGAGACACTTTCGTTAGGTTAGGAATACATTTGTATATCATGTATACATTACGTATATCGAATGACGATTCGTTGTAACGATTCGGGCAGCATTTTCCCTATTTCTTTTACATTCCCCAGTTTATACAACATCCACCAACAACAACAACCAAGCTAGTTCAACTTGATACAACTTCAATTCAACTCTAACGTAACACCCACACTAGTATATACAATCCTTCTCTTCCAATTCCGCCTAATACAAGCTAATCCCGCCATTTTGACAGGAATTAATCTCAATACACCATGAAAGAAAGGGAATGTTACCTCAATTCCACTTAATCAGCCCCTAATTCAACTTGTACCCATTTGCACCAATTATCCAACCCAATACGAGGAGGAAGAAGTGAATTATGGTGTATTTACAAGCTTCCCAAGGGTGATTTCGACAGACTTAAATAAAAATAGAAAAAGTTCCACCGCCTCAAAATTACACATGGCACCATACATTTGTAGGGTCATACATGGCTCCGTACTTCTCAGATTTATGAACTGTCAGTTGCATTGGAAAGAAAACTCTCTGAACTTCAACTTACATAGGTTATCAGTTCCATAAATCCTCACATTCTAGGAGATATGCCTCTCTTAAGTTGGATAAAAAATCCTATCTGGAATTCTGCCAAGTTTTTCCAAAGTTTTGACAAACTTAATTCCTTCGATTCGCTTGATCCCAGAACCTTTAGACACTTACTTAGCACCTGTTAAAAGTCTTCCTAACTTTGTAAGGGTTCCATGACCTCTCCGGATTACGTTACTTTACTTACAACACAAACAACACGAAATTTTTTGAGGTGTAACATCCTTCCCCCCTTAAAAACATTCATCCTCAAATGTTAAACTCTCAGAGATCTTATGAAAATTTTGGTAGAACTTCCTCTGTAATTGTAATACTACCAACTTATCACGTAGCAAACCAACAACACAATGCCACACAGGGCTACAACAATCAGTAATAACAATGGCCTCACATAACTAATGACAATAACTGATAACATATACGTACCTGAAGGTTATGATGTCTTAGCCTGAACCTCCTCTAGGGAGCGATAACAAATGCGGATACATGAATTTCATATCTCTGTATAACACCCTTGCCAATAGACTCTATACAATAAGGAGGCCCTCATAAATATCTAGCTCATTGAGCGACATACATCGCTCTCTTACCTTTTCTAACCAATCATATCCCTTTTTGACTTTAGGCATCATTATCCTTATAATTGATACTTTTTCCACTTCAGCAATTCCTATTTCACCTCTTTTACGCTCGTAAATCATTGGCATATTTACACTCAAGGATCATATTTAAACACATACGTATCTTTTTCATGTCTTACCTCGAGGGAAAAATACAACTCCCATCTAATCATATCGATGTCTCATTGATATAATAAGAGTACATTTGGTCTTGGCATATACATATAAGTTGAGTTTATTAAAGGAAATTGAGGGACATTCGGCAAATAGATAAATTTAGCAGTGAACAAATGAGGGTGTTTGGACTTCATTTCCTCTTCGGCTTCCCAGTTCATCTCTTCCCTACCCTTCTTTTTTCCATCGCACCTTTATGGAAGCCACATCTTTAGTTCTGAGCCTGCGGACTTGCCTATCAAGGATGGAAATTGGCTTCGTAAGTTAGGCTATCCGTGACTTGCATATCATTTAATGGCACAATCCTTGGAAGATCTCCAATGCATTTCCTTAACATAGACGCATGAAAGACAAGATGAAATGCTTTTAATCCTGACAAAAGTCCCAGTTTGTAAGCTATTTGACTGATTTTTGAAGGATCTTACAAGGGTCAATGAATGTCGGACTGAGTTTCCTTCTTACCAAATCTCATAACACCCACCATAGATTATATTTCCAAGACTACCCCATTGCCAAATCAAAATTCTAGGTCTCGCCGTCGTGCGTCTTAATAGGATTTCTGACTACTTTGAACTGTCTTGAGTCGCTCCTGGATCAGCTTTACTTATAACGTCCAGCGAAGATCTTTTCCTCAAACTTACTCCAACTGACTTGAAACGGATTAGTCGAGCGAATGGTGTGAAATGTAATATCTGGTGCGAGGTACAATATCCTTCCTCCCTTAAGGACATTCGTCCTCTAATGTAAGGGGGGGTGTATGGGTGTATCATTAATAGAAACTAACTTATCACAATATAATTCAACAATTCATGCATACAATTGGTTATGTATTGGCTATCCGTAGATATCAATCCCTGTATTCTTAGTTATCTGCCTCATCCTCGTGGTTTAGCCCTTAATCGCTCAACGCGCTTTTGTCCATACATTGGCTATTGTTCCACTTCCTCGGACTAACAAGAACGGACCTTTAAGTGCTCATACTCTGAATGTTATCCTTCTTCTTTTTTTCCATTGGATCGCCTTTAATCATAGTTAGCTTTTCCCACCAGGCTCTGTGAGTATTTTATTCCCAAAAATTTCCTTTTTCTTCTCATTCTGTTCTTGGGGTTGTGGAAAAGAAAATATCATTCATAGAAATCAGGGTCGAAGCATGATGTTAGTGGCTAATACCTCTACTCAGTTATTAGTTGAGAAGATTCCCAGGCCACCAATGCTACGAACATGTCATGAGCCTTAGAGGCAACTGAGTTGTGTACTACTTTTGTAGCTGCTTCTCCTTGCCCCTCAGTATTACTTCATCTTCTCGCCCCTTCGTCTGCATCTAGGTTCCTAGCTGTAATGTGCTGTCATCGACTTTGGGTCTTATAGGACGTCTCTTTTTTATAGGTTTTCTTCATATGTTTTTCCTTTATAACCATCTTCAGTGTTCGTCCCTTCGAGTCTGGACCTATGGTCTCCTATCACTGCATCCCTTTGTTGTGTTGCACTAACCTCAAAACTTTATTCCCTTACTCAATTACGGATAACGTCTCCCTCATTGTACATTCTCATTTTATGTTTCCACACGTTATGCATCATCTGCGTAGTATCTCTTGTTTGGCACAGAACTAAAGGTATCAATTACCATTGCAATGTCCTCTAGATCTGGTACGCAGCTTACCTCAGCTATTCGGGTTTGTGTGCTTCCCCTTATTTAAGACTATGTAATCCTCTGACTTATTCCAACTCGCGCCTTGTTTACAAGTGTTTGTGTCATTGTTGCCCCTTTCTATATGGTGATTTACTTCACTAGGATACTTTCTCACGTCATTCCTTCTATAGGAGGGCTAACTTATCATCTCACCACCATTCCTTCAACATGTGCACAGCTCCTCGTTCATAGTTACGTCTTTCTTAGTCTACTATCGACTTTGGGGTTCCTTTACTTTTCTTATTAGTGCTAAACTATCCTTATCTTTATAGCCTTAGCCCCTCGAGTACACAAATGCCCAACTCTTGTTTCTCTTCCATTCTCCTTTATCGCGGTCATGTCATTCGCACCTATGTATCTTCTTCCTCTCCGCTTTAAGGTTTTTTACGACCTTTTTCGCATTGTCCTGACTTTCTTGAGGTCTATCGGGGTGAAATTCGATTTGCTAGACATACATTGCTCTCTTGCATGAATTGACTGAGATGATGTACCCCAAAAGCAATATCAAGTCTTGTGTTGGTGGGAAAATTAAATATCAATTCTTGTGTTGGTCCCCACCAGTTTTCTGTATTGAGTTGGATCTGTTAAAAGGTTACCTTATTTACCCTTTAACTTCATATTAGGATCTAGGGGTGAACTAAGACTGATGTATTGATGACAGTCAAATTCTTTGAGCAAGTCAAAGAGAAACTTTCTTTGGGAAATAACCACGCCATCTTCCTTATATAACACCTCTATGCCGAAGAAGTAATGAAACCTTCCCAGATCTTTAATTTTGAATGTATCACGAAGGAAGTGTTTCAAAGTAGTGATCTCAGTCTTGTCAGTTCTACTAAGTAAAACATCATCCACGTATATGGCTACAAAAATAAATGAAGTACCAGTTTTATTATAGAAAAGCAAATAGTCATACATGGAGTGTGTGTAACCTCTTGAGTTCAATGTTTCAGTGAGATTCTCATACCACTGTCTACTAGTTTGTTTCAAGCCATAAAGAGACTTATTCAGTTTACACACAAGACCCTTAGCACCAGTATCTAAAACCTAAGGGATATTTATATAAACTTCCTCATGCAAGTCACCATGCAAGAATGCATTATTCATATCAAGCTGGAAAATATCTCAATGTTGTTTAACTGGTGCTGCAATGAGTGTTCTCACAGTTGTCACTTTGACAACAGGTGAGAATGTTTCAGTATAGTCAATCCCGGGGTACTGAGTATACCCTTTGACTACTAATATAGCTTTGAATCTCTTAATAGAACCATCTGTCTTGTGTTTGATTTTATAAACCCACTTACATCCAATTGGTTTCTTTCCAACTGGTAAAGGAACTAAACTTCAAGTGTCGTTGGCATGGAGAGCCTCAAACTCTTGTGTCATAGCAGCCTGCCAAGCAGGATCTAGAGTTGCTTCCTCATAAGATGATGGTTCACAATCATGACAAATGTTTCTTACATGATGCTGATTATCAGAAACTAGAGTATTAGAAGTTATATGGTTGTGTAAAGAGAAGAAAGCAGTTAAAGATGTTGTGTCAGGCTTTAAGATGGGTAATGTGTGTTCATAATATTATAAATAAGATGGTACCTTAGATGTCCTAGATGGTGTCCTGGCTACTATAGGCAGTTGAATAGGGCTTTGGTCTTGCACATGTAGTGATGTTAATGGTGATGTAGTATTTGATAGTGAGGGTGAAAATATGGATGAAAAAGACTGCTGAGGTGATTCTAAAATGTGAGATGGCAAAAGAGGACTTATGTTATTAACATTACTATGATTTTTCTGTATAGGACCGGACAACTGAAGTACATGAGTGATAGAATCATCAGCAAATGGCACAACGTCAGGAAATGAAGGAAACTCAGGTGAACTGTAGAAATACAAAAAGGAAAAACATTTTCATGAAATATTGCATCTCTAGAAATACGCAGTTTCCTTGTGGTCAGACTTAGAACTTTATACCCCTTTACTCCAAAAGGATAACCAATAAAGACATGTGGGGTGGTTCTAAGGTCAAATTTGGTTTTGTTTTATCTAGATGTAGTGGGAAAGCACAGACACCCAAAGCTTTTCATGTTTGCATACTTGGGTGTCTGCTTATGTTGCACCTCAAAGGGGCTCTTGTTGTGAAGAAGAGTCAAGGGCAATCTGTTAATGATATAGGTTGTTGTAAGCACACATTCTCCCCAGTATTTTATTGGGAGTTTGGACTGATAGAGTAAGGCTTTTGCAGTTTCAAGGAGATATTTGTGTTTTCTCTCCACCACACCATTTTATTGTAGCATGTATGGGCAGGCTTTCTGGTGTAAAATTCCTTTGGATTGAAAGAAGGAGGTTGTTTCTTGACTGGTAAACTCTAGACCATTGTCAGTTCTGATCATTTTGACAGATGTATTAAATTGGTTTTTGACCATAAGAACAAATGCTTTTAAAACTTGTAAGGCATTACTTTTGCAACTAAGTAGATGAGTCCAGATGGCTCTACTGAAGTCATCCACCAGGGTAATGAAGTATTTGTAATTATCATATGTTGTCACATGATATGGACCCCACAGACCAACATGAACAAGTTCAAAGATAGCTGATGTGTTGGTTGTTTTATCAGGAAAGGGTAGTCTGGTTTGACTTGCCATTAGGCATATAGTACAAACAAAAGGTTGTTTAGGAGAAAATTTCACTGGAAGAGGTATTCCTTTCATCTTAGCAAAGGGGACATGCCCTAGTCTGAAAAGTCACTGTTACGGTTCGCATTTTTGCGGGCGAGGTTAGCGATCGGAAAAGCTACTTCGAACTCGTTGGTGCTCTTTCGGACTTTGTTTTAAAAGAGTCGCCGCCTAATTTTTAGGAAATTAGGAAAACCGATTTTGAAGGGTTTATTCATACGCCGTGAAAAAATCCTTCTTAATCCAAAGTTCTAGGTAAGGATTCTGGTGATCCCCTAGGGAAGGTGTTAGGCACCCTAGTATTAAGGATCCGTACTATACAGTTGACTTTCGAGTTCCAATGTGTGAGTATTTTCATGAACTTTTTATTTAGTGTTTATTTCCCGCAAAAAATTTGTCATATTGCGTATCATTTAAAAAAAAAAAGAGTTTAATATATCCCCTTTATATACAGGGTATTTAGGTTTGAATTTATGATATCCAGGTATAATTAATTCCTTTTATATATAAAGATAGTAGTTTTGCTTATAGTAAAGAAAAATAGAAAGTTCAATTATTTACTGGATTTGAGTAACCAAATTTTGTCTATGCTTTACTCACACGTGGGCCGGGTTAATCTATCTAGTATGCTTCCAGAATATCCTTACCTAAGTTTTATAAGTTAAGCGTAATTTCAAATTGTTTGGACCTTTCAGAACTTTTTGCATGTTTCACGTGACTGGTTTTTTAGGAAAAAAGATGGATTATACCCGTGATCAAAGAATCCCATGAATACTCATCTTTTAAACATACTTGCATTTATATCTATTCTACAACTAGTCCTAATTTTATTTTAAGGGACACAAACTTCCTTTTAAGTAAAACCATTTTTTATAACAAAAATACCTGGTCTGTTTATTAAATTTGTGGGCCTTTGCCCAGAAAATATTGTCTGGTTTGATAAAGGAGGGCCCAATGGGTTTTAAGACCAAGATGACTTTGTTTAGGTTTTCTAAAGAAATCACAATATATGGACTGATTTAGCCAAATCAATCCCTATTCCGAACTGTTTTGACACATAGTTTTTGGGCCAAGTTTATTTGACCATAAATTTGTATAAGAATCAGGCGGGTTTTTCCCTTGGCCTAAGAAAAGACCCTCTCGTTATTACTTTGTTTCAAAATACTAAGCTGAGTAGGTTTTATCCTAAAAACAGTTCAATGAATATGCATTTTTCCTGAGAAAAAGTCAAGTGGGCTACAACCCAAAATATCAAAATTGTTTACCCAAGTCCAGAACCAGAAAAGTATGCTTTTAAATCGTTTTTGAGAAGTAAGGCCTTTTACCTAGTCTATTTTTTCTCTAAATTGCTACACAAATTATTTACCATTTTTTCGCATGTTTGAAATCTTCTCCAGTTTATTACTTGTTCAAATTGTAGTGACTATCTCCTATTTTTGAAATATTTTTTAAAATCAGTACGTGTTTCCAAAATTTAAAGAAAATCAGGTGCTAGAGTCAAAACTAAACGGGCATATGTATCGTTTTACTAATATGTCTAATTCATAATAAAGGGTTCCAATAATTTTGTGAATTTACAAGCAACAGAATACAAGAAGAAAATATAGCAGCCATACGATGGAAATGAATAAAATGGGGTGTACCAAACCCCAACCATTTTCACTCATGGCTGGGCCTTCGTATCTTTTTTACCCATGATTGGGCCTTCAATATACTAGCTTCACTTTCTTCTTTTTTGGACTCAAAGACGTTTGAAGGATGTATTCCTTATTGGGCTTTTAGCCCAACAAGGTGGCTGGACCTCAGCCGAGTGGCCATGCAGTGGAAGGGGGGGGGGGGGAGACAAAAGACGCCGGTTAGTTTATATTTTTCTATCCCTATCACACATATAATATGTACACATATATGCACAGTATGTCACTACTTTATAAGTCCTACTCTATATATGAATATACAACATATGTATACACAATATATCATATTTACCCAAAGGACCATGTGAAGCATATATGTTCGATGTCCTCAAACTCAAACATCCCAAATTAGGTGGTGGAAGGTTAAGTCGTCAGCCCCCTTTGATCCGAATGCCGCACAAGTTCCAAGAGATTTCATGAACCTCCTACATGTCTGGTCATCCGGGAAGGGTTCAAACTACACCCCTCTTTACCTAACATACATGTCACGACCCAACCGGAGGGCTGCAACCGGCACCCGGTGCTAACCCACACGGGCACCCGGTGCTAAGCCACCCGGGCACCTCTTAACATACTTTCACATTGCATCTAGGTAAGCCACATAGTTAAGTCATACTTTTTCACTCATCATCATACTAATCCTATTGGGCGACAATTCATTTGTATCATCATTACCAACTATGCCCATATAAATGTACATAAGCTGACGAGGCTAACAAAATATTATCCCAAAATATAGGCCAACAAGGCCAAACACATCTAACCATACACACATGTCTATGAGCCTCTAAGGAGAGTACATCATATCATATAGGCGGGACAGGACCCCGCCATGCCCATAAATATGTACACAAAAGAATCTATACCAAAGCTGTAGCTCCGAATGAAATGGAGCTCCGCTATGTAGTCCCCGAGAAATATAGCTATGGATCAAGTCGTCTCCCCGGCCACTGCGGCATGACGCAGCGTCCACAAACAAAAGGACATCAGTACGAAGAATGTACTAAGTATGTAAAGCATGATCAACATCAATATGAAAGCATAATAGACAACATATGAAATAGCATAGGATGGGAGATAATAGTATCATCGTCATAACACTTACTTGCTCTTTATAGGGACATTCCATTTCTATTGCGTATCCGTGTACATACATCCATATCCGTACCCATACTCATTTACCTTTCGTATCCATTTTCGTATTCGTATTCATATTTCCATTCATACTCATATTCATATCATATACATATCATTTACATATCATATACATTGCATATACATAGCCTTTACATAGCATACCCGACCATGAAGGTTCGGTGTTTCACATACCTGGCCCTACCAAGGCTCAGGGTTATCCGTACCCAACTGCAGTGGTGTGCGCGCATTATATATATACATATTTACTATATTCTACCCGGCTATATAAGCTCGGGGTTTCATAATAGCCATATATAGGCACATATACATATAAGCTCATAAGCATTTTTAGCATCATTACTATCGTCTTTCATTTCATCTACCCCTAGAGGATTACTCGTCGTATAAGTAATTTAGTACAATCGTAACATATCGAGGATCATAAGCTTAATAGCCTTTTAGAGATAGGATCATTTGGAGCACATCATAGGCTCATAGAAGAATAGATATTTGGCCAAAGAACCATGCTTTATGAAAGAAGGGTTAGCTTTACATACCTTTCCGTTCAACTATTCTATCACATGCACGTTCTTCTTCAATGCTCACGTTTCTACCTTCATTAAAGTACATACTAACATTAGAAAATCGATAGCTTAGCATACTTGACTAAAGCTAGAGAAAATTGGACAGCATCTCCTTTATTGATACGACTTCCTCCATATCAGATATCAACTCCCAAACATCAATACTAACATTCACAACATCATAACAATAGCCTTTATTCACCTACATTATCCTTACTTCTCAATTCACTTCCAATCATCCATATTCATGGTCATAACACACGATTACGTTCATTCACATACAATGTCTATTCCATACTCTCAATATCATTTATAACATAGTTATAATCATAATGTATCAAGAATCATAACTCAATCCAAAAATTTACTCAAAAGTGACACTATTCCCACATTCACGACCCATTTCCTATTTCCTTATATAATCCAAGTGTTTCAACTTTCAAATATCTTAAACAACATTGAAGTACCATAAAACTTCCCTTAGATGGTGTAGGAATGAACCTTGGGTGCAAACACTTCACTTGAGCAAAACCCTAGTTTCACCTTCACTTGGATTTCTTGTCTTGGATGAACTTTAATGGGTTTCTTACACTTGATTCACTTAATTTAATGTAGTTGATCACTAATATCTCTAGAATTTTTATGGGAAAAGTGTTCTAGAGAGTTCTAGAGAGAAGGAGTGAAAAATGGAAATGAAATAATGAACTTGGTCCCCTTTTTAATAACTCAAAAATCTGACCCATTGGAAAATTATACGGACACTTATACGGTCCGTATAAGTGACCGTGAAATCGACCCTTCAATCCCTCATCTTTGTGACCATTATAAGGCACATTATACGGTCCGTATAAGTGACCGTATAATCCCATCAGTGAGGGACCTTCACCGTGATGGTTCTCATGTCCATTATACGGACCGTATAACATTATGCGGACCATATAATCAATCGTATAACCCATCAGTTCACTGATCTTATTCTCGTCACTTCGTTTGATCTCCAATCCTTATGGAACCTTCTTAACACTTGTTTATCACCTCATTAACAATCTAAGGGACGTTATAACTCTTCTGCAAATCATTATTAAGCCATCATTAACTCATTACTCGTAAATCTCTTCCGATACTTATCGTATGCCTTGTCTTCTCTTGGCAAACTTTCTCCCCTTACTTCGAATACCTTTGAAATCTTAATTAGGGTCATCAAATGTCATTCCTTACTTATCGAAATACCATATACTTCGTGCTCTTCGTTAGCCTATTCAGTGTGCACCAACGAAAAAAATTTCGAGGTGTAACATTTTCCCCCCTTAAGAACATTCGTCCTCGAATGTTAAGTTCTCGGGGATTCTATAAAAATTTCGCCAGAGTTTCCCTTATAATATGGCACTGCCATCCTGTCACAACAGCCCATAATAACAATGCTTCACAGGGCCACAACATAATACCAATAGAATTTGGCCACACACGACCCAATGCATAAAAAGGAAAACATACATACCTTATGATCTTGATGTCTCATCTTGGCCCTCTTCCGGGGGTTGAAATAAGTGCGGGTATTTGGATTTCATGATTTCTTCCGCTTCCCATGTCATCTCTTCTCAGTTATTATTTCTCCACAAAACTTTAATTGAGTCCACTTCTTTGTTTCTAAGCCTCCGTACTTGCCTATCTAATATGGCAATGGGTAACTCTTCATAAATCAGTTTTTCTGTCACTTGAACATCATTTACTGGAATGATCCTCGTAGGATCTCCAACACATTTACGAAGCATCGAGACATGGAAAACTGGGTGAACTGACTCTAATTCAGGAGGTAGATCTAATTCGTAAGCCACTTTGCCTACCTTACGCACAATTTCATAGGGCCCAATGTACCGGGGACTAAGCTTCCCCTTTTTTCCAAATCTCATAACGCCCTTCAGGTGGCCATGCGTCTATAGCACCTCGCCCTTTTTTCCCATATTCCTCATATACATATACATATATCATATTCATATAAGCAGCATGCATGAGAGCCCAAAGAAAGCTATGTCTCTATCGGAGTGACGTAAGATCGGTAACCTCCGATCATATTATGGAATAATCATCATCGCTTTGTCTCACCTTGAAGGAACAATTATTATAAGGTGAGACTATCAATGAAGAATAACATCAAGAGAAAACATAGAATAAGATCATAAATCTCATAAGGCGTCAATTCATATACTTTGGAATCTTTAAAAATAGTCTTCATCCATGAATAAAATTGAGAAATCAAGAAATAGCTCAACAAACTTATATCGTCATTGAAATCGTAAACTCGGAACCTTTGAACACAGAATAATCATTATCATAATCATCCTAGGAAAATATTCTCATCTTTGACATCATCATTATCATTGTGAAAACAGGTTCATCGTTGTTATCATAAGAGCTTACGGAGCCATAAATCTCTGATTTAGAAAATACAGACATTTGGAAAACATTTATGAATTATTAGCAAAGGAATTATGCCTTGGAGTCATAAACATCTAACTTTTGAAAACAAGGAAGATATGGTAACATTTATGAAGTCATAACATAGGAATCATGCCTCTGAAAGAAAGGGACGAGCCTTAACATACCTGAAATTTCACGTTGCGGCTTTTCCGCCTATTTCCGGTCTCGCAATCTACCTATAAGACCATTCATACTATGTTTAGGATCAATGTTATGTACTTATCCTAAACCTTCAAATTAAACCTCCTTAAAATCTGCCGAAATTCGGGCAGCATCTCCCCTGTTTATATGCCTAACCCGAATTCATAATTCAACAACCAACAACAAAAACAATAATACCAACATCAATCATAATATTCTCAATACCAAAATACTCCATAAACATCTCATATGGGGTTTATCCCATAATTCCACCAACCAAACCACTATACAGCTATTTTGACAGTTCTATCTCCCTAAATAAACCAAAACTAATATTAATAATAAGAGATTCTTACCTCTCTCCCAATAATATTGCTGTCTCTTCACTTTTTCCCACCTTGAATTGAACCAACCACGCCGCTATATGATTTTGTAATCACAACTATACGTTGTCTTGACCGAAATTCGAAAATTATAGCTGGTTTAGGCTTAAAATTTGGCTTGGGGGTTTGGGGAGAATTCTCCAGATTTTTGGAGAATATTTGAGGTGGTTGTTGAGGAAAATAAGGGGTAAGCCCCTTGAAATAGCGGTCTAGGTTCTGCCTGGACCGACTTAAAATTCCTTCAGCGCGATCGCGCTGGCTTAATTTTTCAGCCTGCGTGTTCGTTCAATAAAAAGGTCATAACTCTTGATCCCGATATCGTGTGAGGGACCACGACCTATAGTTGAAAATATATTTCAATTATCTACAACTTTAATTCTTGGTGTTTTTCCAAATTCCAAACTTATAATGTCGTTTTGGCCTCTCCAAGTCAGATCATCCGAAAATATTTCCTTAAATCGCCCTTTCGAAGGGCTTATGCCCCTATTTGGCTTAAGGGTCCTTCTTAGGACTTGCTCAACTTTCTATGTACTACTCATATATCTCTTCATATGTCCTTTACAAAAACCCTGGCATGTGGGCCCCACTTAGCTTACAGTAACGAGGGCTTTCCTCAAGCAACGTACTAACTGACTTACACCATATGGTCTCTAAATGTCATATGTATATTATTATTACACTCTTATAATATAACCTTCATCCTTAACCCGGGCCTCAAAATTGCTCAGCGCGTTCGCGCCTCGTGGTGGCGCGTTCGCGCTGTGTTGGCCCTTGGCCTTCTGCGCGTTCGCGCCACTCCCTGGAGCGTTCGCGTTGCACCATTTTCCCCCGTCTCCGGCCCGACTTGTAACGTCCATATCTTCTTACCCCGATGTCCTACTGAGGAGCGGTTTGTTGCGTTGAAAACTAGACTTCATGAGCTTCACTTTAAACTTTTGTTTCACTTCAAAACTCTTAATATACTAAAAGGTATTCTTTATCCCAATTAGACCAAAATTTTCGTACCAAACCTTGCCCAAGTTTCCTTCAAAGCCTCGGAAGCTTAATCTCCATAGTTCACTTGTTTTCCAATCCTTCTATAACATGTTACGTGAACTCGAACTCTTATAATTATAAAATGAGCACCTATGATCTTGCATCTTCTCGACAATAACTCTGATGTCTGCAATTGAATAGCTAACACCTAACGAATCTCAACGTACAAAAACTACGGGGTGTAACAAGATCAACACAAGTGAATATACGGCCAGATCTGGCCCTCTTGGGTCGATCTGGCCTAATGAAAATGGACCAATAGCAAAATACTAATAAAAATAATCGTAAAAGCAACAAATAAGGACGATCTTGACAAGAAATTGGAAAACAATATAATAAAGGGAGGATTTTACCATATTCGGGTAAAGCAGAGCATGAAAATCGAGTAAACATTGAACTTTCACCATTATAGGCATGCACTCACTGCGCATGTCAGCCCAGTCATGTGCACGCGCCAGTTTTGGCATGAGAGAGGTGAGGGTTCAAGGGGCGGAGGCTAGGGTTTGCAAAAATGGTAAGAGAGAGAGAGAGAGAGAGAGAGAGAGGGGCAGGGTAGGGTATAAAGAAAAGGGAAATGAGAAAATGAGGAGTGGGGGGTGGGGGGCGGCTGATATTTTTTTGAATTAAGGATTTTGGGCCTGGTCGCAGCCTGGTTTGGGCTGGACTCAGTCCAAATTCGTGTCTTAATTTAAATGGCCCTCTTGTATGCATCAAGTGTATATATGCATATACCTCGTGTATATGTGTATGTATACTTGATGTATACGTGGGCATATACAAAACAAGTAATTTAGAGAAAACATAAAAACTGAAAAAGTATTAATTATATAAAAACTAAGCTGTGAAAGTCGATCAAAATTATTTATGGGCCTAAAATGGCCTTTAACGGATTAACCAGTATAATTAAAACATTAAACTATATAATTTCCAATAATAAATAAATAAATTAAACTGGTTTATTGGAAATAAAACATTAATAAACCTATTTTGCAAAATAACTCTAATTTCTGTAAATCATGATTTGGCTAATTTAATAAAAAATAAAAAAAAATTTGTAAAAGATCAATTTCAGTAATCACCACATAATTAATTAATTGACCTAATTGAAACATTTATGGGTAATTATACCTATTTTTGATTAATCCTGCAAATTAGAAATTTAAAGGGTTAAAATGGTTAATTATTCAAATTACTCAGACTTTTCAAAGATTAAAAATGAAGTATTTGCAAAAATTTAATATTTTTTTTAAAAATAACTAACTAAATGAAAATCCTTCTTTTTTTTTTTTTTTTTTTTTTCCTTTTTCTTGTTTTTCTAATAAAATCTCATAAAAATATTTATAAAGATACTCATTAATTTCTAAATAAATTTATGATGCATGAGAATCTCTTTTATTAATTTAAGGGAAGAAATATTAGCCTGGATGATTTATAAAAAAATCATTTAAAGCCTTAGAAATGCTCAGCTCATTCATTTATTACTCGGGGACTCTGAGTGATTAAAATATATTAGGGGAGGTCAAAACTTAGGTGTCAACAGCCACAATGGCCAGACAAACCATATCGGGCCGAGAGCAGAAATCTGGCCTCGTACTCAGAAACAGACAACCCACGCTTTCGCAAATGAAGAAACTAATCTCTGCGCGTATCCCTCAAAGTACGTGGCATGTATTTCTCCAAGAAGGCTTGATGGTACTGAGTCTAAGAAAGAGAGGGTGCACCCACTGAACTGCTATCAATAAATGCTCTCCATTAAGTCTTCGCTTTGCTGTGAAACTGGAATGATACGTAGTCCACGCGATGAGTCTCAACTATACCCATCTTGTAGAGACGCTCATGCATCTCCACAAGGAACTCATAAGCATCCTCGGTATGTAAGCCAAAAAACTTGGGCGGCTTCATCTTCAGAAACCTCCCAACTAGATCCTGATCACCAACAGTTATAGTCTGTACAGCAACGGGCTTAGGAGCACTCCCAGGAATCAGAATAGCACTAATACGCGGGGCCATAGCTGTAGCAAGATGCATACCCATGGTTTGTCCTTGCTCGGGAGTCCGTACCTCTACTCGAGTTTGAGAACCGCTACCTAGAGTAGTGGCACCACTTATAGCATGCTGGCCTTTCAGATGAAGTACCCAAGATATGATATCCAGAAACATGAGATTAGACATATTATCGGGGTGAGTTTGAGTTGGTCCTGTACCACCCCTGACTGCCGGTGCTGCCTCCGGCTGCTGCTCTGGAGAGGCTGAGCGTGCTCGCCTCTGTCCGGCTACAGGGGCTCCACCCCTAGCTGGTGTGGCTCCACAGCCCCTGGCTCGACTGCGGCCTCTCACTGCTCCTCACCCTCTAGTGCCTGCTCCAGGAGCAGGCACTGGCCCCTCATCCCTCGCTATCGTAGCTCGAGTCCTCACCATCCGTGAGAGAACAAAATTTGAATCAGATACCATTTTTCAAATTTCAAATACCAATTAGAATAAAGTAGCATGAAGGAATGAAAGAAAGGAAATCTCCTAAAGTCTTATAGCCTCTCGCAGATATGTACGGAGCTCTTCATACCGATCCGCAAGGCTCGACTAAACTTGTTGTACTTATAGACTGGTAACCTAGGGCTCTGATACCAACTTGTCACGCCCCAACTCGGGAAACGTGCAGGCACCTACTATTTTCCCACCTCGATAGGCGAACCCGTCTCGTAACCAACAGCCAAAAAAATAAATGAAATCAACTCCCAATCATAATATAAATAAGTCCGAATAAAAGTAATAATAAGTGCGGAATAATACATGCCCAAATGAATCTGGTTTAAGTCGTACAAGAGCTACTACATAGATGAAGTCTGAATACATAGTAAGCTAGATAAATACTGTCTCAAGGATAGAAATAAGACAAGTAATGAAAAAAGTAGCCATCCGGGCTGCAGATCTTCCAAGTGGGAGCCCATCAGTGCTGATAGAGCATGTGGAACTGCAGAAGCTTATAGATAAGATGCATCAGCGTGTGGATAAGATGGAGGAGTTTCTGAATGTTCTTTTCATTTATGTGGAGGCAGAAAAATTTAGAAGGAGCGAAAAAGGTGAAGAAGAAGAATCAGGAGACTGTCAAAGAGAAAGGTGAATATTTTGAATTTTTTTTGTCATAATTATTTTGTATACAATTTGCATTCTTTTTAATTACATCTAAAAAATACAGCACAAGCACTTGTGGAACTATCTGTTATTAACAAGTTGAATTAGGTGCTGAGCCAACTGCTGAGATCCCTAGACCAGCTGCTCATGAGAAGGGTGAGGTCCCTAGACCTGCTTTTGAAGTTGAGAAACTTGAGAAGGTTGAGGTCAAGAAGGTTGAGCTCTCTATGCCAGTTGCTCAAGCTGAGAAGGTGGCAGATGTTTCTGTATCAATTGCCCAGGTTAATGAGAAGAATGCTAGTGCCGATCTTGAGAAGGTTGAGGTCCCTAGACTAGCTTCTGAAGTTGAGAAGGTTGAGGTCGAGAAGGTTGAGCTCCCTATGCCAGCTGCTCAAGTCGAGAAGGCATCAGATGTCCCTGCTCAGGTTAATAAGAATAATGCTAGTGATACGAGTCAAGCTGATGTTGAGTTTGACTTTGAAAAAGTTGTGTTAAGCGTCTTCGCCCAGATTAATGGTTCTTTAGACTACTAATTTGGTTATTTGGGTTGTAACAAACAATTAAGTTTTTGCTAAATGTGCGTGGTGGATGATGACAAACAATCAGTAGTAATGTCTGACAGTTTTAACAAATAATTAGTTTTGATTTTTTTGGATTAATTTATGCAAAGATTAGATCATTGAACCTTTGTATAATTGTGTTGTTGACTTTTGAATTTGGATGTGCATAAATATTTTGGATGTTTTCAAATATGATTGTTTTAACAAACAATTAATTTGACTGTTATGTATCTAAGTGTGTTGTTTCATTGTGAACTTGGATGTCTTCAAATATGACTGTTTTTACAAGTAGTGGTCGCTTCTTGAAAACATCCAAAATATTTATGCACATCCAAATTCAAAAGTCAACAACACAATTATACAACGGTTCAATGATCATAAATTAATCCAAAACGGTCAAAATTAATTGTTTGCTAAACCTGTCAGACATTAGTACTGATTGTTTGTCATCATCCACCACACACATTCAACAAAAACTTAATTGTTTGTTACAACTCAAATAACCAAATTGGTTGTCTGAAGAACCATTAATCTGGGCGAGGATGCCCGACACAACATTTTCAGAGTAAAACTAAATATCAGCTTGACTCGTCTCACTAGCATTCTTCTCATTAACCTGAGTAGGAACATCTGATGCCTTCTCAGCTTGAGCAGCTGGCATAGGGAGCTCAACCTTCTTAAGTTTCTCAACTTCAAAAGCTGATCTAGGGACCTTAACCTTCCCAAGATTAGCACTAGCATTCTTATCATTAATCTGGGCAGTTGACACAAAACATCTGCTGCCTTCTTAGCTTAAGCAGCTGGTATAAGAAGCTCAACCTTCTCGACCTCAACCTTCTTGAGTTTCTCAACTTCAAAAGCAGGTCGGGACCTCAACCTTCTCATGAGCAAAGGCGGTCTAGGGATCTCAGCAGTTGGCTCAACACATACATTCAACTTGTTGATAGCAGATGGTACCACAGGTTTTTGTGCTGTATTTTTTGGACATAATTAAAAATAATGCAAATCATATACAACATAATTACAACAAAAATCAAAATCAAAATGTTCACCTTACTCTTTGACAGTCTCGTAATTCTTCTTCTTCTTCACCTTCTCGCTCCTTCTAAATTTTTGTCTCCACATAAACGAGAAGAACATTCAGAGACTCCTCCATCTTATCCACACGTAGTCAGCTACCCTCTACATGCTCTATCGGCAACGATGGGGCGGAGCCGAGCCCGCCCGGTGTAGGTTTTGTCGAACCCGGAACTTTGTCCGAACCATATATTTGTATTAAGTTTTTTGTCAAATATATACAAATTATTAATTAAGAACCCAGTAACTTTAAAGAATTAGAATCCCGAACCCACAAGCTTCGAATCCTGGCTCCGCCTCTGCTGATGGGCCCCCACTTGGTGCGACACCACCTTTAGAAGTCCCAATGCCAACATTACCATCAAAATCTTGTGATTGAATATATTTTCCATCATATGAGAGCTCCTTGGACTCTTTTTCAAACCTAATACGACGCTTCGAGGCATGATGAGTATCCTCATTGGAATTCTCCTTAGGCTCCTTTCTCAACTTACTAGGAGCCTTCGAGCCATTTTTTGATGTAATCAATACGATCACGCCTTCCAATTCAATCTTCAATTTATCTATGATGGGATCATCAACCTCATCATCAAATGCCAAGAAGTCTTTCATGTAGTCCTGCTCCATCTCACGCATTATGGGGATGATATAAGGGTGCACAACCTACAAATACGCAAAACATTAGCATTTAGTTTACATTTTTGCAAAAATATTGATAATAGACTCCAAATTTATACCTGTGAAATTCCCCCTTCCAATACTAAATGGATCACCTTCAATAAATCGCTACATTTTTGTGGTGTGCCACCTAAGAATCCTAGGAATAAGCAGAGGAACCTTATCTTATTTGCCAGCATGCAGTCCAAGTATGGGGAAAGCTTCATAAGTCTAGACCTATGATGACACAAATAATCGCTGAATGTAAAAATAAATAACACACAGTCTATATTATACTACACTAGTGGTTTATAACATGTACCATGAATGCCCAGTGGAAGTCATAGAGAGTATATGATGGCGTTTTCTTATCAAGGTGGGTTTGGTGGTGCCTGGGAATGTCTACCTTGTCCATCAAGTATTCCAAGGTGAGTTCAAATGATTCCTTTCCCCAAGGATAGCTCTGGAAGAATTCCAAATCGTCAACTATTTTAAACCAATCAGCATCCGTACCCCTGGACACATCTTTGGCCATCAAAATTGTATGGAGAAACCACACAAGACAACATTTCAACTTTTCTTCTTTATTTAATCTAGGCCCTCTTATCACCGACAATAGATTGTCTGATGTAATGTTCTTGTTTAGAGTAACCTTTGCATAGAATTCTACCCCGTTCTTAATTGCCCTGTCCTCTCTAGATTGGAAGGGATAGGATCCACAATTTAAACCAGTGATCAACGCAAAATCCTTCAAGCCAAAACACACAGGCTTGTCATTCACGAGGGACCACATTTCACACTTCTTTTTCTGGACCACATGACGAAGAAGCATATAGTGGATCATCCGTTCGATGAAATTGATAAAGAGTTTTGACAGCTTTCTAAAGTGACCGAAACAGGAACGCTTCTACATTTTCCTTAGTTTTTGATCACTCAACACATTGTTAAATTCAACTAACAACGACAGCCTTCTTCTAACAGAAAATTTTGCTGCAAAAGATTCATAATCATCCAGCCAATTGATCAAGCCATACTTTTCAACGTTAATTGTCTTTGCATAATATGGCAAGGACAAAGGATCAACATCTTCAAAGAACACTAGAGTGTTTTGAACCATCCTCAGATACACTCTCAACTCTACTATCAGCTCAATCTCCATCAACACTACACTCATCAATGAGGTCTGAGTGGGACGCACTCTCAGCTTCTGTACTTCTTTTTTACTTTCTATCTCGGCTAAGTTCTTCACCTCTTCTTTTTTTTATCCTTACGATTCGCATTAGAATGAGTTTCAACCATATCACAAGAATGGGGGAGTATTTTTCCTCCTCTGCCTCTACACCTAGGCATTTATACGATCTATATACAAACAATAGAGACATTAATCAACCACGATATAAGAATAATCGACCAAAAGTCTATTAACCATATATAATTTCAAAAAGCAAAAACAGAAAAACAAAGATCAAAACAAGCAAAATATGTATAAATAACACATATTTCGACAAAAAAAAGAGGCAAAACAACAAAGGTTTTGAAAAAAGCAGATCTTTATGAACACTAGTGCTTTATCAAGATCGAAAAAAATAAAACATTTCAGGGCAATATGGAGCTCAAAATGCTTCGATGGAGTTGCAAAGTTAAAGAAATTACCTGTTTACAACGATCAAGGCATATTGGAGCTTGGGGGAGAGGTGGAAGTTTAAGAGTTCCAAGCTTGAAAGAGAAATAAAGAAGTGAAAGGGATAGATGTGAGAGAGAGAGTCTTTGCATATTTTATTAGAAGCCAATTTGACTTAAGTGTATAAATTAAAACTTTCAATCTTTTTAAAATTATGAAAAGTACCCCGTTCCCATTTTTTTCTAAACCCTAATACCGAAAAATAATTGAAAAAGAAGTTGAGTGCCATATTCCCAATTAAAACTTGAAAGTGGCCTTCTATACAAATCTTCTCATAACACTTTAATACATCATATTAGAGTCCCCATACATTAGACACGTGATCAAAATAGTTTTAGGACACCTAATGGTCCTTAAATCACTAATATTAGTCTAAAAAGGCCAAAAATAAATAAAAAGACTTGGTACTATTTAAATATTATAATAATACTTTAATACATCATATGAGAGTCCCCACCAATTAGACACATGATCAAAGACCTTAAGCACAAGTAGTGTTGTCCTTAGAACAAGGTTGTGCTTTGAGAACAATACTTATTGTCAGACTAATTGGATAGTAGTGATATGATTACCACCACTTGTGCTTAAACTCTTTGGATCACGTGTCTAATTGGTGGGGACTCTCACATGATTTATTAAAGTGTTATTTTAATTTTTAAATAGTATCAAGTCTTTTTATTTATTTTATTGTATTTATTTTTGGCTTTTTTAGAAAAATATTAGTGATTTAAAGACCATTAGGTATCCTAAAGTTATTTTGATCATGTGTCTAATGGATGGGGACTCTTATATGATTTATTAAAGTGTTATTATAATGTTTAAATAGAATCAAGTCTTTTATTTATTTTTGGCTTTTTTGACTAATATTAGTTATTTAAGGACCATTAGGTATCCTAAAACTATTTTGATCATGTGTCTAATGGATGGGAACTCTAATATGATGTATTAAAGTGTTATTATAATATTTAAATAGTATCAAGTCTTCTTATTTATTTTATTTTATTTCTTTTTTCTAGATTTGGGGTTTGGGGTTTTATCTTTTTTGGTCTGTTTTATTTGTGCAAATTTAGCAGGCTTCTCGTTCCAATAGTCACCTTTATTCCCGTGGTTTATAATCAACCTTAAAGGTCCATCATATATCGTGTCAATGAGTAGTTATAGATCATAGTCGTTTATTATTAGTCATGTCTATTAATAGACCTAGCACACTTTTATTTCTACGGTTAGAAAACAAATGCAAAAATCAGAAAAGGACATAAATAAAACACAACAAAAGAAATATGAAAATCAACCATATATTTCATTTCATTGCAACCCCCAACCAAAACAGCACAGCTAAAAGCTTTCATACATGAAAGCCCAATAGCTGCTTCCATCTATAACTTTCACCAATGAAAGTTTTGCAAAAAACTTACAACAAAATGAAAATATACATAAAAACTAAAACTACATAACTAAACTAAACTAAACTAAACTAGGGGTTTACAGCTGGGCAGGGGGGTTACCGGGCATCTGGGTCGATATTTTTCTCCTGCAAGAGGACACACAGAAATCGCTCTATCCTGCAAAGAGACCTTGCCAATCTCTCCCTGTCCTCTCCCAACCCCCTAAAGAATCGTTCGACGTCATTTCGTCATAGAAGAATGTCCAGTGATGGAGTTTGTATCCATGGGGGCCTAGAAAGGTGGAGTATTCTTGACATTTTGGAGATAAATGATCTTGAATTTCTATGGGCTTGAGTTTATTTGAAATGGAGGAAATAAGGACTGAAGAAGATATAAAGACTGTTTGCATCGGTTAAGTGAATTGTCACCCAATGGCTAAGAGACACGTGGCTTTAGGCATGAAGGTGTCGTTTAAATTTGTATTTTATCAGTGTGATTAGACGTGAAACGCACAAAGATTTGAAAAGGTAATCATTACGCTACTCAGTTCCGCATGATAAAGGTTTTAATTGGGGAGTATAGATCTCCTAAAGGAAGATTAATTTCCTAACTATGAACATAGTATAGACCAACGGATTGGTATCTTATAAACCCACATATAGTTTATGGTAGACAAAACAAATTTGATTAATATTGAACTTGCATTTAGTTTTTATAATTAATACAACAAAAATACATTCAAATTAAAAAAAATCAAGTGGGATACTCTCTCAAATATCGACACGTTGTTTTCTTGTGACCAACCCCCTTGTAAATCGAGCACTTGTTTCTCTTCCCTTTGCTACTTTCCTTGGACTTGAAAGATTCCGCGATGCCAGGGAATACGCTTCACTCTCTTCCTTCCAAGTTTGGGGTCGTAAGGCAGTGGAGGAATATACATGCTTGCATACTTCTCTGGGACTTCCCATTCTGACTTTGGAGGGAATAATATTAATAGTTTCACCAAATGAAAGAATGTAAGACTGAAATTTATACATGGGTAAGGAATACTCGTAGATGCTTGAACCATAATCAGGTCTGTACTTCAATCTCAAGGCTGCCATCACGTGAGTGCACGGTAATTTCACTAAGTCGTACTCTTTACAAGTACATGTTTTGTTCAAAGAGATTGACTTTGGAAGTTAGGCCACTGCTGACTACGGTGAACTCGTTGGCATCCCCGTTTATATTATTGAAAAATAAGGAGTCGCCCTCATTCATCTTTTCCCTTAGCATTTTTTCAGCCGAAGGCACAAATAAATTGATTGAACTGTTGATATCTGCATGTCACTTTCTGAAACTTTCAGCAAGCCTCCTAGAAATGGAAGTGAATAAGGCAGTCACAAGGTAGTCACTTTCATCCCTCAACATTTAGTTTAGCGACATAGCAATTTTTTTGGTCAGCACATCATACATATTTATTAGAAAATATGCCCTGCTCCACTTGTCAAATCCAATATCAAACTCAAGATAATTAGCAGCTTCAGGGCATTTATCCCTTAATTGCTGAAAATGTTCATTGAACTCCTAGTAACCATATGCCTTTGTTGCATCATAGTATACATGAAGAGAATCTCCACATTGGAAATTATTTCAAAGGTAATCACCAAGATGCTTCATGCATAGTCCATAATGAGCATGCTCAAATATTCTGGAAACACCGTTGCCTATACTCCTGTGCCTATCAGAGATTATGTGCAAGTCTGGTTTATCGGCGATTATATACCTCAGCTGCTCGAAGAAGTAGGTTCAAGATTCATCACACTCCTTGGCCACCACGCAAAAAGCAATTGGATAGATATAGTTCTCAGTATCCTGTGTGATGGCGGACAACAACACACCCTCATACTTGCCGTATAAATGTGTGTCATCAACGGTAATAACCTTTCGCATGTGTTTATATCCTCGAATACAAGCTCCGTAAGCTACGAAGTAATATTTGAACTCGTCCGTATCATCAAGACTAATGCAAATTCTGGAACCTGGATTTAGATTTTCAACCATGTAAAAATAAGCCGGTAAGCAAGCATACCCGTGCTCCAGTGCCCCCTAACAATGTTCTTAGCCGTTACATCTGCCTTCCAACACTGCCAATAGCTTGGTTTACAATGGAACTCCCTGAAAATCGTCCTCTGGATTTCCTTTGTCGTTGGCCCTTTGTTGTCAATATAGTCATTCATCAATACTGATATAAGGACAACTGCCGAGGCATGCTTATGAGTGCTCGTAACCTGTTCAACCCCTCAAGTGTGATCACCAACGTACTTGTAAATGCGAAACCTATCCAAGTTGTCGTACTTATTAGCCTGCAACATCCAAGCACAATTAGGAGAGGTGCATTCCAACTTATAGTATTTGTTGTTACTCTTGTTTGGTTTAAAACAAAATGGGGTCTTTAATGCAGCTTTCTTTAATAAAACCTTTAAATACCCTTTGTTCTCAAATGTTTGCCCACGTAAAAATCGGTTCCATCAGTGAAGTTGTGGTTGCTTTGTGAACCACTTGGTGGCTGCCATCACCGTCATTATTTCCATCACACTCTTCATCATCACTAACAAGATCATCCATATCCATAAAATGATCACCCATGCCCTCATGTTGTATTGAAGCTTCATCGGCTGACAGTTGTGGCGGTGGTGGGTCTGTGGGTGGGGGTGGTGCTACTTATATAGCACCAATTTGAGACCTCTCAACAATATTTATTCTTAAAACAGGCCTAGAAATATCAGCAGCAACATCAAGCACGTACAATACCACCTGCCTATCATTCGTTATGAAAAAATGATGGGTTTTTCCCTAATGGGCAAAGCATTAATCATGTAACTAATGCGCAAGTCACTAAGCTCATAATTTAACTCCCTGCTTTCCATTATGCTCGTAACCAAGTTATTATACGTACCATAGCGACGCACGGCAATCGGGACTATCACCTTGCTCGCAGAATTCCAATTCCAACATTTTGGGATCTCTTCCCACTCACTCATGTAATCACCACCTACTATAATATATTCTGCAATCGATGCCATAATAAAATATATACTAGACTACGACTTTGGTCTATACCTGGTCGATGACTCGTTGATGGCTATGGTCTATTACTGACTGGAGAGCTGTACCAAATGCAGAACCAAAAAGAGCAGGGATAAAGCTTTTACCCGTTGCGAACAATGGTATTTGAATGGAGAATTGAAGGAATGTCGGAATGAGGCAGAATTTTCTTAAAAGCGAGCTTTTACAACAACGAAAAGCTCCTTCAACGATTTCTACCGTTTTAACTTACAATGGCCGAACTATGGAAGCTTTCCATCGTTGGGGACCGATTATTCGGTGAAAAGTCAGAATTTGCACCGGAAAAATGGTTTGAAAACTGCAGAAAACGGGAGCTTTTGGTGGGAAATATTTTGTTTTTTGTTTCTATTTCTGGTAATAAAAATGTTGAGGCTGTGTGGGTTAAAGTATAGTTTTCAAAACTTTGGGACTGGGGTTTGACACAGCACTTCTCTGACATGCTGACGTCATAAATGATGGTCAAATCACAAATTTCTGAACACTTATGGCCTTTTGGTGAAATAACTTTTTAAAATGGCCTTTTGGCCAACTCCCCCATGCCTTGTGCCACAAACATAACTTTTTCCTTCAATAGAACTTTTTTTTTTTTTTTTTTTTTTTTATAAGGTATTCTTCAACGGAACTTTAAGATAAAGAAATACTAATGCCATCACAATAGAACTTTAAGACAAATAAATACCAATCATAAAAGAACTTTAAGACAAATAACTACACTTTAAATGCTTGGACTATAAGATATGTAAAGTCCATTGATTTTCCAGACAAAATGAGAGGAAAAATGTGCAAAAAAGGGTGGGAGAAAGAAGATGAAGAGGTATAATTAAAGATAATTTAATGTGAGTTATGAATATAACCAATTGAAAATTGAAGTTATGAAAATAAAAAGGTGTAAGTTGTGGAGATGATTTATTAAAATACAATAAATGAGTAAAATAAGAGAAAATTGTACTTCATCTCTAATTAATGGTTTACATGACTCGTTAATTCTCTCTTGATTAATTAAACCTTTTGTCTTAAATTTTTATAGACAGTTGATTTGCCCTGCCTCCTTCAAGCAACTCGTTAGTAAAAAGTTGATTCTTTCAGGTTCTAGCCGTAGCCTAGGTGTTCAAGCGTTTTCTACTGTAAGAGGCATCTCTTCATATAGTCATAGCCATAATGATGGAATTTCCCCGGATACTCAACAAGCAAGTTGATGCAGATTGCAATAGACCCATTTACATTATTATCATATTGTTCATAACTTTTAGTTCCTGTCTCTCTAAATGCATGTGCTTATACGTCCTCTACGCAACATTGAGGGGTCGATTTTAGTATGTTATCGTTTAAAAAATAAAATTCTATTCTTGAAATTAGAATATAGGTTTACTGCATCGTATTGTTGTTCTTGTTGCAGGAACGTCCTAACTATTTACAGATTCTGTCACGTTACCTGGGAAGGATGAGACGAGAATATAGCATAAATGGTCAGTTTTCTTCCTCTTTTTCTTTCATTATGGATCAATGGATCATAGACAAATGTCTTTTCTCTTCGTGTGTTACAATCAGAATCAGGAAATAATATGCACGAGGTGCTCAGAAGTGTATTCAATTCTTTCACTCCTTCACTAGAAGAAATCCCAGGAGCAAAACAATTAGCGAGACTGCTATATTCCACGAGGGATATGCTTATAAATCAAACTTCACAGCGTTTGCTCGTAAGTGCTAAGCTCCAATTCTTTTTAAAATTTTGAAGCACAGTAATTCTTAGTGTTGTTACTACTTGTGCTGAGCCGTTACCAGGAGCTCAACCGACACCTATCAATGTCTTTTGCTTGCATGCTGTTTCTTTCCATTTTCTCCATATATATATATGAAAGAAAAGAATGAACACAACACTTTATGCACTTCTGCTGCTCTTCTTTTACTTTTGGTGTTTCTGCTAGATGTCTTCATCGGATCGAGAAATAATATATGTGAAATGCAGTATAAGGAGTAGTTTTCCATTCTATGTCATTCTAATCTTCTCTTTTAAGCAGGGGCAGATCTAACTTGAAATCTATGGGTCCAGTAGCTTCTGCCCCGACCTTGAATATGTATTAAAAATCCACTAAATATCTATAATATTTGATTGTGAATCCAGTTATGTATATCAACTTGAGGTCGCAGTAGGAATCCATAAACTTCAAATCCTAGATCCGGCTCTAGGCCCTCTATTTTTAAGTTATCTCTTCTTTAATGGAGATTTGACAGGAAAGGTATGAATGAAGTGGCTGGGCTGGTCCTTTTCTGTCACTATATATGATCCAAGTGGCATATCTCATAATGTTGTAGTTGACCACTTGTATCTTGAAATTTAACAAACTAAAAGGAATAAGCAATATAGTTAGCCAAAATGGTAGTACCAGCACAATTTTTTTTTAAGAACTTTCACTGATAAAACAACTCCAATATACAACCTGAAACGGTTAGAACAAACAGACCCTTCAGTGTAATGGCCAGGAAAGAAGCCAAGATTCAGTAGAAGGCCATAAGGAAAGAAAAATAGAAGAAGAAAGAATCTATCCTCCATTGGAACTTTAGCATAATCAACACTTGGAAGACAAATATATCCCATGCAGAATACAGAGCCAAGTTTGTATGCCAATAATCTCTTCTTAACCTGTGCAAAACTAAGGTTCTATATATGCTTTCCCGAGGGTAAATTCGAACAGAGCACTTGGATGGCAGAATAAGCATCATTATGTTATGTAAAACAAACCATTCATCTGTTCAAATCCTTAATGGTACCAATTACTTGATCAAGTGCAGGATATGTCAAAAAAACAACAACGATAACATATTACAACAACAATAACTACAATGACAATTACAACAACAGAGCAACTGAACACCTAGAACATATGAAAAAGGCGACAGCTGCTAAAGCCTGCTCATTTTTACGTCTTGTCCGTATTTATCCGAATTAGGAAGTACCTAACCTAAGCCAGCATCACTGGCATATTTGAAAAGTACATCATTTATCAATCCAATCTTTGAAAAGAAGCATCATATATAGTGGGATATTAAAAGCTGCAACAAGAGAAACCATACTTAATGTCCGCACCACTCTCCTAATTACCATCTTTGTCTTTGATTTGTTTGTCCGAGGCAGTGTTTTTACCACAGCATCTGATCCTATATATAAAGTCACATCTGCGGGATTTGAGGCATTCGTCTCTTCTGCATTAGATTTTCTGGCAACCGACCGCATGACAGCATTACCCCTGCATTAGAAAAAGGCATCTAAGCTTTTGCACAGCAAACAAAAAAAAAAAAAAAAAAAAAATTGTCTATAGCAGCAAGGGTGGCTCAGTTGGTTGAGTATGGGGCTTTCATAATGGAGGTCTCAAGTTCGAAACCCCCTGCCTACGACAGCAGGGGATTTGCCTTCTGGGTCAAGCTCGTCGTACCGGGCTTGCCTAGTGCGGGTTACCTCTCTTGTGTGGTTTGCGAGCTATTGCACAGGAGTTGGGTTTACCCTATGCGCACCCGAAGGGTAGCGGCTGCGGGTTCCCATGTCATTAAAAAAAAAAAAATTGTCTACGTAACTTGAGCATCAAATAGTCTAAAATACAAGGAAGCACTCCATAGAATACAGAAGTAAGAACGAGAACCATTGGACAGAAGTGATGATCACATGGATAACTTGCTTATTTTGAACAAATCAACATGGAATAAAATCTTCTGAAGATAAAGAATATTGAACGACTACATGGGACTTGTTGTAATGCACACTAGTTCTCAAAGTGCATTGCTATTCTAACAAGATTAAGGTGTTCATTATCTAAGAGGCAACTTCGAGAAGCTTGAATGAATTGTTTCTCGACACATAAGCATGCTCAAGTAAATAAAAATAGTTACTCGCTGCAGTTCACGCAATGACTGATTCTCTCTGATGGGAACTTACCGTTCCACTGAAGCGCTCTCGCTTGAGCATGTAGAAGAAACTTTAAAGGTTTTCTTTATGAGGTGCATCGATCCTTCTGCATCCCAGACCTCCTCATATTCACATATCTCATCTTCGCTTTTCAGCTTTTCCCCACCTCCAGAAAAGCTAGAACTAATTAGACTTCTTATGTTACTCAGAAATCCACCAAGATAGTGCGGAAAGAGCACCCCATTTGTGGGCCAAAGGACAGCAATAAGAAGGGTCATGACAAACAGCAACAGATACCTGACACATCCAAAGCAAACTTCAATAATACAAGAAACATGATTTACAAGATAAATAGTTTTTCATCTCAATATACGGATTACCATATATATATGTATGTCTGCACAGGGAGAAAGCACACTTTGGTGGAAATTGCCTCCTCTGGCATTGATCCGTCCGCTAAGATAAGATTACTTGCAGATAATAGCATGTAAGATGGAAATAAATTTCCCTGCTGCCAGCTTATGGTCCCTAGAGTATGCTGCACAACAGTATCAATCAAACACCGTAAAGACAATACCTAAGTTTTTCAGTTGAACAAGGTGCGTTACCTCTTTTACAGAACCATATTTGGACTTGTGGATCACTGTACACTGATCATGGTCATGCCCAGAGAGAATTAGTGCCTGCAAGAAACTCGAAATAATGCGCCCCAGAAATCATTCCTTTCAATTAATATTGTATAGAAATTTCTTCCCTTTATATATGCTAGTTTGTACGGGACATGTATCATAAAATGGTAGGAAATACTTACAGGTTTGATCGAGTCAAGCAGGCCATTCGTTCCATTTTCAGTAATGTAGTTTTGATATCTGTGAATGTCATTATAACCAAGTCCTATGTAAACATCCATGCGTACAGACAGGGTAAATCCATACTAAGCCACTAAAGTGAGAGTAAGAGCTTACAATATTTCATTATCAAAAGCAGCCCGGTTGATTCTCTGAAATAAATGATGAAATATGTAACTTCTCATTATAAATATGAGATATATATTTAACCACATAACAAGAAAAATCATATTTTTCTTCTCCCAATAGCAACAAGCAAAAGGAATAGAATTTTTAAAAGATCGTTTAGGTTCTCGAGACTCTCAATCCCTATTATTTAGGTTCTGGAGACTCAAATCACTTTTTTAGTGGAGAGGAATAGTACATAAATGGTGGTTCCCATTCGAGGGCATCCTTCCTCTATAAAGTAGAAAAAGTTAAAACAACTTTGATAAGTTCAAAAAAAGGTTAAATGTTACCTGATTAATAATTGATGATGAACGATATGGACCACATGCAGTTAGATCTGGCCGATATAGTGGAATATGAGTCAATAGAACCCTTGGATTCGAAGATGGATCTGCATAAAACAGAGCAAAATGAGCCGAGCGTCTTACATATAAGTGGAGTTCACAACAAAGATGGATAGTGAGTGGTAGAACATACGCTTAGAGACATTTTTGACAAAATTCCATGTGGCAGGGGTTACATTGTTTTGCGGATGCCCTGGAGACAAGGTATCTTGCTGTGAGTCTTTACAAAATAACAACATCATGAATCCAACTAATAATCAACAGAGTCCTGTTTCATGATAACTGATAGGAAGAAAAGCAAAATCATTAAAGTGGTGTTTGGTTAAAATTTCCAAAATTGAGTTTACCAAGAAAAAAGAAAATGGATTTTTGCAAACTCTTAATTTTTTGTTGCAAAAACTGCACAAAAAAGTTGAGTAGTTTTTGAGTTCTGCAAACTGGCGTTTTCCAAAATAGCACACACAATGTAACAACCTGGCCCCTCATTTTGTACAATTATGATCTAAATTGTGTTTTGAGCATGAGCACAAGTTCGTATAACCATAAGGGGTTTTCAGTACTACCTAAGTACTGGTCTATAATACAAAGTTGTTACCTGTTCAAAAAAAAAAAAAAGTTCATATAACCATTTTTGACTTGTTGGGATAGTTTGTGTTAAGGATCTGAGCAGTTCGGGTTGGTTTTGGCACCATTTGGAGCAAGTTGAAAAATTGCAGAAATTACAAGCCACCCTTTGGTGCGTGTCCTCCACAGCCATCGTGCAGGCGAGGGCTCACGCTATGGAGGCACGGCACATGGCCCATAGCACAAGTTCAAATTTTGGAAAGTATAAATAGCCTTTTTGCCATTATTGAGAAGGAAAAGCTCGTGGTTGAAATTCCAACTGTGAGATTTCAAACTAAATCATTGATGTAATGATTCTACAATATCCTTTGATTATTATACTTAATTTTAGTGGGATTTTAACCATCGAATCATGAGACTGAATGAGGGAATTTATAGATTTTTTACCTAACCTCCTAATAGGGTAATTTGGGATTTGACTAAGTAATTAGACTCCTAATGAGAATCTAATCATGATTTGAGCTAATGAATAATTGGATTCTACAATTTGTTTCGGATTTGACTGGTATGACCAGAGGTTTGACTTCCCCTTGACTTTGCTTTAGGCTTGACCTACAAAATGAGCTCCAAATAAAGTGTAGACTTTGAAATTACCATCCAAGGTTTGCGCGTCAATGGCTATGAAATCTACTTTCCCAGCTGTAAATTGATAGTTCCTCGCACCAAATGCTTTCTCATAACGTTTGATAACCTGCATTATGGAGTGCACATATAAGATCCGAACTGGAATTAGGAGGAAACAAGAATTAGAATTGACTGCAGCAAAACGAATAATAGGATCCGGTTCGTTGACGATTGAGCTATGCAGCTTGCATAGTTCCCAATGTCTTCAAACACAGTGAAGATAAGAACCCATTCTCCTAGCTAGGAAAGACACCTAGCATCCCTTAAACAGGATGCAACTGATTTGCAGATAAATCAAATTGGAAAAGAAGAAGCACATGGCCGTCATGAGATGTAAAGATAGTCATCCCTTCTTTAAACATGAAATATTCAGAAAGCTGAATGTGAAAACTTCCTTATCTATGAAATTATATTGAAAAGAACATAAAGCTGAGTTTCTTAATGTGGTAACTGAGATCTCGCAGGCTCACCAAGAAATATTTCTTCAGTACCCATTGTAAAACTACCATCCATTAAATAAGAGGCTTGTTTCATGTAAAGTTTAGAAGGAGACATTATCTCCATCCTTCCAGAAGCTTATGAGTAATTGATACATGATAAGAAGATGAGATATGAACAGGTAAAAAAGCATATTAAGTTCAAATTTGGTATCACTCAAAATAATATGCCCCTGAGTATATAACTCTATCTGAATAATTAACACACCTCTGGCATATGCGAGTGAAAAGCTGCATACCCTATATCATGGTTTCCAGCAAGGTAGTACAGCTTTATGTTTGTAGTTTGCTCAAGCATTTCAATGTCAAAAATATGCTTAAACCGGCTCCAGGATTCCTGCCATCTATCAAATTAAATAAATCTCAAGTCCAAATAAATCTCAAGTCCAAAGCATAAGAATAACTGAAGAACATTCAGATACTTCATTAATAAAAAATAACTAAAACATGAACTTTATAGAAGGAATAAAATGATAGGAATGGGCCTTCAATTAATGTCAAATTTGATAAGGAAAAAAAAAAAAAAAAAAAGGGAATTACATGGAAGCTACTCCTGTTTATCAGAGCTAAGTTTCAATCTTCATCCAGAAAGTAGTTTAACTTCTTTTTAGGAGAGTAAAACTTTCAGACAGAACTTAGTACTTACTCTTCATCAGACAGAAAAGGCCCACCATCAAAATAATCACCTAGGAACAGAATAATATCAGGTTTGGAAGGTAAAATAGATGAATGGAATGCCCTGCGCATATACAAATCTGTATAGAACTGAGCAGCTTCAAGTGCAAGGGATTTCGGGGCAAGACGAAGAGAGGTTCTATCCATGAGCTGTCAAAACAAAAGATACGTTGTGAATATGAAGTCAAAATGGCAACGCACAGATAAGTATAAAGATGAGCACAGTAAAGCCAGCATTATTTTCAGAAGGATTACCTGAGGATCAGTCAGAACAGCAATTTTTACATAGTCACGTTGATGATCTATTCCATCCGTCTAAAATCAAGGACAAGAAGGTTAGTATGCCCAAGGCCGAGTGTCTAATATGTCATTTAGCACACAACAAGTAAGAAAAATTGTTACTACAGTTTTTGCGCCAACACAAAAAAGCTGAATCTTAATGAAGGAGACAAGCCATTAAAATGCATATTTGTTAGTACTGAGATAATTAAGAAGTAGACTTCATTAAGGGGTTAGTTACCAGAAATAAATGTCTTATCTAGAGCTAGCAAATTATTGCTGGAAACCACCAAGATTTTCCTCAAAAGTATTTTCACTGTAAAGATATGGCACTTGGGCCTAACTCAATCCCAAAAATTAGCTCATGATGGGAGAATTTCCCAAGTCCATATAAGTAAACCAGCAGTCTATTCGCCAACCAATGTGGGACTCTAACCTACTCTAACACCCCATGTAAAGATATGGCAATTGGGCCTAACTCAACAAAATTGCCCAAGTCCATATAAGCAAACCACCAGTCCATTCGCCAACCAATGTGGGATTCTAACATTCACCACTTACACATGTTAACTATAAGTTTAACTTTAACTTCCCCATAAAAGTTCTTTTATTTTCTTTCTAATTTTTAAACAAGCCAGCCTTTTGTTAAAGCTGAATCAATCAGGAATGTTTGGACTTCATGTCATGAACTAAAACTCTACGGTCAATTGGAAGAACAGTTGACAAGGTGGGTTTAATTGCATACTAGAATTCACAAATCAATTGGAAGAACAAATCATTCTCTATTGGTCAACGCGAAGCTGACTATTCCCTAATCTGGAGTTAGCTGCTTAAGATGAGAGATCCCAATTCTCTCAACAGACTTACAAATAAGAACCATTTCACAGTAACTAAACCTCATCACAGTTTAACCAAAAGGATTAAAAAAAAAAAAGTCATTTCTTCAACACTACATGACCCCCCAATCCCAACTCACTTGTAGCTGAACATTGTCCATTTCATCCCAAAATAATAAAGAGGGAAAAAAAAGATTGATGCTGTACATAAATCTAGCTCAAGTCAAAGATTAAACAAACTATTTCTTTAACATTGCACCACCCCTCAATCCCAGCTCATTTGCAGCTGAACATTATCCATTTCATCTCAAAAGAGAATAACAAAGAGGGGAAAAAAAGATTGATGCTGTACACAAATCTAGCTCAAGTCAAAGATAAAAAATAAAAAAAAAGTCTTTAACATTACACAACCACTCAATTGCAGCTAAACATTGTCCATTTCATCCCAAAACACTACTCCCTCCTTCTCAAAAAAATTGTCTTAGTTTGATTTGACATGAAGTCTTTTGAACTATGTGATCCAAAAAAAGCCTTTAGATCTTTGTGTGGCCGTAAATTATTCCATAAAGTTAAACTGTTTCTAAATATAAAAATATATTAATTTTTTTTTGGAACAAACTAACATACAAAGTAAGACAATGTTTTTGAGAGAGAGAGAGAGAGTAATAAATGGGAAGAAAATGATTGATGGGAGTCTTGAATCTAGCTCAAGTTAAGATAAAAGTGATTTAATTGCTACTTTAATCAAAGTTTGAAGATTTACCTTTGAAGAATGAAGGTGAGGCCAAGAACAAGAAAGAAAAGGGACCCAAAATGCAAACATTTCTCCATAGAGAAGAGTCAATGCCCAAACAAGGCTTAAGAAAGCTGCTAGTTTCAACATCTTAGCTCATCAATTTGTGTTCTTTACTTCCATCTCGTTCAAGTATGTTGTAGATCCCAAATAAAAATGATGTACAGAGAGAAGTGAAGAAGTTTCTTGTTTTACACTTGACTTGATGTTAGACTTTTAGCTACGTGTGACTTTCCAGTCAATGGTGATTAATTTTTTATTTTTCTTTTCTTTTCCCGTTTGGACAATGTTTAGTTAGATGTTGAATCTTGAAACAACCAGTATGAAATTAGTTGAAGAATTATGAGTAAAAATCATACTGCCTCCGTCTAAATTTATATGACACCGTTCGAATTTCGAGAATCAAACCTTTTTAGTTTGTCTGTGAATTATGATATACAGTTCAAAAAAATTTTAAAAAATAATTTATATATTAAGAAACTACATAAAAGTATTGCGAGCCACAATATTTAACAATTTAAATATTTAAAAGAGATATGACTAGATCACGGTCAAAAAGTTGTTTGAGTCTCGAAAAAAAGTGTCACATAAATTGAAACAGAAGGAGTATACCACTTAAAATATTTTTTACATAAAAAAAATAGTTTTAATAAACATATTTTAAGTTAAGTTGAAATAATGAATAAAGTAATAAAATAAACATTTATTTGCAAAAAGTACTTGGCTAATGTCCAAAGGCTTTAACCTCAGTAGGTAACTCGAAGTAGAAGTTATGTCCAAAGGATTTACCCCAGTAGGTAGTTCGAAGTAGAAAAGCAAGTTATTTAATTTATTGTCTAATTTGAATGTTGTCCTTAATCTTTTGTAAGTATAACAGTTTATTACTAAAACTAAGTGAAAATTATAAAAATGATTGACTTCCCATTCAAAAGTGTCAAACCAGTTGTTGAGGGTGAAATATCCTTTGTGCTGTTGCGGGTTGAGCATAAATACCGAAAACTAAAAAATAAGATCGAACCGAACCGAATTTCAAGAAACTGAAACCGAAAGAACCGAACCGAACTAGTTCGGTTCGGTGTTTGGTGTTCACCTTCAAAAAATCGAAACCGAAATAGCCGAACCGAATTTTGATGAAACCGAACCGAAGAACCGAAATTTATACATTACTCAAAAAAATTAAAATAGTCCAGACCCATTAAGTTTAAGCCCAAAAAAAATCCAATTGTAATAAGCTCTCTTTTGCTTTTGTATCCCTAATTTTCCACTTTAGTTGAGAAAATCAAACATCCTTAACAAAGAAAGGTGAACACGAATGGAATCGCTTCTAATATCATATCAAAAAACACGAATTGAAAAAACCGAAACCGAACCGAACCAAACTTCAAAAAACCGAAATCGAAAGAACCGAACCGAACTAGTTTGGTTCGGTGTTCGATGTCCACCTTCAAAAAATCAAAACCGAAGTTTGATAAAATCGAATCGAAGAACCGAACGCCCACCCCTAGTTGCAACATTTTGATTCATATGGAAACAATAAACATTTACTAACTATTTATGTATATATTCGTTGGTGGAGCATATATTATTTTTTCGTTTTTATAATAAAAAAATAAATACACATCTTATAGTAGTACTGTAGTAATGTACATGTGATGCAATAAAAAAGTTTTTATCTTAAAATGAATAATTTTTAAACGGACAAAAAATGTGGCGAATTACTTACTTGAAAGTGAAAAAACCAATTAGCTTTAAAATATCACATTTAGTTGCCGTAAATTTTAATTCGTACGAATAAGGTAAGAAGTTGTACGAAGACATTAATGTAGGCATCTAGAGCCCGTTTGGATGGGCCTAAAAAAAGCAGCTTATAAGTTGTTTTCAGCTTATAAGTTGCTTTAAATAAATTAAGCCAAACGGGTTAATTATTTTTTTGGGCTTATTTTAGCACAAAATGCTTATAAGGCAATTCGTTTTCAGCAACTTATTAGCCAATCCAAACGGGCTCTTGTGAACTTATAATAAATTTCTTCTTCCCATCTATTGGATTACATTCCAATGAAAATAAAGTGAAATTTTGTACGAAGGCATTAATGTGAGCATCTAATCGTTTGAACTTAACAACAATTTCTCCTTCTCAGCTATTGAATTCATCATTATTTTCGAGAAAATAGCTACAGTGCATCCTAACATTTGACCTGATTAATTATAACGCACTCAATCTTTACGGGTGATCTATTATCCCCTGGACAATTTTAAAGTGAAATTAATACCTCCCTGAAAAGCTATAACCAGATCTGCCTCAGGTGGGTGAATTACACGCGCCTTACACATGTATTTTACCACCAAAACCACCAGTCACCCCCTTTCTCACCGGAAAAAATGGCCAAATCTGGCCACTTGTGTATTGTTCTGGCCAGATCTGCAAAATGACAAAAAATGGCCAAATCTAGCCACTTGTGTATTTTTCCATGGGAATTTTTCATATCTTTTCATTGGGAATTTTGCTTTAGTCACACCCTTTCTCATCAGAAAAAATGGCCAAATCTGGCCACCCCTTTCTCCCGCTAATAATTGGCCTAAAAAATGTTTTAGCTTATCTTTTTCAATTTGGTGTTGGCTTTTTACATCTTAAAATGCTATAGTTTTGGAGAAATGGTCCTCCAAATTTGGAAGAGAATGTGTGGCTTTTAACAGTGGCAACATAGAATATGAAAAGGTGTAGATTAGAATGTGGAGGGGTGTAATTAATTCTCAAACTGATATTGTAAATTGAAGCATAGCAGTTTCCAAAGTGCTTTTAGTGCTTTTTAATAGGAAGAAACTGTTGGTTTTTATATAATTGATTGTTCGTGCACAGAAAATAATTGCCGGAAAAATCGCTGAAAACTGCATATTTCCGGTGAGAGGAAGTGTGTGTAACAAAGAAGAAGAAAGGAATAAAAGAGAAAGAGAAAAAGCAAAATGAAAAGTAGAAATGTTAAAAAGAATTATTTTAATATTTTTATTTGCTTCTCACTCTCTCAAAAAGAGTGAATTACACTCTCTGTGCCACCTCACCATCCAGGAAGGTATTAATCTCACTTTAAAATTGTCCAGGGGGTAAAAGGTCACCCGTAAAAGTTGAGTGTATCATAATTAATCCGGCCAAACCTTACGGTGCACTGTAGCTATTTTCCCCTTCAAGCATTATAAATTTTTCACCAAAAAACCAAAAAAAAAAAAATAACAGCCCTTTACTTAGAGAAGAAAGTTATTTTATTTTTCAAATATTTCTAACTATTTCCTCTGGTCCACAATAAGTGATTTTCCATCTTTCAAATTTAAACCAAAATAAGTAATTAAAAAAAAAATCAAAACGATATTAATTTCCTTTTTTTGAATTTACCCTTGTCTAGTAAATAATATGAACAAATTTCTAAAGTCTTTTCACATTTTCCTATAAGTAGATCAAGGTAACTTTATCTGAAGTACATAAATCATATGGATAATGCCTTTGTAACCTTAACCAATTTTTCCAGTCTTTGAAGTTTCTTTAGTTTTAATTTAGAATAAAATATCCCTAATATTCTAAAATAGTCCTTTGTTTTAGTCTAATTAATGTTGTCAGTGATTTTCTTAACGATTTTCTTAACGGGGGTGTCAAAACTTTAAAGATAACTTATTGTAGATTGGAGAGTGTTAATACCAACTATTTCAACTAACAATTAGACATTGTTGTCTGTAGGGGTGTACAAAGCAAACCGATAAACCGCACCAAATCGATAAATCGAGAAAAAAATCCGATTAGTGGTTTGGTGTTGAAAAAAAAAAAACCCGACCATAATTGGTTTGGTTTGGTTTTAGCTAAAAAAAGTCAAATCGAACCAAACCGATCCAACATTATGTGTATTCGATTTTTAAAATATTTTATACATAAAATATTTATTTGTAATGTGATTTGTAAATATTTCCTAAATTTTTTCATAGTTTTTTGTCTTTTATCATATTATTTTAAGCTTGAACTTAGAATTTTGAATGCCAATAAATTTTATATCTCGTGGATGTTAGTAACTCAAATAAAGTCCAAATCAAAACCAACTCAACACTAATGCTAACAAAAGAAATTCAATTCTAACACTAGGAATGACAGTAATGTTGGATATTTATTCTTTAATTTTGCATAATTGGTTTAGAGCGTAAAAATACATAGCTTAATTTTTTTTCTTTGTCATGTAATTAATACTTATTAGTCGTACTTATTTTAGCATAACTTTAGATTAAAGTCATTTTCTTTAAAGCTTATTAATTAGCAATACTTATTTTAACCGATTTTATTATCTTTTTTGTGGAATATTTTAATACGATGTCATCACCATCTCACATTTTGTATTATTTTCTTAAGAAACACCTTAGTTATATAGTTGTATCTTACTTGAACTAAAGAAATATTTGAAGTAAATATCATATGTTTTGTATGAAGACTTTTTCGGAAAAAGACCCGAAAAAACTCAATAACCCGAGAAAACCCGAAGTTGAAAATCCCGAATTTTATTGGTTTAGTTTGATTTGGTTTATAAATTTAAAATTCCGACGCATTTGATTTGATTTGGTATTTGAAAAATCCGAACCAACTCGGACCATGAACACCCCAAGTTTGTATGTCTTTAATATATCACTAAACGCCCTCGCGCCCTTTCCTTCACCTTGTACAGTTTTCATGTCACCAACTTTTATGCCATATCAAATGTCCCAAATAATTCCAAAAACTCAAGAGGTGAAATAATTCCATATCAATTGAACCATAGGTCCTATGACCAAGTAAACGTTTTGGCAAAATACAATGTCACACAAAATAGTCAATGTTAAGTTTCAACTAAGAAAAAATTATAGCCGACGCCTCGTCTCCAAATCATACTATCCAAAAGACTGAATAATTCGGTAACAAACATGCCCTGCTACAATACATTAATACTGTGTAAAAACAATTTCTAAGGATCCATTACAAATATTACACCTTGATCCTAATCAGAGGATCACTATGGAAATATAGGGATAAGCTACAACAATTTATATCTCCTAAATCTTACATTTGGAATGCTAGTCCAAAGGCAAAAGAAAAGAAAATTTGTTTACAGTCCCCCACCCTTCTACAATTTTTCTCCAGGTGCAAGACAGTATAATCAGCTTTATATACTGCAGGGAAGAAAAGAAATTGTTTGTTTGCTAAAGAAAATGATACAACATGGATAAACGTTGAAGAAGAAGTCATCGGTTCACCAACCGTGGAGTGTTCCACAATAAGAACCCATCTACCACATCACCACCACACCTTTCACTCTAGATTTAGCCAACACTTCGAGTGCAGCTTGTTAGGCTCATCGCTTTTGATTCATTGCCAGTAGTCGAAGAGTTCATTTGCTGAGGCATGAGCATCACGACTGAGCGCATACCTATTCTCCTTCTGCACCGTGCCATGGCAAGAAAGTTAGGCCAATTTTTGTGACTTTGAATTTGAGTTTTTCTTCTCTCTCTCTCTTTTTTTTTTTTTTTTTTTTTTGGGGGGGGGGGGGGGGTGGGGTGGGTTGGGGGACAAGCAGGATACTTAACTCATCACAACCTCAATTCAGCAGTTACTATTTGAAAGCTCTAACCAAAGCCTGTATATGAATCTAGAGGAACAGGGCTTGTGGTAGGAGATCTTGCCAACCAAATAAAACTCATCTAAGGACTGTATAATGCTTATTTTGGCAACAAGAAGTGGTGAGCTTGCATATATGTTGTTTGATGGAATATATTGCCGAGACCTAGTAGTTTTGCTACCCTAACAAAAAGAGCACAGCAGATTTTAAAAATTATAACGTTCTATCCCAAAATGAAAATAATCCTAACTGATCAACAAGTTAAATTGGTGGTAGATAAAACCAACTCTTCTTTGTATCAAAATGGTTATGATGACACAAGTACATTAAAGTATGAGGCATCTAAACGCATTCAAACAATGTAGTAGCAAAAGGCATGAAGATTGATGATATGCTATGGCGTGGAACAAACAGTGGAAAACAGCCCTGTATGGGCTCATCCCAGGTACCAAATCTGTTAAATATTTAGGCAATTCATTCTGGCTACGAAACTGAAACGTTGATTTTATTAACCAGAGTTGAAAAAAGACTGGGAGGAGCAGAGAGATAGATAACAGAACAAAACTATTATATTGATCAAGAAATTAGAAAAAAGAAATACGTTGGAATTGCTGAGAAAATGGAGAAATAAGGAATAGTCACAGTAGGAAGGATGGAGCAAAGTTTGTGAGCAAATCTTTGAAGTTGATACTAACTGAGTAACAAGAGGAAGAAGATAAAGACGGAGGTTAGTTGGGAATGGTTACCGACTTATTACAGTTAGTGTATGAAACTTTTGTTGGATAGGGTTGTCTCGGATGGTGGCAAGAGAGCACTTGGAGGAGCAGATTCAAACGAGAAAGACACAGAGACCTTGAAGAGATGGAAACTATGGAGATGGGCTTGTTTTATTCTATTTGTATGTTTGGTGAAAAACACCATACCGCATTATGTAGTTAGCAGAATTACCACCAACTTGGTGTACGTAAAAAAAATTAAAAAAATAAAAATACTGTCTTGTTTAAAATTGAAAAAAAATATGCTCAGACTTGAGGGAAAGAATGTAGAACTAACCTTTGGATGAATCAACATGTACAAAGAAACTTGCAGCAACAATGAGATAGCATAGGATAAGCATCAACCCCTTAAAATAGTTTGATGTTCCTTCCTGCATTGTATAAAGTAACAATCATAGTTAGTAGCAAGCCTTTCATGGCTGAGTAGTCTAGTGTAGGGAGTAGGCTGAACAACATCATTTATTTTATTCAATTTTCTGATTTTCAAAGGGAGGATGTGACAGAAGGGAAGTTAGAAGACAAACCTGCAGCATAAATGCCACAACTAGCACTGTGATAAAGAGTGTAGCAGTCTCAAACAATTGAAAGTTCAAGTCCATTGGTTTTCCCATGAACCAACCAACAACAACACAAAATGGAATCTGCATTATCAAAAGCATGAGATCTACTAATAAGCAACTTGATTTATGAGCTCTATTATAAATATTTAACAAATTGCACCCAGAAGGTGCAAGCAAAAGTATTTACAGATTAATAGCACAAGTATGTAAAATAAAAGTAGACGGTTCATCTTGATTTTCTGAATAGAGCTTTCTTTGTCTTTCAAACACCTCCCTTTCTTTCCTTCCAGATGGACCACCAAGCTTTATTATAAATTTTGAATAACTAAAAACTGACTGTACCAAATATACACCAACCAAAAAAGAGAAACTAAACAAAGAAATAATAAATATCCAGTATGCTCTTAGGACCACCTGTATGAATTTAAATAAATAATAAAACCTAAGTTTCTTTGTTATCGGATAATTTCTAAAGCTAGTTCAGATGATTACTGCATCACACTTTAGGGTCTTACCACAAACATTGATATCTGAGTAGAGGACCCAATCGCAACTCCAAGTGTAATGTCCTGCAAACAATACCCCCTAAGTAACCTACTCCGAAGCAAATGAGATAGTGAGTATAGTTTTACAAGAACTCACAAGCTTATCTTTCATTGCAAACATGATTGCACTTGCATGTTCTGCAGCATTTCCTACAAGTGGAAGCAAGATGACACTAATAAAGGACACAGGCATGTTCATTGAGTCAGATGCTCCCTGAAATCACGATAGCAACACGAGCAAATTAGGATGACGAACATATAGCAAATCAAAGCCAAAAGAACTCAAACAAAGTTTTACATAGCTTTTGATAATTAATTATCACAAAGGGAGAAAATATAAGGAGAAGGAAAGCTATGACAGTAAATATCTCAAGGTAAAAAATCGTTAGGCTATCACACGGGTATTAGCATCTAACTTCCAGAAAATGCTAGCCTTTCCAATACACCGGTTAAAAGGGCCTAAACCAAGATTTTTAATAAAAGAAAAGAAAAAGCAACGTCACCTGTATGGCATCCACAAGATACCCAGATAGCACAGATATCCATACTGTCAAAATAGCAAGCCACCCTATAGCTTCCAATTTTGTTATCTCAGGAGCCTCTTCTTCATAAGAATCTTCAGCATTATTTTCTCTATCCTGTTCAGATATAAGAGAATAATTAGATCAAACTAATACATCCTGCTGCAACACAAGTTGGTGTGAAAGTCAGATATCATGGCACGCGTTTATCTGTAATAATGAAATCTTCTGCAAACCTAACTCCTCCATAAAAGGCATCTGATTACTATATAGGAAAGCATAGTGTCAATGGCTATTGCTGCAGACGGCCTCGGAGAAATACAAGCTGAATAATAGAGGAAACAAACTAACAACCTATTCCAAGATTTTCAGCAATTTACCTCTTCGATAGAGCTATATAGATTTGGTTGACTCTTGAGTTGAAAATATAGGTAACTTGCATATGCTACCAGCATTATGCAACTGCTAAATCTTGAAAGAGCCAGCTCTGACTTCCCAAAATGCACTTCTGTGTGGGTGAAATGAAGCACAGCCGGAAATAATATGCCCATCACTGCCATCAATAACAATCCTGAGTTCACAAGGGCAGTCGCCTGCAATTTAATGATTTTCATTAGCAGTAGCATATAACATTATAGAGAGCAAATTGGAGCTGAGATAATACGAAATTACACTCTTCATTGCAAATTTCGTGAGGACATGATTGATCAGAAGATAATGACCTTACTGAAAACCTGGACTTTCTGGTGATGAACAATCCCACCACAGAAGAAGGCACATCCAAGCACCAAGAGCATATTTGATAAAATGGAACCCAGCAAGGATTGTTTAACAACCCTCATCATCCCATTATTCAACGCATATAATGAGATTATCATTTCAGTCGCATTGCCAAATGTAGCATTTAGAAGGCCCCCAACTATACATCAGAAAACAGGAAAAGTCATTCTGATAATCAAAAGAAAGTGTCGTGAGGGGAGGGGGAAATATGTGTCACAAAAGATATCTCTCCAAGTGAATGCAAGTGTTTACACACTTCCAGCAAATGGCGATGAGAAGAACAGAGGTACAGGAAGAGCATAAACCATTTAAATAGGGAACAAGAAAATCATATCGAGTGACTAGAGTCAAGGAGGATAATATCCACAAATTTATTTCAAGGGGTTTCAATTTCCTGATGACTCAATTTCTCTGTAAAAAGGAAACATCAACTCACATTTTCAAGTTATTCTATGACTGAATTCACATTCAACTTAAACACTAAAAAGCAAATACTTTGAGAAGCTCAACCTAATTTTTTTTGGGTTTTTGATAACCATGATGTCCGGGACAGCTTGTGTACCATCAACTAACTCCACAGGTACCTGCTACCTCCCACCGGCACAGTTACCATGTAACTCTGTCCACCAAGGTTTGTAAGATGGGAAGAAATCATATAGTGCTTTTGTCCCTGCTGGGATTTGAACCTGAGACCTCATGGTTCTCAACCCACTTCATTGACCACAAGGCCACACCCTTGGGTGCCTCAACTTAATTCTCTCAGTATGTAATTCCAACGGGAGAAGTTCAAAGCTTATATTCCTCAAAAATATAAACAAAGATCAAGAAAATGGCAAAACTACCAAAAGAAAATGGGTACCTGTAGGCCCCGTATAGAATGCAAGCTGCCTGTATCATGACAATGAAAGAAGTCAATGAGCATGTAACATAACATAGTAGAAGAGGATAACTGAATAACTTGAAGAGCATAAGCATACTCAGTTGCATAACCCAAACGCTCAGCTAAGGGTGTAATGCCCACCAAACTGAAGAAAAAGACCCATTCCTGAAATATCAAGATGAACCCAATAAATAAGGTTAAAAAAAAAAAAAGTTCAATTGGAGGGTGTGTTTGGTATGGAAGAATTTCCAACTTTCCCATGTTCGGTAGGTCAAAAATTTTGGGAAACATTTTCTCTAGGAAAACAAATTCCTTAAAAATGAGGAAAATGACTTCCCTAATGAAAGCAAGGAAAACAAGTTCCACAAGTGGCATTCCAAATTGATTGTATCCTCCCCACCCTCCAACACACCTCACTTCAGCCCCCCATCCCCACCACCCCACACTCCTACCCCCACCCCCACCTCCCATAGTATTTGTCTAGATTATATACAAATGCTTTTAGAATAATAACTTTTGCTTACGTACCAAACACAAGAAAATAAGTAAGAAATCCACTTATTTTCATGGAGAACATTTTCCTTCATACCGAACACACCCGAAATGGAAAACCAACATGGCTATATTCCAACATGTCCTTCTTGCCAAAGCTAAAAACAGAGATATATGGGAATAGCTTGAAACTCCTTACATGTTTTTTAGTAAGATAGTGCAGCAGTATCGCCAGTGGTCCAAAAGGAAGCAAAACATTGATCTTTGCTTTGAGTATCACAACGTATATACTCCTGAAAGTGCTGATCTGATGCATCTTCCTCAAGACTCTCGACGAGTAAAAACTTCTAGGCGACGTCATATGAGCTGACTCAAAATGCATACTCTCTATCTTGTTTGTAGCATGAGATGAGCTAAAGGGGGTCTCTTCATCACATTCAAGGTCTACTTTTTCCCCTATAGATCCCATCTCAACACTTGCAAAAAAGAGCCAACTGTATGTAGCTGATAACATGATAATGTTGGGTTAATTTACGGGCCAACGGATAAATCCAGAGTTTATTTCTCAGATGGTCACTCAACTAAGTAGTTATTATCTCGTAAAGTCACTTTCTTTGTTAAAGGAAATTGAAATCAAGAAGAAAGGTGACTTTTTGAGATAATAACTATTAGTTGAATGATCATTTGATAACATGATAATGTTGTGCTAAATTTCAGGCCAACAGATAAATCCAGAGTTGATTTCTCATATGGTCACTCAACTAATAGTTATTATCTCATAAAGTCACTTTCTCTGTTAAAGGAAATCGAAATAAAAAAGAAAGGTGACTTTCTGAGATAATAACTATTAATTGAATGACCATCTGAGAAATAAATCCAGATTTCTCAGATGATCACTCAACTAAGTAGTTATTATCTCAGAAAGTCACTTTCTCTGTTAAAGTAAATTAAAATCACGAAGAAAGGCAACTCTATGAGATAATAGCTATTAGTTAAATGATCGTCTGAGAAATCAACCCGATAAATTGATCATTTCACTAACATTACATCAATGAATCAATGGCAAAACCAAAGTTGATTTCTCAGATTCTCAGATGGTCACTCAACTAAAACTTAATTTCTCATAAAGTCACTCTCTTTGTTAAAGGAAATTGAAATCAAGAAGAAACGCGACTTTCTGAGATAATAACGGTTAGTTGAGCGTCCATCTGAGAAATCAAAACTCGTCAACAGATAAATCCATAACTTACTAGTATTAAATAGTGAATCATTTAACTAACATTACCTCAATCAATCAATGTAAGAAGCTCAGCCACATAAGTGAAACCTAATTAATCCCCCAAAAAAAAAAAAAAAAAAAAATGAGAAACCCAGATCAAATATCTCACAAAATATGAAAAAGAAGAAGAAAATTGCAGTTAATTGTAATTACCACAGTAAATAATGAGTCACCCAATCAAATCCTCAACTGATTTGTACAGCAAAAGGTCAGTAGATTAAAGAAACTTGAATCAAAGTTAACATCAAATTAGAAGAAAAATGAAACAAATATATATATATATATAAAGATATTATGTTTTGTTATGTATAAAAGAGAAATAAATATATAGAAAAATCCGTCATTGAAGCGTGAAAAGGCCGGCGACAGGGAGGAAGAAGAAAGTTCTGCGAAGTAGCGCCTAATTTCATTTTTTATTTTATTATATAGTAATGGAGTACTAATGATTATATAATTATTATTTTTCTAATACTCGCTTGTTTCAATTTGTTTGAACGTATTTCCTTTTAATTCGTTCAAAAATAAATTTTTACCTCTTTTCCTTTTTTTTAAATAAATTCAATCACTTTATTAACGATTTACGTGTTAGATGAGATACAGTGATACAAGATACCATTATTATTATTATTTTCTAATATAAAGTTAGAACGATAAGATGAGGTAGTGATACAATAGTTTTTTCTTTCCAATGTTGAAGTACAATAGTGGAGTTGGATACTTGGGAATTTTTTATTACTCCAAGTATTTCACTTTAGCTTGACTAAATTGCCCTTTTACTCCGTCCATCTCAATTTTTGTGAAATTTTAAATTGGATACGGAGTTTGAAAGACGACTTTTTAAAATTTGTAATCTAAAATAAATATGTAGGACTACAAATTATAAGGGTAAAATAAAAAGTTTAAAATTAAATTATTACTAAATATAAAAAAGTGATATTTTTACAATGGATTAAAAAGAAATAAATATCACATAAATTAGGACAATTGACCCATTTGAGGTGTATTTTTTTATTCAGGTAGGAAAAGGAAACAGCTGATAATTGAGATGTGAAACTTACAAAAAAATGATAGTTCAGATCTACAACAACAACATAATTCAGATGTGTTTTTGACTATTAACTCTTTTGCTTTTTTATAAGTTAGAGAGGGGGGGAACGGCGACTGATAGATAAGAAAAAATTTGTCCAGAGCATTTGAGCATTTATCACTAAGTTAATGGTTAAATGATACTTCCTCTGTCCCAATTTATGTGGCATTTTTTAGTTCCCGAGATTCAAACTGCATAAATTTTGATTAACATCTTAAGATGTAATTTTTCACCAAATTGATATGAGAAAAGTTGCACCTTATAGTACTTTTTATGTAGTTTCAAACATAAATTTAAATCTTAAAATATTGAGTTAGTCTAACCCAATTTAACTTCAAAATTTAGTCAATTTAACTCTCGAAAAGTGAAAGTGCCACATAAATTGGGACGGAGGGAGTACTATTTATTTACATGGGAAATAATTACCTATATCGGGTGTTTACACCAAAACTGATGTAATATACTGTAGTTAAGTAATTTATTGTAGTAAATATATACATTTACTAACCATGGTTAAGTGATGTTATTATATATTCATACATATGGCATGCAATCATTGATTTGGTGTAAACACCCGGTGTGAATAAAGTTTTACCGTATTTACATTTAAGCTTTAGCTATTAAAGTTAAATTATTTGACTTCACATAACTATATAAGTATTACCCTAGTGTAAGCCTTTAAAGTTAAAAGTTATTCCACCTCCAAAATTCAAACTTCATACACAACCAATTGAACTCCCCGCCTTGTTTTTCAGATATAGAATGAGTTTTAAGCTAGTATACTAGTATATGCAACAATTTTTATTCTCTTTTTATAACCACATAAAGTGAATTTGAATAATATTCAGAAGCTGCACGAGTCTTCTTCATTGCCGTTGTGACAATATTGATACGTAAAACAGTAAAACAAGAAAACAACTTATCAAATCACTGTGTCTGCTGAAAGTTCTTTCGGACCAATTACGGTACAAATTGTTTAGCCCTCCCCAAAATTCCACAGCACTTCCAAACACTTACACTAAGTCCAAAATATTCAAAAAGTAAGTTTTACAAAACTAGATTTGAAAAAGGCCTTGCGTACAGGGATTTGGTGGGGGTTGGGGGGGGGGGGTGCATAAATCAATCTATTTTACCTACAAAGCCCAATTCTAATGTGCGCCTCACTTATTTTACCTCATTTACTAATCCAATGAAGGACTTCTCAATATAAAGAAGAATGAAAGACTTTCCACCACCTATGAGGGACATTTGCACTTCATAGTGGACAAAAGAGAAGTGAGAGAAAAAGAACCACAATGAAATTTTGACTTTGCATTACCAATAAAAAAATGACTAGAAAAGTAATACATAACTCTCACAGACAACCATCTCACCTTCTGTTTTTCTTTTTATTCTTTTCCTCTTCTTTTGGTGCTGGTTGAGGGTTAAGGTGGTTAGCGGGTGAAGGGTTGATTGGTAAACGCATACTTTGGTTGTACTTGCAACAAGTTGCCTACTTGATCATGGAGGTCTATTCCCTCCATCTTATTTTCCAAGGCAATCTCAGAATAGATATTCATATTCCACGAAGAGAAGGAATAATCTGACATAAAGTTGGCATGTTGAACTAAGAAAGAGAAACAACAGTTCTATTTGGATTTACGAATAGTATGCTGCACCGCTCGAATTCTGCAGCACAAATTTCTAACTAATATTAGGACCATGTTTCCTTTTGCATTAGACTAGGCAATGTAATATGAGTATAACTTTAAGACAGACACTTCAGCAATAAAGGAAGAACCATCACTTGTTATGCTCGAGAAGAAAGCCTTAATCTTTTGAATTAAACAGGAATATAATTCAGAGTGGTTGCTTTTAATACATTATAGCAAGGGGATTCTTGTTAATCATTGAATCACTTTTCAATTTCAATCCAGCAAGTGTAGGACCAAAGTCTAGTCACTATGTTGTTATTAGAAGATCGACATTTCAATCCAGCAAGTGTAGGACCAAAGTCTAGTCACTATGTTGTTATTAGAAGATCGACATTTCAATCCAGCAAGTGTAGGACCAAAGTCTAGTCACTATGTTGTTATTAGAAGATCGACAGTTCCAGTGCCAGGACCAGGGCAGTACAAAAATTCACATAATATCAAAAACAAATCGCAAGATCCAGACTTGTTCTCATTCTTCAGGAGTATCAGAGCGGATGGCTGCAAAAAGACCAGTACAAGTATTTGTTAGAAGAACGAACATGCGGCTTTTTCCATGAAAAAGAATTTTTTAAAGTAACCAAATAACACATGAATGGTCCAGCCAACCCTATACTCTATCCCCTAAACCTTTGACTCTTTCAAAAATGGGGAAAAAACACACTGCAATCATGTAAAAACAAGAACCTGATACTTTCTGGTATATCATGTTGGATAAACTATTGTCTTTATCCAGAAAAGAAATGACAATAGGATACAAGCATAAGCCCTTCACTTTTTTTTTTTTTTTAGTGGTCAAGTATTTTTGTTTTTTATGGTCAAGTATCCCATCCCCTTTCCCTTCATTTAAGCTTTTTCATCCACCGTCATCCTCACTAGTTCAATCTTGAGAGGCAATTGTTAGTCAACAACCTCGGGAACTAGGATTCGCCTTCTATGTGGATACTGCCATCTACTTAAACCAAAATTTTAGTAGGCAAGAGGTACTTGATATATATACTGGTGGAGTGTAATACGTACCATTGAATAGGTTTCCTTCATGTGTGAGTTTAATGCCGAAAAAATATATTCGACAACGACCTAATTTTTTTCTTTTTTTCGTAAACAAGGACACAATGACCTTTGGGATGTGGCTATCTTTGTGTAGTTTTAATGACATCTAGCCCCATACTCCACATCAAAGCTTGCCAGCGAGGATCTTTACAAGAGGGAAACAGGAAAATAAATGTGGATAGTTCAACAACCTGAATACAATTTTTTCAACAATAGCAACAACAACTACTACTACTACTACTACAATACTACTACGCCTCAGTCATAAACAACTTGTGTCGTTGGGTCGACTATATCAATCCTCCCTAACCACATTCCTCGTGCAAATTAATCTCTGTATCGTAAGATTCATCATGAATTGACTAGTTTTAGATTGGCTACCAGCCAACCATAATCCTCCTACTTTATCCGGGCTTGGGACCGGCAATATGAGCAAGCTCAAACTGGCAAAGTTAGCCAAGACTAACTACAATTAAGTAAAAATCCAATGACATCAGGTCTCATTCAATATAATGTCTTTATTAGATCATATGAAACCAACGCAAATAACATGTTGAGTTAGGGTAATGGTACTGCCCCGAGGGGTTTAATCTAGTAGTAAGAGCGCAACACATAACATGTGGGTTAGGCGCACGTCACGAGTTCGAACTTTGACGCATACAAAAAGCCCCTGGTATTTAAAGAGTAAAAGGCAAAAATATGGTACTGCTTATAGACAATTGTTGATGGATTTAAGTAAAATTTCACGGATGGTCAAGCGGTATGATCTATGTCCTTGCAGATAGTTGGGAAAGTTCAGCCTTGATTTGTATCCTCATGAAGACAAAGATTATTTGTATTCTTATTATGACAAAAGAGTCTATCTGTATCCTTGTGGAAACAAAGGCAAGATGAAAGTGCGTCTCAATGACATGCTATCACCGCCCTTTGCGGAAACTAAAAGGCTGAATAACCAAAAAAGGTAAACTAGAAGACACTAAATGTTTAAATTCAAACGATAAAAGCAAATATAAGAAATCCATGTGATAGTCTAACTTCCACATAAAAGAGTAATAGGAAACACAAACCAAGAAAATTAATGACCTAATTATGATCTGCAATAGGCACACCTATTGCATTATCTAACTGATGCTAAGGAGAGCGTGCAAAAGATACAAAAGCACCAAATTCTTTTTGTGTTTAGGAACCCAAAAAATGATTAAATGTAGGTGTGTGAGAATGTAAGCATAATCTCTGCACCCAAGGATGTGGCCTACTGATTAATGAAGTAGGTTGGGAATCATGAGGTGCCAGGTTTTTCAACATCTACCTCTTGGTGCACACAAGCTGCCCAGACACTACAATTATAAAAATAATGTAAGCACGATCTCGGAGATACCCTAAGGGGTCATTTGGTAGGAGGTATTAGAGAAATGATATTGGTATTAGCTTTTTTTTGACAATGATAACATTGATATTGGTATTAGCTTTGGTATTATTTAATCTCTTGTTTGGTAGTGTTTTCAACCTACGTATGTTATACACCTTATAAGTAATGTTGGGATTAGTAATGCTAGGATTAGTTATGTGCACATTATTTTTTATTGACGGTTTGGTTTATTGTATTAAATGCATAGGGTGAGTTAGAATCTAGCATTACTAATCCCAACATTACTAATACATCCTATTCAGACTATTTTTATACACCCTGTCAAACATCCCTAACAGAGTTAACAACACAAACAAGAACCTCAAATTGAACATACCCACAATCAGATCCCAACCCACCCACCCCGCCAAACCCCCAACCCACCCACCATCTGCCACTTAAAATTCTGAACCTTTCCCGTTCTATTACCCATCAAATCAATGTGATAGTCCAACTTCGACATAAAAGAGTAATGGGAAACACAAACACAACCAAAGAAATTAATGACCTAATTATCTGATCTGCAATAGGCACACCTATTGCATTATCTAACTGATGCTGAGAAGAGAGTGTAAAAGATACAAAACCACCAAATTATGTTTTTGTTTAGGAACCCAAAAAACGATTAAATGTAGGTGAGCGAGAATGTAAGCATAATCTCTCCACCCAAGGATGTGGCCTCCTGATTAATGAAGTGGATTGGGAATCACGAGGTGCCAAGTTTTCCCCACCAACCTTTGGTGCACAGAGTTGCCTCGTACTCTTTGCTGTTGGGAGGCAAGAGGTATCCTATTTATTTTGTTTAGATAACCACGGTGTTCGGGCCAGTTTGTGCATCTCGACTAGTTCCACAGATATATGTCACCTGCTACCAGCAACAAATTCCAGGTAACTCTATCCACCAAGGCACAGATGGAAAGAAATCACCTAGTATTTTTTTCTCTGGTAGGAATTGAACCTGAGGCTCCATGGTTCTCAAATCACTTCATTGACCACTAGCCACACACTTGGGTATCCCGTAGAATTAGTCAAGGTGCACACAAACTGCCCGGACACCACGCTTATGAAAAAATGTAAGCACGATCTCTGATATATCCAACAGAGTTAATGTAAGGAAAGGATCGTCGATTAGGTTTTTTTTGAAACTGGTAACTTTTTCTATATTTCATATGTAGCAAACAGTACTTAGGTAGTACTGAAACCGTATTTACAAGAAAGTCTAACTTTTACTGCCCTCTCTCTATATTGTATCCAAAACATCAATTATAGTGACACTATCATTAGAGTAGATCTGCTTGCACCAAAAACACAACAGCAAAATAAAGCTTAACTTGATCTTCTGCACCCCATTCTCCACATTCTCAAAACATCTGGAGTTTCTCTCCTTCCAAATTGTCCACCAAATGCAAGCAGGGATAATTCTCCATCTAGTCCTGTCCTTTGCCTGTAAGCCTGTTTCCTCCCAGCTTTTAAGAGCATCTATAACCTTCCCAGGCATGGTCCAGGAAATGCCTTTGAGATTAAGAATAATTCTCCATAGATGAGCTGTTATCTTACAGTGAAGGAAAAGATGATTAACTATCTCTGATGTTTCCCCACACAAAAAGCATCTGGAACATAAAATGAAACCTCTTTTCATCAAATTATCTTGTGTAAGAGCTGCTTCTTTAGCCAGTAGCCACACAAAACAGGCAACTTTGTGAGGAATTTTGTTTTCCAGTGTGTTTCCAAGGCCAGTTGGCTATCTGTTGATTGGAATGATTCATCAACTTGTAAGCTGCATTAACTTTGAATAAACCCTTACTGCTGCCTTGCCACCATAATATATCTTCACCTGTCTGTAGTCCACTAAACTGCTCTAATGTACTAAAGAATTCAACCACTCTTTGCACTTCCCAGTCATTGACATGTCTTCTAAAAATGATGTTCCATCCTAGAGGTGTCCACATCTCTGCTATAGTCCTTTGCTGGTTTAGAACTATATTGAAGATATCTGGGAAGACCACATCTAATCTGCCAACTTCATGCCAATTGTCCTTCCAAAAACTAGGTTTACTCCTATCAAACACTTTGATCTTGGAATTATCCCTCAACTCACTCCACAGTGTTCTAATGGATCTTCATAGGCTAAACCCAAATGGTGTAGTGACCTCCTTAGTCATCCATTTGTCTTCCTGTTCATACTTTGCTTTAATAATATTCCCCCAAAGGAGTTGATTCTCGTTGGTGAACTTCCACAACCATTTCATTCTAAGAGCTTCACTCTGAATCTTCAAGTTCTTGATCCCTAACCTTCCAAGATTCTTGCCAAAAGTGATTGCTTTCCACTTAACCAAGTGGTAACCTTTCTTTTCTTTGTTCCCATGCCATAAAAAATTCCTCCTGATGCTATCCAACCTATTGATGACCCCTGTTGGGATCGTCGATTAGGGTTTCCTAATGGGGAAGGGGGAAAATGAGCTGGATCGGTGTAATAGTAGCTACAAGGGAGCTACGTGGCAGCTTATGAGCCAAGCAGATGGCATGCGAGAGGGCACATGTTGGAGCTGAGTAATTCATTTAGTCGGTTAAGAATCAACGGCCATGATTAATTCACTTAGCAGTGAAGTTGAAGTTAAATTATCAAACGGTAAGTTAAATAATCAAACGGTGGAGGATTATTCAGTTAGCTTTAACTACTTTGGAGGAAAGAAAAGGAGATAACTTTGAGTTGGTAATTCTTCTATTCAATTCTCCCTAATTCTTGTTCTTCTTCACTTAATCTTCTTCTTCCACTACTGCTCTAATATCCTAATTCTGCTATTACAGGATTGGAACTCAAGCTTGGATTCTCTTCTATTGTTTCGATTGTAATCATTTAGTTGGAATTAATAAAACAGTTCATTTTTTGTGTTCAATTCTTTTTCTTCTTCTAGATTCCTAATTTGTTTAAGCACAGTACAGTTAGCAACACAAACAAGAACCTAAAACTGAACACACACACACACACACAAAATCAGATCCCAAAACTCCTATGCTTTTCCTTTCTATTACCCATCAAAATAAGCAAATTTGAAAAAGAAAAAAAAATACAACTCCCTCCGTTTCAATTTATGAGAACCCATCTGACTAGACACGGAGTTCAAGAAAGAAGAGAAAACTTTTATGAGTCACGTATATTTTGTGTGGCTAGATAGTATTGCATAAAGGTAAATTGTTTTCAAATATAGAAAGGGATCGTTCTTTTTGGCACGGACAGGTTCACATAAATTGAAATAGATGGAGTATGAAATAATTACTGGAATACCCGGAAATAGGTTCACATAAATTGAAATAGATGGAGCATGAAATAATTACTGGAATACTCGCTCTGTCCCAATTTATGTGGCACAGTTCGAATTTTGAGATTCAAACCTTTTTATTTTGACTGTGGATTTAGACATAGAATTTTTAAGTTTTTTCAAATAAAATTTACATATTTGGAAACTACTTAAAAAGTATTATAAGTCACTATAGTTATTGACAATTCAAAATATATAAGACATATGAAAAAATTACAGTCAAAAGAACAACTAGTTTCAATCTCGAAATCCGAAAGGTGACACATAAATGGGGACAGAGGGAGTAACAACAACAACAATATACCCAGTATAATCCCACAAGGTGGGGTCTGGGGAGGGTGGAGTGTACACAGACCTTACTCCTACCTTCTAAGGTAGGGAGGCTGTTTCCGATAGATCCTCGGCTCAAGAGAAGGTGCCAAGACAGTAATAATAATAATAATAATAATAATAATAATAATAATAATAATAATAATAATAATAATAATAATAATAATAATAATAATAATAATAATACATAAATGCAGTCAAAGAAAGAAAGAAATAAAGAAACGATCAAGTTATAATAGAGATCTAAAAATAAGCGAAAGAAGAAAGGTAATAATGACGTAGGGAGTATTATGTTACAATGAATCAACCAACGTTATTAATCATACAAAAAAAGGAAACAAAAAGAGACAGAAAGCTTACTAGGTTTTTGAGGTTTGCCATTTTCCCATTTGGAAATGGTGTAATGGACCTTCTCACGGGACAGTGCTTCGGATTTGTAAGGCTCTTTAAGGCAATTCCTAAGCAAATTAGCACACAAGTTTGAATATGTTATGTAAGTCATGCCTGCCGATCTCCAAAATGGTGCTGCTGCATTCGATGCCATTTCTCAGCCTCTCTTTTCTTCCTCTCTGTGCTCTTTCCTCAAAAGGTATTTGTATCCTGGTCGAACTTCCCTGAGAAAATGACAAAAATGGTCCCTTATGTTTGAGAGTAGGTTCAAAATGGTCCATTCAGTATATACTTAAGGGATTATTTTGAACCTATACTCAAACAAAAGAGACAACTTTGGACATTTTCTACACTTCCCCTAAAGAGAAACGATAGGGACAATGGTACTTTTGATCCCCTAAATTTTGAAACATTTTGATTTTGGTCCTTCTATATTTCACTTGGCATAGTTAGCCTTGAATTATTATTTTTTAAGAAAGAACTGAAGAAAATGTACTAAATCGGAGACGGGCGAGAACCTTAGGCTCCTTATAAGTCTTGTGCAATCCTCCTCCCTTTGAGCTAGCTTTTAGGGTGTGAGTTAGGCCCAATACTTAATTTGACATGGTATCATAGCCAGGCCCGATCCGATGTGGGCCCCAGAAAAAGAAAGGGGTAGAATGCCACCGGACCAATTGACCAGTCCCAGACCAATAGGGGGGGGGGGGGGGAATTTCCCCGGGGGGGGGGGGGGGGGCCATGAATGTGCACGCTCCAGACCGGATAATGGACCATGGATAGAAAGAATGTTCGGATTTGGGCGTGAGTGGAGTGAAGAGAAATATACCACATCGGTATCAGACGAGAATCCTGGGCTCTTTTTAAGGCTTGGGCAATCCTCCTCCCTTCGAGCTAGCTTTTGGGGTGTGAGTTAGGCCCAAGGCCTAATTTAACATAGTATTAGAGCCAGACCCAGGCTCGATCCAATGGGGGCCCCGGGAAAAAGAGGGGGGCAGAATGCCCCCGGCCAATTGACCGGTCCCGTACCGATGGTGGTTAAAAATGCCCCCGGTCCATGACTGTGCACACTCCAGACTGGACAGTGGACCCTAGATAAAAAAGAATGTTCGGATCTGGACGTGAGGGGGGAGGGTGAAGAGAATTTACCACATCGGTGACAGACGAGAACTCGGGCTCCTTATAAGGCTTGGGCAATCCTCCTCCATTTAAGCTAGCTTTGGAGTGTGAGTTAGGCTCAATGCCTAATTTGACAAGAACCTTTAATTTTAATTTTTTTAAGAAAAGCCACAAATTAGTTAAAATGTACGTTTTAGTCCCTTTATACTGAATATCAATACAAATATAAGACATGTACATGTTTAATTAAATGGTTTGATGTTGGCAATGTGTTGACTTTGCAAAGATTGATAAGTAACAGGATCAAAGGTGTATATTTCAATTTATTGACGGTTAAATGTGTTTAATCAAATATTATGAGGTTCGAAATTGATATTTTAAAAGTATTTATGGACTAAAAGCACAAATTTTTCTAGAAGAAAGGGAAAAATTTAAACGAACAAAGGCAAAAATGCTCTTTCAAATTTGCCCTTCTTCCACCTGTTGGACCATAGTTGCGCTTAACATTAATTGTTCGGTTAAAAATATCTCTTCTTCCACCTATTGAACCCTAATTTCCCTTAACATGAAATTATGAGATGACATATGTGGCCTTTAATAAAATAGATGACACTGATTTATTGGTCCACGTGACCCCAGCCATAAATAAATCGACCCATCCCAGTTAACCCAAAATAATTAAAAATTATTTATTCATACTCTAATCCTTCGATACTTTTGTGACTGAATGAATTCAAATGAAAACAATGTCTTTTATGTTTGAAGTTGCGATATTTTTTTTTTCAAACCTTGCGCAAATGGCTAGACTTTTTTTAAAAAAACCACGTGACATTTTTTTAATTAAAAAATAAGTTAAATGATTTTTACAAAAAAATCGGTCAGCAAAAGGGTTTTGTTGCACCATTATGTAACTGCAGAGGTATAGATACACCAATTTTTTAATGAAGGATGTATCTGCTTTAAATCGTAAAGTTAAGGAAAGATATTTGTACCTTTTCCCTTAATTTATTGATTCTTCCTATAAAGCATATAGCTCCAAGGATGTAAAAGGTACATATAGACATTGGATTACGGGCATACAATGCAACCTTTTCTTTGGTATAGGGTAGATGCAACTCCATACACAAATAAACCAAAATTGTGGTGGGACGATAGAATCCTTTGAATTCTGAAAATGAAAAATAAATCTTGATAGGAAGTATGTCCCTTTTAATGAGTCTTACTATGCAAATTTGAAGTATTTGGAGCTCCAAACTAGATACCGAACATGAGGTAAGAAAAAAAAACTTCATATACCAATCGACAAGCACAAGAAAAACGAAGAACCAAGGATTGTTTAGCTATGTGGGTGGACCCTTTTAAACGCTTAAAATAGCAATAAGAAGTGCATGTGTAGCTTCTTTTATGAGCACCCAGACCTTAATTCTATTGGGCTATCAACTACCAGAATTCCTAGTTGGTGGAAAAATAAGTCTTTTTTTTTAATAAGTCGGATTATTGAAACCGTAGGTTAAGGGAAGTTGAGATATAGGAACCCTAAAATCCTACTTGAAGTTTTCGAACTTGTTATCCCTTTTCCAAATATAATTAGCAAAAAAATATATTGAGATTGAGATGCAGTTCCTTTTCCTTATAGAAATAGCAAAAATAATAATTAATGGTCAAAAACACTTAACTATTACTTTTTCGCGAGTTTCACAGCACAACTATCAGTTGTTTCCTTTTCCTACATGAACTATCACTATCTATATATTAAACCACATCTCAACTATCAGTTGTTCCTTTTTTCTACCGATAGGGTTTAGGGTTTTCAGGTAGAAAAAAAGGAACATCGGATAGTTGAGGTGTTTTAATATAGTTGGTGATAGTTTAGATACAAAAAGGGAACAACTGATAATTAAGGTGTCAAACTCGTCAAAAAGCATAGTTCATAATTGAGGTGTGAAACTCGTCAAAAAGCATAGTTCATACATGTTTTTGACCAATATCTCAAAAATTAAACTATAAATATTGAGGTGCCGTTTTTGCCCTCCACTACAACACTTATCACTTCTGCCGCTCTTCTCCAACTATACCAAACGATCATAATGTCAAAGAAGAAAGTACAAAAGAGGTCAACGTCCATTTACCTTACGATTCATACCATATTTTCCATACTTACTATCCTTCTTGTTAAATCTTTATTGCGTTTCAAATCTGTTTCTAAACCATGTGCTATAATATCTGATAATAAATTCAAAAAGATTCACCATAATCAATCCAAAGCATTGGGCCGCGAATAGTTTTTACTTAAACAAAACTCTACTGGCCACTTTGAGTTTCGAGACCTCGAAAACCCCTAAATAATTCCGATGGAAAAGCAACTATTTCCTCTAAAAAGATTCCAACATGCTGAAATCTCGTGCTCATGTGATGGCTTGGTACTTTTAAAGGACCACAATGAGTATGTTTTGTGGAATTCATCTACCAGAGAATATTGAATTCTTGAAGCATGTCCTTATTTAAACGATGACGGCAAATATTGCACGAAAGCTTGTGGGTTGTGCTATGATTCTAACCTTGACGACAACAAGGTTATATTGATATGTAACTTCTTGTTAGAATATGTCCCAAAAAGGTTTCACGAAATTGTCCCATTCCAATCGGGATTCGATAATTGTCCCATTCCAACTGGAATTCGACTGGCTTGTCCCATTCCAATTGGGATTTTGAACGTCTTCAACCCCTATTTAAAGGAGATTTTCAGCCAGAACATCAAGAAAAAGGAGAACAACTATCAAGACTACACACAAGACTATATTCCATACTTAGGTTAGAGAGAGTTTTCATTGAGAGATTGTAATCTTTCGTTTCCTTTGATCTCGTTATGCTTCGACACCCTGTTGAGATCGTTTTATACTCCTCACCTTATAGTTGATTTCTCTACGCTTCGCACCCCGTGATTTTTTCCGTCTTGGGTTTCCACTTAAATCTTGTGTTCATTACGTTTATTGCTTTTTTGCATTATTGTTCTTGTGTTGGTGCATCCTAATCGGTTCCGCTGCATCGCTCATTTAATTCTTAACAAGTGGCATCAGAGCGTTCAAGATCCAGGATGTCTACCGTAACCAAGTTTGATATCGAGAAGTTCGACAACAAGATAAGCTTTAGTATCTGGAAAGTTCAGATGCAAGCCGTTCTCACCCAGAACGGATTAAAGAAGGCTCTTCTTGGGAAATCCAAGAAACCCGAGTCTATGACAGATGATCAATGGGAGGAATTGGATAAAAAGGCGCTTTCAAATATCCAACTATGTTTATCTAAGACGGTTCTTCGCGAGGTTATTCATGAGACTACTACTGCAGGCCTCTGGTTGAAGTTAGAGTCACTCTACATGACGAAAAATCTGGCAAATAAAATTCATCTGAAGAAACGTTTATACACATTCTCTATGGCTAAAGGTACCCCCATTCAAAATCATCTTGATGAGTTCAACTCTGTTATTCTTGACCTAGAAAATTTAGACGTTAAGGTCGAAGATGAGGATAAAGTAATATTGTTGGTGGTCTCCCTACCCTCTATGTATAAGCACTTCAAAGAAATCATGCCATATGGTGGTAATGAAATAGTGCGTTATGAGGATGTCAAATCTAATTTGTTGTCCAAAGAAAAATTTGATTTTGAAGTGCGTTATGAAGACAAAAGACAAGGTTTGTATGTTAGAGGAAGATCCCATGATAGAGGGAGTAATAGAAAGAATTTTAGGTCCAAGTCTAGGGGCCGTAAATTCAACCATGATAAATTCTGTAAATACTGCAAGAAGACAAACCACATAGTTGGTGACTGTCATAAACTGAAGAATAAACTAGAGAGAGAAGAAAATAGCAAAATGCTATAGAAAACCACTGAAGCAAGAGTTGTTGAAAGTGATTCCGAAGGTGATGTTTTGATGGCTGTCTCTGTTAATAAGAAAAATTCTTTTGAATGGGTTTTTGAATCTGGATGTACATATCATGTGTGCCCTCACAAGGACTGGTTTTTAACATATAAGAAAGCTTGTGGTGTTTTCCTAATGGGGAATGATCCCTCATGCAACATTGTTGGGATTGGTATTGTAAAAATTAGGACCCATGATGCTGTTATCAGGACCTTGACCAACGTTCGTCATGTACCTGACTTGAAACGAAACCTTATTTCTCTGGGTACTCTTGAATCTCTTGGATGTAAATATTCAGCTGAAGGTAGAGTTCTCAAAGTTTCAAAAGGTGCTTTGGTCTAGATGAAAGGAACAAGACGTGGGACCTTCTATTACCAGCACGGTTCAATTGTGACGGGGTCTGTAGCAGTTTCTACTTCATTATCCATCACCCGTTTATGGCATATGCGTCTGGGCCATATGCGTGAGAAAGGTATGACCATTCTGAGCAAAAGAGGTCTTCTTGGTAAAAGCGTACGAGTAAACTTGACTTTTGTGATCATTGCATTTTTGGGAAATAGAAGAGAGTTAGTTTCTCCATAGCAAAACACCGTACACAGGGCATTCTTGACTATATTCATTCGGATTTATGGGGTCCCTCTAAAGTTCCTTCTCTTGGAGGAAACCGCTACATGTTGACTTTCATTGATGATTTTTCTCGTAAGGTCTGGGTTTATTTCCTAAGACAGAAAAGTCAAGCGTTTCCCTATTTCAAGAAATTCAAAGCCCTTGTTGAGAATTAGACTGGCCAAAAAATTAAAAAGCTCAGGACTGATAATGGTTTGGAGTTCTGTAGTAATGAGTTTAATGAGTTCTGCACTATTTATGGTATTGCTAGACATAAGACTCTCGTTCATAAGCCCCAGCAGAACGGAGTTGCAGAACGTATAAACAGAACATTACGTGAGAGAGCCCGTTGTATGCTCTCAAATGCTGGTTTATGGCACCGTCGTGATTTTTGGGCCGAAGCCATTTCGACGGTTTGTTACCTCGTCAATTTGTCTCTAAATTCATCTATTGACTTTAAAATTCTTGAAGAATTTTGGTCTGGTAATCCCGTTGACTACTCTATTCTTAGAGTTTTTGGATGTACTGTTTTTGCTCATGTTGATGATGGGAAGCTAGCCCCCAAGGCTGTTAAGTGCATGTTTCTTGGTTATGCTTCTGAGTCTAAAGGATATCATTTGTGGTGTCCTAGCTCCAAGAAAATTATTCAGAGTTGGGATGTAACTTTTAATGAGGCCGTTATGTTATCTTCTGGGAAAGAGTCTGTTGTTTCCTCTACGGGTAATGATGATATGAAAGATGCCAGTGAGAATATGGAGGTCGAAGTAAGCCATGAAGCTCACGAAGTTGGCCCTATTTCTTCTACAGTTCCTCAAAGACAGCGAGTCTCCCCGTTGATGAGCCGAAGTCTAGTACCACGCGTCCCGTCGAGCCACAGGTCGAGGATGATCATGTTATTTCTCGTGATAGATCGAGACGAGTTATAAATAAGCCCGCTCGATATGCTGACACTGATGATGATGGGCTTATTGCTTATGCTCTTGCAGTTGCACAAGAAATTTTTGAAGGAGTTGATCCTGCTACTTAGTCTGAGGCAATTTCTTGTCCTAATTCCTCAAATTGGTTAGTAGATATGCAAGAAGAGATGGAAAGGTTGCACAAAAATAATATATGGGAGTTTTGTGAGCTGTCCAAAGGCCGTCGTGCATTGACTACAAAATGGATTTATAAACTAAAAGATGGTATTCCTGGGGTTGATGAAGCAAGATGGAAAGCTCGTTTAGTGGTTCGTGGTTTTCACCAAAAGGAAGGTATTGACTTTTATGAAGTTTTCTCTCCTGTTGTTCGTCATACCTCCATTAGAGTGTTACTTGCTATTGTTGCTCTTTTTGACTTGGAATTGGAGCAACTTGATGTTAAAACTGTGTTTCTTCATGGAGAGTTAGAAGAAGAAATTTATATAAAGCAAACCAAGGGTTTTGTTGTTCCTGGCAAGGAGCAATTTGTTTGTCGGTTGAAAAGATCTCCTTAGGGCCTTAAACAAGGTCCAAGACAGTGGTACAAAAGGTTTGATTCCTTTATGATTGGGCAAGACTACACACGTAGTAAGTATGATAATTATGAGTATTTTCAATAATTTTCTGGTGGTTCCTTCGTTTACTTGTTGTTATATGTTGATGATATGTTGATTGCTTCTAAAGACAAGTCTTTGATCAACAAGTTAAAATCTCAACTTAATTCTGAGTTTGAGATGAAGGACCTTGGTGTAGCTAAGAAGATTCTAGGTATGGAGATTCATAGGGATCGAAAAGCTGGGAAGCTTTACCTATCTCAGAGGAAGTATTTTGAGCAAGTCCTTGATAGATTTAATATGTTTGATTGTAAACCTATTTTTACTCCGTTTACTGCTCATTTCAAACTGTCTGCTGAATCTTGTCCTAAGTCCAAGGAGGACATTGAGAGGATGTCTACTATCCCGTATACTAGTGCTGTTGGTAGCCTTATGTATGATATGGTTTGCACTAGAACTAATTTAGCTTTTGTGGTAAGCATGGTGAGCCAATACATGCATAATCCTGGAAAAGATAATTGGAATGCCGTGAAGTGGATTCTTCGTTATGTGAAAGGATCCGTTGATATTGGTTTGGTATTTGATAGAGCTAAGGCATCGTCTTATGATGTTGTTAGGTTCATTGATTCTTATTATGATGGTGATCTTGATCGTAGGTTGTCTATTTATGGTTACATTTTTTCACTATGCTCTGGTGCTATCTCTTGGAAAGCACAATTACAATCTATTGCAGCCCTTTCTACTACCGAAGCTGAGCATATTGCTGCAACTTAAGGTGTTAAAGAAGCTACATGGGTGCGAGGTCTCCTTATTGATCTTAGTGTTCAATAGGGGACTACCATTGTATTTTCTGATAGCCAGAGTGCTATTCATCTTACCAAGGCCGATTCTTATCGCTCGAAGACCAAGCATAATAGCATTAAATACCACTTTATCAGAGATACTATTGCTGCAGGGGAGATTGTGGTAGAGAAAGTTCACGTGGTAGAGAAAGTTCACATGTCAGAGAATCTCGCAGATTTGTTAACCAAGCTGCTTGCTATTACTGAGTTTAAGCATTGCTTAGACTTAATTGGTGTTCTTCATGCTTAAATTGCCCTTCGGGGCTTTATGGGATGACGAGTGTTGATGTTGATGTATTTTGCTCCAAGGTGGAGATTGTTAGAATATGTCCCAAAAGGGTTTCACGAAATTGTCCCATTCCAACTGGGATTCGATAATTGTCTCGTTCCAACTGGGATTTGACTGGCTTGTCCCATTCTAATTGGGATTTTGAACGTCTTCCACCCCTATTTAAAGGAGATTTTCAGCCAGGACATCAAGAAAAAAGAGAACAACACAAGACTATATTCCACACTTAGGTTAGAGAGAGTTTTTATTGAGAGATTGTAGTCTTTCGTTTCCTTTGATCTCGTTGTGCTTCGACACCCTTTTGAGATCATTTTGTACTACTCACCTTATAGTTGATTTCTTTGCGCTTCGTGCCCTATGATTTTTTCCGTATTGGGTTTCCACGTAAATCTTGTGTTCATTACGTTTATTGCGTTATTGTTCTTGTGTTGGTGCATCCTAATCGGTTCCGCTGCATCACTCGTTTAATTCTTAACACTTGTTTTATGTCATCTGCTCTTTGAATAAGGGTTGTTGGACAAAGAAAACAAGTTTCCCTTGTCCAGAACTATTCTTTAATTATTGCTCTCCGAGGATTAGCATTAGCACTAAAGGTTGTGTATTTTGGTCTCTGGATTGCAATTTAATCAGCCAACTTGTAGATTACACAACTTCTACAATCATATGCTATGATGTGAAATCAGATGAAGTGGAAAAGCTTCCAATGCCAGAGTTTGCAAGAGTGAATCGTTTCTTTTGTTTGACTACTTTGAAAGGTTGTCTTAGTTTATATAGCGCCACATACGATAAAGGATTGGATCTATGGATTATGGAACAAGATGGTTGGAAATTGACAAATTGTTAATGAACGCGTTTGCAACTTGCGCACTATTTGCTTACATTTCGCACGTCATATAAAGCTTTTGTGGTGCAGTGAAAAACTTTTCATCTATGATCCTAAACGGAAACAATTTGTTATTGTTTCAGTACCTGATGTGTTCAATGAATACAGATATCCCAAGGCAGCAATATGTTTGGATAGCTTATATTTTTCGGGACTCAATATCAAGGAGGAAGCAACAGTCCCTCTGTCAGCATAAAGGTCGAGGTCAACAACTACTACTATTAAACTTCAATTCCAAACTACTTGGGTTTAAGGATTCATTACAAATTAACTATGAGACTTCCACTTATTATATAGTTAAATACACACATATATAAATACTAGTGACATTTGGCCCGGGCTTATTCATTACAAATTAACTATGAGACTTCCACTTATTATATAGTTAAATACACACATATATAAATACTAGTGACATTTGGCCCGTGTTAAGTCCGGGCCCAAACCAATATTAAGAGTTAAATTTGCAATCTTTTTTAGTCCGTTCTTTTTGGCATTAAGTTATTGAAAAAATAGTTTAACATTTCCTGCAAATTCTTAAAAATAAAATCATAATTTGAGAGTTAAAGAAGAACAATTTTCTTATTCTAGAGTTTCTTTTTGTTTTCAAATAAATGCATGATATGAAAACACCTCTTCTTTTTAATTCAATGAAAGTTTTTTAGAGTATGCACTTCAATAACTCAAATTGAGTTTGAATATATGTAGGATTAACTTTGCTTAATTTTTGTGAATTAAATCAACATACATTTACCAACCAACTTATCATAGTTTGTTGAATATTTTGATATTCAAGAAATGCTAACATAATTTTCAACATCACATAAGTAAAGATACTATGATTTGCTAATAGCGAAGAAGTGACAGACATATACATGCAAAATGTGCAACAAAACGATACATCAATTAGCAAGAATCTATAGATGAAGCTTATCATTTATTTACAAATTCTCTTCTTGATTTTTCTTTAATGTTTTGGGTATTTCCACCTTTGTTGCAATTATATTTTAACTTATTTTTAAGTTCATAACAAAGTACGTTGGTTCATTTTCTTGTTTAGACATTCCTAGAAGAAAAAATAAATGCAAGCGTCGATTTCAAGCAGAAAGTAATAAATGACATAAAACTACTATCCTCAAACCATTACTAATAGCAAGCTCATCATATAAGAATTCGACAGATTGGTAATGAGAATGCCTAAAGTCCAAAACCTCTCGAGGAATGCCATAATCAATGATAGTACTGGAGTCCATAGTTTTTTATTCAACAAATAACGTTCCAAATTTCTGTTTTAATTAACCCATTCCATGAGACAGAATCATCAAACACTAAATATGTGCAATGTCAAATGTGTCTTAATCTCTTAATACATTTATTATATCATAGTGCAATATGTGGAAGTCCAAGAAAAATAAAAAGCTAATAAGTCTCATACTCTTTTCTTTAACTTGAAAAAGTAAACCTATATTGAATGCAATTCCATAATGTTTAATGTAACTTAATATTTACAAATAATTATTCTCAATTATTAAAAATATAATAACACGTTTTCATAATACCAGTATGTATCCAAGGAAAGTGGAACTTAGCTAATAACTATTAGTTTTTTATATTGATATTATTTTCTGTATAAAAAAATATTTGGCTTTTATTAGTGGGATCATCAGAAATGGAGTAAAAGTTGTGATGGCACGTTTAATGATTTTTCAAAAGATATTAAGTAAGATTTTAGATTAATATAAAATTTCGGTTTGATTAAATTACCCCCAAAGTCTCATATATGATGCAACGTACTTCTTTTGTCCCAATTTATATGGTACTTTTCGTTTTTCAAGATTTAAATTATGTGTACTTTGGCCAACATTTTAAAACGTATTTATTTATTATATTGATATGATAAGAGTTGTAACTTGTTGTACTTAATTCAATTTAACTTAAAAAAAAATCAAATCAACTCTCGATAAATAAAAAGTATCACATAAATTGAGGTAAAGTTATCACGTGGCATTATTGAGAAAAACTTTTTTTTAAAAAATAAGTAGCACAAGAGGAGTTGGAGATTGTAATATGAGCCTTATAAAATGTCTCAAAAGTTGCTCTTATTTACAAAATTACAGGGTGACAATTGAAGCAATACGAAATTAACTCAAGGGCAAAACAAAATGAGACAATAAATCTAAAAGTTGGACAACACATGTCAAGCTTTCAATGGGGAATGCAAGTTTCTGTGGACGACAAAACCCCAACGTTCTCATTTCTATATAGTAAGTAATAAATATGTGTGTGCGCGCGCGCTGTCTGATCGGATAAAACAAGGAAAACATCTATTTTTGTTGTCAATGAATATTTCCACCCTTCTTTACCTTTGTTATTTTTTTTCCCAATTGCTTTTGTTTGCTCTTCTTTAAGCCCAAGGTCTATGGAAACAACCTCTCTACCTCCCAAGGTAAGGGTAAGGTCAGCATACACTCCACCAGGGGCGATTTTAGGTGCTAAAATTGGAGCACGTGAACACATGGTCTCTCCGTGAGGTAATTTATGTATATATTTTCTAAAATTAGTACTCCCTCCATTTCAATTTATGTGAACCCATTTGATTGGGCACGGAGTTTAAGAAAATAGAGAAGACTTTTAAACTTGTGGTGTTAGATAAGTCACATATATTTTGTGTAGTTATAAATCATTGCATAAAGGTAAATTGTTTTCAAATATAGAAAGAGGTCATTCTTTTTGACACGGACTAATAAGGAAATAAGTTTACATAAATTGAAACAGAGGGAGTATAATACTATCTGTTGGAACCCATGCTATAAAACTGCACTCCAACCTCCCAGAGCCCACTTATGGGATTACACTGGGTATGTTGTTGTTGTGAATAATTTCACCAGCATCTGAAACTTTACCTTTTTTATATTGAAGAACTCTCTTTGTTTCATTTCTTGTGAAAGTGTTTGACTATGTGCAAAATTTAAAAGAAAGAACAACGTTAAAAATTTGTAGTGGTTAAACATGTCAATATCATGACTCTTTTCATTTCTGCAGCTATAAGATCAATGTCATTAAGAGTAAAATGAAAAATTCAAAATTAAATTGTCTCTAACCTGGAATAACGTAACTTTATGCTCAGTAGGGCCTGTCAGTGTCTAGGTGGTTGGAACTGACAAACCAACTGTACAAGGGGACACCAACTTTCCTACTAGGTTCTAAGATCAAAGATCATACTCCCAAATACCTTTGAATTTTCAACAAATATGATTTCCTTGACTTCTAGGATTGCAATTGCAAAGGAGAAAAAGAACAGACTCGTCGGATTATTGTACATCAAACATCGCCCAAATAGACTATAAAACTAAAAATCTGTGCACATACAAGCATTTGTCGAAGTAATCGAATATCTGAATGTGTAAGAACAGAACACACAACATGTAATTGAGACATTAAAACATAGTATTACGATTTAGAATCTTATATATTTACATTGCATACCACTGACTAATGAAGATTTTCTTGGATGTAGCTATTGACAGAGAGAATTTTGCCTAGTGAAGTATAAGGGTGTATGCATAAACCATGTACAATTTACAACCTAGTAGTTCAGGATTAAGGTTGGAAAACTAGTCGACTTTATGTAAGAGGAGTTATCGATGAACTACTCAACTTTCGAGTAATTGCTGACAGCTTCCTAATTCATGCTGCTGCTGGTGTGGAGGAAAGGTGATTAGCAACAATGCTACTATTATGCTTGCCACTTAATTCTGTGCATTTTGTAGCACTGCCATATTTTCCCACTTTTGGTTCAAATAGACAAGTGATCATATTTCCCAAAGTCTCAGCTGTGTATTTTACGTGCTGATCAGCAGTACTAGCAACCTCAAATTCAATGGAGGGCACGTAATTTTGGAGGTAGCTACTGTAAGAAGGGACGATAACGTGCACCACAAGTTGGCTTACTCTCCATCTTAACCCCTTATCACACAATTCCCAATTGGATTGTTTCTTGTAAATTTCCTCGAAGGCCTCTGTGAATTCGTTGATTCTCTTTTTAACCACTTGTCGATCAATGGCTCTCCCACCCGGGAACAACAGTAGGCCTTCCTCGTTCAGAAAGGCCGGGAGTTTACCCCAGCTTTCTTTCAAATAAAGTGTCTCGTAATACTCCATGTATTCCTCGTGACCTCTAATCCATTCATGTCCCATTACCTCACCTAGTTTTGTTCCCCTCATGTACTTACACAAGTACCAATGGTTATTCATCAAGAAGAGATAGGAAAGAGAAACATCCTCGTATGTATTTGCCCAATTCTCTAAATTGAGCTCGATTACACTTATTATGCTTCGCATCTCATTTAAAAGTAGCCCCTTTTCGAAACTCACGTGGTTCCAACCCTGATGTATCTCCACAACTTGGATAAGCGTGGACCAATATTCATCCTCAAGCAGCTGATTACAATACTCTACGACAAAGTTCACTAGCCTGGGAACATTACCATCCACTGGAGGACTAGTTGGCCTTTGCAGTTCCACCTGAAGAGAAAGTTCCCAAAATATTTCACAAATCCCATTCACAACTTTCTTGATCAGATCCCTTGTTTGAGTTTGGATTTCTCGACAGGCTCTTCCACTGAAAAGTCTGTTGAAATCCGACCGTAATTTGTTTAGAGAAGCAAACATGTCCAATAGCTTCAACATCTTGACTGCTTCTTTCTTTCCTTTGGTAATTGTGTTGCCAAATTTGATAAAAGAATGAATCCCAGATTGGATTGCAATTTTTGCAAAACAGTCCATACATTGATCCTTAAATTCTGCTTTCTGGAACACTTCAATGCAAAGCCTGTGTTCTATGTCGAACAGATATTTCACAGCAAATTCTAAATGTTTGGCCCATTGATTAATGTAAGGCTCTACACTTAAAACACTATCAAACTCTGTCAATGATATCTCCTCCAAGTAGTCTAAATCAAGCGTCTCTAAAGCTTTTCTCACGTTTGAACTCCGAACCTCAACATAGATATACATAATTTTGTTAAGTCGATTGTTTGCAGCCAATCTGTCAATAATAGCTTGCACATTTTGAATATCATCAGGGGCTATGTCCGTTAAAGTTGACCCAAATTCGATCTCCACCTTGTCTAGAGTGGTCATCAAGGGCCCGCCTTTAGCACGAAAACGTTCCTCCGTAGCCTGCAATTCTCTAAGTATACTCAAACATTTGTTCACATTCACAACATACCAACTTTCAGCAACAGATGAATTGATGCAATTGCTGGTTTCAAGCCAAGAAACGACTAATTTGCAGTTATCGGTGAGTAAACCGAGTGCTTCTTCCATCCATTTGAGTGTTGTGAGATAAGCTAATATATCATCAGAAGGATCATCAGTTGAAAGAGAGTTTTCAAGGCCACATATGACATCAAATATTTTAACAACAGATGCAGCAGGACCAATGGCCCTATCAAAATCATGACCACTCATTTTGTGTAATGTGCATTTACATGCTAAGTTTCTAAGGGTAGTTGCTAAAAAATCAAGCCTTTGCCCACAACTCTCTAATTTCCAACACTTATTATTAATTTCTACTCCCAATTTTCTTGATTTTTCTATGCTGCACTTGAGAATTTCTCTTGCAGCTTTGATCTTCTCAATGCCCTGCATCTTTTTTTGTTTTTTTTGTTTTGTTGAGAAATCCCGTCTAAGTAATAAGGAAAGTGACTATTATAATATATTGTTTTCTTTCCTATATAATGCCCACATGCATAAGGCTATTTTTGTTTACCAAACTCAACAAATGAGGTTAAAACAAGTCTACCAGCTTCAAACCAAACTTCACTGCTAAAACAAGAAAACATAGTATGTTGCTACTAGTAGTAAATCCACAACCACCCAGAAGGTAGATCACTTTTATGACAATGTGCTTAAATATCAATATACACTTGTTTCTTTTAATAGTTTTCTTCTAATTGCCTTTGCTTCACTCATTTTTTGGGGTGCCTTTTTTGGCTTTTTTTCTCTCCAAAACAGTTCATTGTTTACAAGCCAAGAAACCTCCGAGTTTGCCTCTCTTTAAAGTGCGACTATTGGTAATGTGGCTTTTTGCCGTTTGTACCTCCTTTTTATGAGCAATCCCGTGACAGAGTCTAATAATCTAGAAAATTAAAACGGAAAATGGTCAAATTTATCTGGTACTATTCAAAATTGAGTAATTTTGATTTCTGATAAGCTTTTGGCCTTTTTGGCAAATCTAGGCAAAAAATTACACCGTATATATAAGGCATTTTCTTATTTTTTGTGTACATATATAGATTCTGAATACCCTAAATACATGAAAAGAGATTGGTTCAGTGGTTTAGAAGTTCAAAATTCACCTTGAGGTTATAAGTTCAAATCCCAAGCACTACACTTTTATTTAGCGCACTGAAAATCCTGAATCCGCCATTGACTATCCTGATAGTAAAAAGTCTCCTTTTTGTCACTTGACTCTTAACAGAACTCCAATTGTAGGGTAATTGTTTACTTAGGCTCAAAAGTCCATAGAAACAAAAAAAAAATCACTTTTTTTAAGAATTTGTTTGACCATGTGAAATTGTAGTTTTTGGTGAAATGTAGTTGTAAAAAAGTAAATTTTTTTGAAAAACAAGTTTTGGTATTCCTAATACAACTTGAGATTCGAATTCTTATGGTAAACGAAAAGTGAAAAATGTGAAAAAAAAATTCCGGAATAAAGTAAATAATTCTTATGGCCAAACACCTACTTAGTCAAAAGTTGAGGGATAAATAACTTAAAAGAATTTGCACGTGTGAATTATACTCATTTCAAACTGGAGCTCCATTAACGATAAGGGCAAATACGAGCAGAGAGCGAGCTAAACTAGTTTATGGCTTTTAAATTCTAAAAAAAGATCATTGACTTCGTGTTAATTTATATATATTAAGTGGACTTTGTAATACAAATACATGGTCAGCATCACAAATTTGGACTTTTTTTTCCTAAATAAAAAGGAAAAAGGGAAAGTTATAAAGGAAAATGGATAGGTCTGTGACTTTCTTGTGCATGTGATTGTGCAAGCGTCACTATCTCAAAATAAATAGTGAAAGCAGAGAAAGACTTGTTGCATAAGTGAACTCTTTGGCGTGTCTATTACTAGGATTAATGCTTTTGTACTACGAATTATATTCTCGTATAACAACTATTAACTCCACCCTCTAGTCCATGTGGCATTTAGGAGATGGGGGGAAAAGGAAATTAAGGAAAAATGAAAATACCAAGGAGAGAACACAGGAGAAATTGCGAGAAAATTAGTTACTAATACTTGTCACAATCTATGTGACGGTTTTTTATTTTAAAATATTAATTTCGTTTTACTTTTACATAATTTTCACTAAACTTTCAAAATTCTAAACTTGCTAAAAAAAAAAAAAAAAATTAAATCTTCAAATTTGATGTGATATTTTATCTTTTAGTGTTTTCTTCACTGTTACCAATACACTACCCACGTAATGTTATTTTATGTGACACCTTTTTTAGTTTATTTTAAAAAGAATCACATCTTTTTATATTAAAAATTGTTTAATATAAAATCTGAGGCTTCACACTTTTAATCTCTAACACTAGACTAAAGTCTAAGAGCCTGCTTGGATTGAGCATAACGTTATTTTAAGTTGGGGTAGTGACACCTTTTTTTTTTTTAACAGCTTTAAAGTTAGTTTATTTTAAAAAGAATCACATCTTTATATATTAAAAATTGTTTAATATAAAATCTGATAAGCTTATAAGTCACAAACTCTAAGGCTTCGACTTAACATCTCTAAACAAGATTTAAAGTCTTTAGGCTTCAGTCTAACATAGTACTTTTTTTGGCACCCCAAATTTTCAAGATCTTTAAATTACGCCCTCATATTCTTGGTCTTTAATTTTTTCCCTTCGCATTTTGGCTTGAGCTTCCGAAATAATGAGGTTTTGAAGTTAAATTAAAAAAAAAAAATCGCAAGACAAGATTTAGGGTCGCGTGTGTGCGGGACCCGCATACTTTTGTTAAGGATTACACATTTTACGCGACCCCGATACTCACGCCTTATGCGGACTTAGCATAAGATGCCGGCCCCGATAACTTTGATAATTTCTTCACAAAGTTAATGCGTGGGGCATACTTTTAATGGGCAAGAACTTTTTATGGGCATCAAACTTTAACGCAAATTTACGGACATGCCGCATAAGGCAATTATGAGTTATGCGACCGAAGATACTTATCTTAAGTTGCCATAAGGCATAAGTATCTATAAGTAACAGCTTCCTTCACAAAGTTATCTTGGGTGGGGCATACTTTTAATGGGCAAACTTTTATCTCAAAAATGAATTATCAAAGTTATCTTAAACCGCATACTTATGTCAAATCCCATTACGATAAGCGTAAGTATCACGGTCCGCATAACTTTGGTAATTCCTTCACAAAATGTACGCGTTGGGGGCATAGCGAAATTTAAACTTGCCTTTGCGAATTTTTTTAAAATTTTTTGTAAGCGTGAATTCGAACACGGAACCTATTTTTTTCAAATATGAGGGCCCACCCCAAACAGCCCGCTTATAAGCTCAGCCATTTTGTGCTAAATAAGCCCAAAAAAATAAGTTGACCCGTTTGGCTTAACTTAAAAAAAGCAGCTTATAAGCTGTTTTTTTAAGCCCATCCAAACAGGCTCTTACTTCCTCCATATGCCAAATTTGATATATCACTTTAAGCTTTCCATCATCTTGGTCAGAACTTTCTCCAGTGTATCTTTCACTGGTAAAGTTTTGCCTCTCTGCTCTGCTCTGCTCTGCATTCTAATCAAATTAATTGTTAATGGACAAGACATGACGACTTTGAACAGTTCAATATATTTCCACTCTAATAAGTACTAACTAACAATTAAAGAGAGTATACTTATATCTATGACTGTTCATTCAGATGATACAGTAATGTCCAACCAAACAGAATGTGTTAGTAACATGTAGACTCTTAACACATTCTACTCCCTATATAGCCAAAAGGATAAAAAATTACTAGGATTTGAAACTAATAACAGAAAGATACATCTGCATTTAATTTCTTACAAACCCACATGATGGTGCTCCTACAAGAATCAAATGAACTGACAAATTCATGTTCTCGTCACAATTACATTTACATATACCACATGATTTTTGCCTGCAAAATACTCCAACATCAGCTATGATGGTAAACACAAGTACAACTCACTTTTTTCCTTCCCTAAAATCTGCTGTATTCTCTTTCTTTCCACTTTGCTAAGACTTTTTCCCGCTAGACCCTCGAATGATATTTCTCACATACACTAAGTTTTTCTTACATGTTCCGACAATTATTTTAGACTCATTTTACTATCACAAATACATGTCAACTGAATTGCAAGAGAAAAACAAACCACCGCATCAGCTACCTCTAGGATCGTGATAAAGCAAGCTCTACATGTTCTGCCCGGCAAAGATAAAAGCATGAATAAGGGTCTGAGCAGCTCGCACTTGATCTGGTGTCCCTGACACAACAGCAGTGCCTTCTGTACAACCGGCTACAGGATCATGAACTACTACTTTAGCACCTGAAATCTGAATCCCAAACACAAATGTTAGTACCTTATCTAAGAAGAGAAACAGAGTTTCCTCGAGCAAACTGACCTACCCCTGATATATCGCGAAGGTTGCTAGAATCCTCTCCATAAACATGTTTTAACAACATGTGAGGAATTACAACTTCAACAACAATGCCTGGCAAATTAGGTGCTGTAGTCTCACTGCAAAAGATAATTTGACATAGTGGATACACAAAGCGACGACAAGATATGAGAAGGAAACAATAAAGAGAAAATTAAACAAGAATTCATATCAACTAAGAAAAAATAAGAGGAATGTAGATCATGAACTTCCAAGTCAATTGTTCAGATTCTACACCCTTTCTCTTTAATCCCATTAACAATGAATTGAGCACCTCAAGTATCTCCAACAAACTATCTTTATACTATTGTCGAGTTTTAACTTTTAATTAAAGACCTCAACATTACCTCCAACACAAACTTTACAACTCAAATCTTAAACCAGTTGACCATGAGCACTGCAGGCATTCTACTGACTTGCCCTTAATGTTTAGGTGGATATTATAGAGCAAGGGTTCACTCCCTCTAAATGCAACATCCCCTCCCTAGGTAGTATTGTTTTATCCTTCAGTAAAGTAAATACTATCTCATAATGTAACATATGTATCTATCTAGCAATCCTGTTTATAAGAACATACAAATTATAGACATATGCAAGTCACAGGAAACTGAAGAACTTAACAGACCTGCCCTCCTCCAGCTCAATAAGCAGAGTTACATACTCATGTTTGCCCAATTTTTATAAAGGTCAAGCTGCCAAACCGCAGGTTAACAGAATTTGAAGACTGCAATAGCATATCCTCTAAGCTTAACTCTTTTAAGACCCCTCTCTCCTGACTTCCACGGGGATGCAGGTTCTTTTACATGGCTTATCTATGTTGTGCATACCAAGATATACAACTTTCCCAATGAAAAATGGAAACCAGTGAATTAAGTTCATGCCCCTGGATAGCTTTTAAATTTATGTTAACAGCTGTATTAAGCCTCACTAGCTTCATGGCTGTAGCCTGCGACAAACCTAATTAAGTCGCTACCAACTAATTGCCCACTGCTCTCACTTAAAGCTGCACAAGGAAGATCAAACTAGTAGCCCAAAAGGAAATATATCTTCCCAAGTAAATCAGAAACTGGTGAGTCATGCACTACTAACAGGGAAACCAGTAACCCTTTAGTGCATCCAACCCAGCACTCCCTTGGGAAATTCAAGGGATGGCTTCAAGTTACTTTCAGTGATCCCAATCTCATAAGCAGGCAGCCTAAGACAGAGATGCAGACAGAGGAAAACAAGTTACCTGGCACTGTTACAATCAGCCACTCCAGCTGTATATCTAGAATTGACTGCCTGGATAAAACAGCAAAGTAGGAAAGTAAATAGTCAGAAATGCAACTGCTACATGTCATAAAAAAGTATCAATAACTTATATTTACTGGAAGAGCCCCCACAACCTGAGGACCCCATCTTCCAGGTGAAGGAGGTCTATCAAAAAAGGGGACATGCCCTTGCCTCTCATAGCCATAGAAATGGGGAGCACGATCTGAAAAGCACAATACAGTCTGAATCATGTAAAATGCAGGCAGCAGTTCATACGGTTTGGGTGGAATCCTAAGTATGTTCCATACCATGAGGGTAGCCAACAGGCGAGTGGTAACCAGGAGAAGCGGGATCGTGCCTTGGCCTGAATGATGGGGATGGAATTTCAGAGTAGGAGGGAAAATGCGGCGGGGCAATATTTGAAACATGTGGTTTCACAGGAAACATTGCATCACGAAGCCTACAACTAATTTGGTACAGAGCATCCTGGACAGACTGCATGCTCCCAATAACCTGTAGAGAATTCAAACATCAGGAGTCAGTTGGAAGAATGAACTTACAATTCGTGAAAAACACACATGAAAGGAAAGAAAACAAGGTTGCACTCCTTTTCATTTATCTTTTTCACATACTACTTGTGAAGGTAATTTCCACCAAGTGAGACAGAATGAACTCAATTTATTTGAGAATCAAGTTCATGTAGTAAATATACAAAACACAGACATGGAAAACACGTCTCTCTGATGATCATCAACAAAACACTTTTGATTAGTCTATCTGAATATCATAAATGCTACTCCGTCCCCCCCCCCCCCCCCCACCCCACCCCACAACAAGAAATGCAAGTTATATAATAGAGGTACAAATACAACTCAATTATTTGAGATACACATTTATCTAATTAGATATATAACAACCAAAGAAACAGAAAATATGTGTCTTCAATGATCATCAAAAACATTATGATATCTCTACCAGAACACCAACTTCAGGTAACAGCTGCCGCCACACCCAAAGAGAAAATTCCAGGTAATACGAGTTATATAGCTGAGGTACCATTTAGCAGACAATTTCCAAGACAACCTAGGCTGAGATGTACTTATTTTTGAGAATAAAATTCAAGGAATATATGTATCTACCTGTAAAACTTCTTCTGTGTGGGAACCATATTTTGGAGATTGTTCTCTGGGAAAAATACGTATGCTAGCACCAGTGACTCGTCGCAATTCGGCAATTAGGATACTTCCATTACCAAAGAGATAACTCATGTGACGTGCATGTACCAGAAGCCTTGAAACAACTGCAGCTCCTGGCTCAAATCCAATCTCAGTAATTCTGCCCTGTACACGCATAAGAGCTTCCTGAGCAGGGGAATGTCTTTGCTCTGGGTTCTGCAGAAATTACAAAGAAGCTGATCTCTATAAAGCTTTGCAAGGATAGAGTAGAGAGGCTAAAAGATCAACACATGCAGTTCCTTCTGACACCATTATCAACTGAACAAGTTCAAAAATCTTGAAATTGACTCTTTGCAGTAGATAATATGACTGCCAAGTGGCACAAAAAAGAAGCGACCACATGCAAGTGGGCCAGTGTCAGAAAAGGCAGAAACAGTTGCTTAGTTAATGGTCAGCCTACGCACCTCTCTTGCAGATATCACAACAAGTCTTTCATCCAAATCAGATGCCGAATCAGCAACCTTGATAGATGCACCAGTTTCAGTCTGCATCACCCTAATAATTGAGCCACCTTTTCCTATCAGATTTCCAACTTTGTCAACCGGACACAACACCTTAAACACGACCTCTTCTTCCAAGACCATCCTGTGGTTGATTCCAGCACTCTCAACACCAGAGGTCCTCAAGAACTGCTCTGACATGTGATAACCAGTTCCATTTTGTGACATCCCTGAAAATTTGGGGGTAGAGGGACTTACTAAATCTACCCTCGAGTTTTCCTGAAGGCAGCTTGAAACAGACAGCAGAGCTTTTCTCACAGCTGAATAGTTTCCAGTTATCTGCACATAAAGACATCCCTGAGCAGTCAAAACCATATAAAAAGACGTAATCATACAAGCGAGAGACAGATAATCAATGAAATCAGCACAAATACTTCTTAAATGAAGTTAAGAAATCAATCCGGCATGTTGATGAGTCACATTTATACGTGTATTTATGCGTTTTCTCATGTTTGAGTTATTGAGTTTTAAGTATTATATGAAGTACTTCCTCAATTATTTGTGTTGTTCTGATGATAGATATGCAATGAAGGAGATAAGGTGGAAATACACAAGATTCAAGCAAAAGAGATGCAAGAATTGCAGAAAAATTGGTTGAAGTAAAATTAAGCATAAAACAGCCCAGGCCGTTGCAGCGGTCAAGTTTTGGTCGCTGCGACGCTCCATCAGAATTTGTAAACCAGCCCTGACCGTCGCAGCAGTAGAGTTTTGGTCGCTGAGACGGCACGACCCTAAATGCAAATTTTCGGCTTTTCAATTATTAGGGTTGAGCGATGCTTATAAAGAGAGATTTTTGGAGGATGGCTGGGGAGGAGGCCGCACCTTAGTCAAACAACTGCTTTTGGAGAAAGAGGAGAGAAAAAAAGATCAAACTCAAGATTGTCAAGGAGGATTCAAGAGATTTGGAGTTTCCTCTAAATCTTGTTTTCTCTTTACTTTTCTATGGTTGTTTTTACTCCACCATGTATGGAGTAATTTTCTCGGAGCGGAGTTTTGATGAAACCGAGGGTTTGATAGCGAATGATTTACCTTTTCATCTCATGTGTTTATTTGATTCCTTGAGGAGTTTATTAATTTATTAATCGCAAGATTGGGTTTGGGAGATTCTTTTGTTGAATATTGATTCTATTCGAGAGAAGGGATTAGTATTTTAACTTAGAATTGTCGCATAAATATTCGAAAAAAGTCTATATATTTCTATCTATAGGGAATCATTAGACACTAATTTCGCATCTTTATACATCTTTTTCTTTCTAATTGTTTAACCGAAAGGAGTACAACAATAAGAAAGGATTAGAGGGATTGAATGTATTCGCGAGAAACATTCGTACTTTAGCGAGGGCTGGTGAAAGGTATTGAAAATTGCTAGGTATTCCATAGGTGGATTCTTGACTCAACTCATTTATCTCCCTGCGGTATAAGCGTTAGTTCTAATTGTGTTGGCTTTTTCAAGTCATTATTAATTTTAAAGATCATCTTTCCAAAATTATCGGATTTCTCAAATAGTTATCAAGCAATACAAATTAGCATATTAGAAACCCAATCTGTGGGATCGACATTATCTATACTATCTTTGACTAGCGAGGGCTTTACTTTATAGGTGGTTTTGCGCTCGTCACATATGCCTCTACTATAATCACATATTCAATATAATCCTCACAAACACACACGCATATACTTGTAATAGGACTACTTGGTATAAAGTGGGGGATTGGACGTCTGGGAGCATACATGGTCTGCGGTCCCTGTTTAAAAGGATCACTCCAGCATCTGTTTGCCATCTACTAAATCATCCTGCTCTGGTGGTGGAATTAGAAAAAATAAGGATGTAGATGGAATTGCAGGCCTAGGAGATCGAGGATTTGGATGATATTATTCTCTACTGTACCTAATCAACTTTTGAGGTGAGGGAGCCAAATTTGGAGGTGGAAGGATTAAATGATAGTAAAATCTGTCATTCTATCTAGAAGTAACTTGCCAAGAGGGATACAAGGGACTTTTCCCCTTTATATCAGCATAAACAGAGCTACAAGTAAGGTGGTCCTTCTGTCTCGTGCGTGCTCCTCCTTGCCCTCCAAGTGTCCGAAGGTCACCTTTGGATGTTGTCATATGACACTTGGTTATGAAGGTTAATAAAATCAGTCAGTAAAATTCCCACCAACTCAATCAATACTAATAAGATGTCGTGACTGCTTAGACTGGGTTGATTTTGTTAGAAGACATAGTTTCGTGGATTCATTGATTAGTACAAATAATCCTATGATTGCATATAGTTTGTGCACAAGCGGTTTTTTTTTTTAATCAAGAAAATGAATATTTTGTGCACAAGTGATATTCAAAGTGTCTATATGACTGGACGGGTGCTGTAGAAAGGAAGTCTTTCCCATACAGCTCCTACTTCGTATACCTCTTGTAAAGAGGATCTTCTCATTGTCTACCAGAGGGAGAGCCACTTCTAAACGATGTATTGTATACTAGATTGATATATCTAGTATCAACCTTACTCCTGCATTGCCTTACTCTTTACAAATATATCGTTTATCTTACATAATTTTATTCCTTTTCCACCTTTCCTTTTTATTATTTTGTATCCATCATGTTCAAGTTCCAGACTTCCAAAACCTTCTACCTTTGCTCAACTTTGTTTCATCTGATTCCCCTCTGGACAGTTCTAAATAGCTCATTTCCTTAATAGGCAGAATTTACAATCCTCGTACATTCGATTGGACAGAAAACATACTGCTATATGAAATTTCAATTAGATGTAACATCTTTACTGACTCCTTTTTTGGTCTTTCAATTAATATTTCAACATATCTCTACAAACTCAAGTATATTAAATCTATTCCAACTTCTTCCTCTTCAATCTCCACTTCGGATACTGCTATTGATGAAACTATTTTGGACAGGTGAGCACACAAGATAACAGATAATCTATCAGAAAGGAACTTCATTTATTCCACTTTTTAGTTAATTTACACATTGGAAAATTCTCTCTTCCTACTGGTGTTCCTTTAGGTAAATGGAAGTTATGAGCACGGCCAAAGTACCAATCAAGCATTCTTCGAGACAAAGAGAAAGTGTTCGAATACAGTGATATGCAATCTGCAGTTAACAAATTACTCTATATGATAATTGAATTCAATACAGCTGGAAATTAGGATTTAAGTAAGTGCATTGCCTGAATTAACTCGTCACCAGGTGATGCACAAGCAGGCATTTGATCTTTAGGCAAAACCCTAACTTGAGCTCCAGTCTCAAGTCTTATCTTCTCAATTATCTTCCCTCCTCTTCCCAGCACGCAACCAACCTGATTACTCGGTGCTAACAACCTACAAACCACGCTACATTCATCCTTCTTACCCTCGCCTTCAAATTGAACCGCATTACGCTCCTCATCCACCTTCAAAATCCTCTCAAAAACTCTAATCAACGCTCGCTGAGCCTGTGATTAGAGGTAGCAAAATTAGCTCATCAAATCATAACCCGTGCAACCCGGCCGAGTTTGGGCTAGTTATTGACCCACCCATTTATTAGCTCAGCCCATTTAAGCCCATCAAAATTTGGGCTGATATTTAAGCACAAATTGATCCATAAGAAATCTTGTGAATATTTTCAAAAAGCTTTGATATGTTATATATGGCCATAATAAAGAAAAATAATACTCCCTCCGATCCAAAATAAGTGTTTACTTACACAAGAATTAACTCATTTTGTCAGATTTGCCGTTATTTATTCAAGACAATAAATAATCAAGAGTCTTGTTGATTAAGGTTAATTTAGTCAAAATACCTATTTTTTCTTATCAGTTACTCCCTCCTCCATCACAATTTATGTGATATAATTTGACTAGATACGTTTGACTTGTGATATAATTTGACTAGATACATACGGATTTATTTTTAAAAAAAAGACTTTTGGAACTTATGATCTAAAATAAATAATAGATATTTGTGTGATTATAAATCATCTCGCAAAAGGGGAAGTTTTCAGTTAAATTATTTTTATGTATAAAAATATATCATACTTTTTTTAGACAGACAAAAAAAGAGAGTGCATCACATAAATTGGGAGCGAGTGAGTAGTATTTTCTTTAAATAGTGTATTAAAGACTAAGTAGACACTTATTTTTAATTTTATTAGGTACTAAAAATTATAAAAGAACAAATAAAGCAATTAAAACTCAGTAAGAATAATGCGGATTCGGTTTTGACCCGCCCATTTCAACCCAAGTAACTTCTGGGCGGGTCATTGTCACACGCCCAATTCAGGCCAAGCTGCCAATTTGCCACCACTACCTGTGATGATGACTCATCATTGACAGCCGAATTAGGTAATTCATCCCCATTCAAATTAGCAGTATCCGAGCTCGAATTACCATTGGCTATAACAACAATTACACGCTCATCGCAACCGGACAGTGAATCATCAATACGAATCTTCGCACCGGTTTCCTCTCTGACCTGGCGGATAATGGCCCCACCTTTTCCGATTAAACCGCCAGTCTTGTCTGCCGGACAGAGAATTCGGAAACATGCTTCGTTAGGAGAGAGTTTTAGGAAAGGCGGTTGCGGTGGTTGTGGCGTGCGGAATGAATTGGACGGGGACAGTAATTGGTGGCGTCGCTTGGTGGGAGTGGAGGCTGTGGTGGGACTGTCAAGTGTGGTTGTTGTGTCTATGTGGCGTTTTTGCGAGAAGGGTGATGAGTCCATGAAAGGAGAAAAGAGAAGTTTAGTGGACTGGTGAGACTGTGAGAGGGTTTTTCTCTTGCCAAAAAACTATAAGGTACTCCCTCCGTCTCAAAGTATTTGTTATATTTTTCATTTACAAATATTTATGAGGATAGCATTTTGACTATTTAACCCTCTTAATATATTTTATATTTTTTGTCCTCAATAAATATCTACTAATTAATAATGAAACCTATTAAATATTGGTATGTGAATTTATAAAATCAGTTGATGTAATTAAAACAAGAGTAAAATGAAAAAAAGCTATTTAATTTAATTTTGGATAAATAAAATGATAGGTAATTTAGGTATTTTTAGTAAGTACGACAGATAGAGTATTTAGGTTTTTTTCTCTCAATTAATTCATCCGCTATATTTTCTTGGCGAATAAAATGACAAAAATAAAGGAGTCTCTATCCGTTGGAAGGTTCGTCCAAAATAATGGGCCAATATATAGATAACCCTTATATTTATCAATAAATTGAATTTAATTGCGCACATGATCACAAGATGTACACACCAGGAATTTAGGATGAATTGACAGAAGATTTATTGAAGTTAATGTGTGTATTTAAAAAAAGTGACATATTTTAGGGAGTTAAATTATATATGTAATGAGCACCTGATAAAAGGCACATATTTTTTTTATATATTTTGAGTTGAAAGCATCTAATAGAAATACTTTATTATGCGTATATTATTTGGTGGATTAAAGCGCCACCTTTTCCGATTACACCGCCGGTTTTGTCAGTCGGACAGAGGATACGGAAAAATGTTTCGTTAGGAGAGAGTTTGAGAAAAGGCGGTGGCGGTGGTTGTGGTCTACGAAATGAATTGGACGGGGAGAGTAATTGGTGGCGGCGTTTGGTGGGAGTGGAGGCTGTAGTGGAAGTATCAAGTGTGGTGGTGTCTAACTGTCGTTTTTGCAAGAAGGATGATGAGTCCATGAAAGGGAAGTACTGAAAAAAGACTAGTGTAGTGGACTGGGGAGACACTGAGAGGGTTTTTAATCCGCTTTATTTTCTCTTGCCGAATAAAATGACAAAAAAATAAAGGAGTCCCTGTGTTGGAAGGTCATCTAAAATAGTTGACAGAACTCAAATTAACCATTAGACATCGTATTCAAATTATGTAAACACAAAAGCAAAATGTTACTATACTTTCCACTCATATTTAAAAAAAAAAAAAAATTGTTTGATGGTAAGCATTCATTGCTAACTAAGTTAATCATGGCTTATTGAGGCTAATGCATATACTTAAAGGAAAGAACATATTTTAAGTGGTTAACTTGTGTGTTCAATAGAAACAGACCATAGTTCAAGTATATAAATGAAATTTACTGTCAAGTTTAAAGAATTGTTGATGTATTTTCCCTTAAAAATCTGTACTCATTGATATGGGACTTAAAAGACTAATTGGTCAAAGAAGTACGTACCTAAATCATTGAATCCCTTAGACATAAGAGATCATTTTCTAAGCCTCGATGAAATCATGCGCCCGCCACTGGTTAATACAAAATGATTTTAAAAATCCACTTAGCTGACAATAGAGCTAAAATGCATTCAACTACACGACCACTATTCGAAGTCCTCGAACGTTGTTATGAAATCAACACCCAATAGTACTTGATTTATCGTAATTCTACGCTTGCCATTGTCTAAACTGAGATGTTCAAATAACCAATTGTAGACTAAAATTGTAAATCAAATGGAGACCAGCATTTTCATGAGGTTCACCCCCAAGACCTTAATTATTAATTATTGCACATCCGTTCAATAAATTAAAGAACAAAGAAACATTGTACTTACCCAAGTGACCTCGCTTAGGTATAAATCAGCAATCACAGCTTTTATTCTTCAAATCTCTGATGATAAACTCAAACTAAAGATAATATTACCTAAATGAACCTGTCACTCGCCGTGCTATTGAATAAACATAGATACACCAACCATACAAAAGACTGAGCAAACACACATTTTTTTTTCCATTTTGATCTCTCCAGATCTCATGGATCCAGACGTCCATCACGGAAAACTGCACACAACTGACTTGATGTGTTCTTACATTGTAGAAGACCACAGAATTATTTGCTGCTCAAGAATTTGGTCGATCCCTACAAAATTGCATATTTCAGCAAATCGTGATTATCGAGTCTCATCCTCAAGGTTGCGGAAACCAGCAATCAAATCATCATGAAGTTTCTGAAACTTGGCCACCAGAGCAGGCTCTCCTTCAGCTGGATCCTCAAACTTTTGGGACCTGTGTGAAATGGAGGTGTAAAAAAGCAGGAAAAATGGGCAAGGGGGAGGGGTAAAGAACAGGCAATGTATTGAACTGGCAGCACAGCAACATCTTTTTAATCTTTTACCGGTTGCATCACGGGGGACATATCTGCTAGACAAAGTAATATGATATCGTAGAACAAAGTTCATGTCTACGCAGTAACTTACACCAAACGGTAGAACAAATCTCCTAGACGGTGCTTAATGAGAGTGTAAGTGATTTTCTGTCCATCCATACCAGCTCCTCGCTCAACAGCCTGCACAAAAGATTATAACAGCAAATGTTACAAGGAAATCCCAAGGTTCAATTTTCTCTACCTACTGGTCGAATGACAATTGTCCCAAAAGCTACCTAGAATCGTACTAAATGTGACAAAAGAAGATGTAAGAACATAAAAATAACAATCATCATCAGCACATAGCATTATCTATAGGAATGAGAAAATGCACTCTGAAGGAAACACAGAAGGAAAATCTTGATGCATCCAGTGCTAGACTATTTTACCTGGTTGGCCAAGTTATAGAAGTGGATAATGTTGCGCAACATCCAAACAGATTTGTAGAAAGGGCAGAACTTATCATATCTGTCATAAGACAAAAAAGTGAGTCCATGACAATCCCAATTCCTTCCAGAACAAGGTATCACAGTTGATTTATATAACTTACGGCGTAAAAGCATTTTGTGCAAGGTAGTCCTCCCTTAAAAGCTTTGCAGTTTCCAAAGTAATCTTATCTGTTTCAGCTAAAGCATCCTTTCCGACAAGCTGCAGAAGGCAAGATCATCTTAATAACTTGAGGATATATATCAGTAGTAATAAATTAGATAAAGAGCTGTGGACCAGCCTTAGAAACCAGATAAATAATCAATTTCAGTGGAATAGATTAGGAAATGATTGATTGAAGGAACCACAAGGGAAACAATGAGTTTTAGAGTAGCGCTATAATGACGTGCTTAGTAGTGCTGCATCCTTGTTGAATATTCTTAACTTTGAATTCCCTTTTCAGGTAGATTCTTTACAAACCCATTCAAGATGCATTAGGTCATGTGGAACTAGCTCCAGTGAGACTGTAAAGCTCCTCAATTGTCCTTGTTCAAGGTCAGAGAATAAATGAATTAAAGAAGACATAGAAAATTCATGTTCACCCTTCTTGACTAACAAAAAGTAGGAATTCGAAAACCTTGGATGGCAATGAAAGCCAAAGGCTCTCCGACGCTAATGTCAATTCAACGAGTTCTTTAAATTAAAAGTTGAGACCTTATGATGTATTAAGAATTACGCTTCTATTTGAAGAATTAATTTAGCAACTTTTTGATTTTATGCATCTCTTTGTAGAGTCACACGGGGAGAATCTACTACTAATATTAGTTACATTAGAAGTCCTGAGAGTCTCAATGGAAGTTGTTTTCTAGGTTGTATATGCTGGGTTTGGTTCATGAAAGAGGTTATGAGGGTGGGGTGGGGGTGGGTAGGAGGAGGAGGATCACAAGAAATGTGTCATCTGCATACGCAGAATTAAAGCAGTTTTTGCACACAGCAGCACTAGATTCTTTATCATGCTCTATTGCTTTGGCTTCTCTGTCTGAACAAAGAAAGCCCATAGAGCCTATCTGAGCTTCCTCACTCTCAAATCAGCCCATGGAGCCACAAACTTCACTCTAGGCTCACTCCATAGCCTGTTGAACCTACTCTCTCCTTTCATATCCAGGCCCACTCTTCAGCTTGTTGAGGCTGATCTCTCTCTCTCTCTCTCTCTCTCTCTCTCTCTACATTAAGTCCACTCTTCGATCTTCTCAAAGAAAAAAGACAAGAAATATTTAGTCCATGTGTAAACCTAAGAACCGGGTTACACGTGCGGGAAGGTGTTAGAGAAGTACACTTGTTGGTCATCAATGGTGTAAAGGTCTCCAAAGGGTTTTATAATGTCTTGGCCGCTCTACCCATTGCCTTAAGATTTTGAACTGAATGCTCGGATTCTTTTACACTCCCCAATAGTTGCAAAGGTCAACAAACCAGGAAATTTAGAACTTTGACATACACTCAGGTACCGAAATTCACCCAACCATAACCAATTTCTTTTCCACACAACACAATCCAAGTATGAATTCCCTCCCTTGCAACATGAATTCTAAGTCTGGCCTTCAAGGAATATGAACAAGGAAGACAGAGTGCAATGGATGTTTCTATGTCCATATCAACAACCGTCAGACCAAATACAAGTGATAAAGGCTCCTTAAAACAAAATAAGCCTAAAGGTAGAGCTACATCAACCCCATCCCCTTCTCCTAGGTGAATTAGATATGATGGCTTTAGCACATACAACTCCAGAAAAAAGTAAGAAACGCACATACCTGAACAATTTCATTTAGGTCATCCTCCCTCTGCAGCACCTCACGGGCTTTTGTCCTTATGTTAATAAATTCAGGATCAAACTTCTCATAAAAGGACTCGAGTGCCTGAATACAAAAAATGTCAAGTCAATGAGAAGCAGTTTTTGGCCAATAAGCACAAACAGAATTAGACAAAAAAAGAAGCTTCAAATTTGCAGAATAAGCATATAAGTGTGCATAAACAGCATACCCCTGAGTATTTTGAATAGGAAATAAGCCAATTTACAGAGGGAAAATGTTTCCTTTGAGCCAATTTCTTATCCAGACCCCAGAAGACCTGCAAAAGAATGATCTTAGAGAAAGCTGGCAGTGGCAGAAACCACAAACGTCCAGTAATGAGAAATGTGTTTTTACTTACCTGAACAATACTAAGGGTTGCAGATGTAACAGGATCTGAAAAATCTCCTCCTGGAGGAGAAACAGCACCAACAATTGTCACACTACCAGTTCTGTCTGGTCCACCAAGACACTTAACTTTACCAGCACGCTCATAGAAAGATGCCAAACGTGCTGCCAAATAAGCAGGATATCCACTGTCTGCAGGCATCTCTGCCTGAAAGGTGCATAGTGTGTCAACATAGATGAAGCAACTACAAAAACAACTTATCTCCACATTTGGGAAGCAGTAATGTGAAACTTTCTACTCTATTGAAGGTTTTACATAATCCAAGAGAGCATGATGGACTCTTATCGGGGCTGTAGATCACATGTCAAATGACATATATGCTAAGAAATTAAAATAAAAGTAAATTCTTTTCTCTTACTTTTTTAGGAGCAAACTCATCAGAATGTCATCCAAGATAGGATTAAAAAATAAATTACTAAAAGAAAGTCAAGAAATTAGTATGAACCCCATAATATCAACTACAAGTCAGCAAACACTTACCAGTAACCTCTTTACGACTGCATTAATGGTACATTTCACTAATGGTTTGTCAAATCCGTTTCATTTTGAATTTATTTTATTAAAAAAAAAAAAAAAAGTTCTGCTTGCCACAGTGAATTTACTGAGATTTGGATTTCACACAGATTTTAGTTTAAAATGTCTGTCTGTGTAACGGGTGGGCAATAAATCGAGTCAGGTACTGACAATCCAAGAAAATGATAATAGAAACCTTAAAAGTATCAGTTGCCTAGAACAGGAGAGCTGTTGCAACTAAAGGAATGAAGAGGTTATTCGACTTGTTGCAATAGAAGGAATGACCTACTCACCAGTCGACCTGAGATTTCACGTAAAGCTTCTGCCCAGCGAGATGTCGAATCTGCCATCATACTGACATTATAGCCCATGTCTCTGAAGTATTCTGCTATAGTAATACCTGAAAATCATAATAACACAAGCTGAAGAACTGCCTTTGTCAATCAAGAATCGCTTGCTATTTTTAGAGAAGAAAAAACATCATTGGAAAATAAGATGACACTTATTTCGGAAGCGTAGAAAGCAGCACTCAGCAGAAAGCATCCACGTGAACATGAACATACAAAGAATAAAAAGTAAAGCACCCTATTATTTGATATAAATAAACAGGTGCGGGAGCAAAAAGGAAATAGACTTATGTTAGCTAGAATTTTAAAGCGAAGCAATTATACTTATTCTACAGGACGTTTTGGCATTCTTCTTTTATCAAGAGGAAGAGAGGAAAGACATTTTACAGCAAGCATCTATTGTCAATCACTCTCAACAAGCATCTATCACACTACAGGAAATTACACGATGAGATAAGATCAATTGGTAAATGGAATAATCAAGGACCTTTTCCGAGGAGTATCAAAATAGTAAAATTATTAGAGAGTGAAGAAAGTACCAACCTGTATAGATCGAGGCCTCACGAGCAGCCACAGGCATGTTTGAAGTATTAGCGACAAGTGTGGTACGTTTCATGACAGACTCTTCACGCCCATCAGGCAATGTCATTGTCAATTGAGGGAAATCCATAAGTACCTACAAAGAAGTAGCTTGTGCTATGTGACTCAAGATAATAAGAAAGAACTCGCAAATAGAGTGGGAAAACTCCATACCTCTGCCATTTCATTCCCTCTTTCCCCACAACCAACATACACAACGGTGTCCGAGTTAGAGTACTGCATACATTAATAATCTTAATAAGCTTCCTCAGGATTATTTCCAATTTTTGGAAACTGAAATTAAGTAGGTAATCCAATGCGAATAAATAAGAGACTTACCTTGGAAAGAGCTTGACTAATCACTGTTTTCCCACAGCCAAATGCACCAGGTATGGCACAAGTACCACCAAGCACTGAGGGGAACAGTGCATCGAGAACACGCTGACATGAAATAGAGCAATTAAGCACAGATGTCTAAAATTCTCACATGAAACCCCAAAAGAGACCTAATATCTAAGCAAGACTTACCTGCCCAGTAAGAAGAGGAGTATCAGCAGCTACCTTCTCTGCAACAGGTCTAGGAGAACGCACAGGCCAATTCTAAAGATATGCGAGCAAGTTAATGTCAGTATCAACAGCTGAAACCGTGAAGAGAACAAAGCAAAAGATAATCTATGGAACTCCATGTAACTAGAGTGTTATTGACCTGAAGCATAGTTATTTCCTTTTTAACGCCTTGAAACTCGAGCTCAAGAACAGTATCCTGCAAGCATAGTGGGAAGAGAATACAATGAAGTCTCCTGATATAATAGTCATTGCATTGCTTGCTATATCTTATATATTCCTCATTTGATCTCCTCTGATTTAGAAAAAGATGGACCTATGGCAATCTTATCATTTTTCTTTCTTTGATAAATAATGGAACTTTCGTTTCAACATAGAAATAAACATCTTAACCAAATGCTTCTTACAAGACAGAGATCTTAACCATTAAAAAGAAGTAAAATGAATAGTACATTGAGCAAATCATACATTTGCGACCAAGCTTTAAAATGAGTACAGATAGAAGAAAAGGCATTACTACTGGAGCCATTAGAAGTTCAATCTAGGACGTAGGTTTGCTGTTCAGGAAATGGAGTAGATATCCTGTTCCCCATTCCAAACAATAAATACAGGCCAATTGGTGGCTTAGTCTCACACACTCAGGGAGGTGCTTGATTGCCATCTAAATGATTCAAGTTGGACCAGATCTAAGAAGGTTAAAACATAGTTTTATAAGAAAACTACTTCAGCTAATATGCACCACAAAGGTAGAAATAATAGCGTGGATCTAAAGAACAAGCTTAATGAGACAACAAGAACAGTAACACCAAATGTGTACTGTTATTTAAAGCTTAAATTGTCGACATACATTCAGAGAGTATTGACCAGCTGGAGCAATGTAAGTAATCTTTCCCATGGCATTAGGAGGAAGAGCAACACGATGTTCCATTAAGCTGTTCTCAAAGACAGTCTGCCAAAAGAAAATTCACGAACACACTCAGATATACAGAGAAATTGGAAACATGGAACAAGGGTACTGTGCTATGACTCTGGAAAAGTTGTCACAAATTTACTTAAAAGAAATAAAGTTCATTCAGACTTACAGCATACAAATCTCCACCTGTTAGGACATCTCCCTCACCTGGCACGAGGAAATGATAGTAAGCAGAGCATTTTTTTCTTTTGAAAAGCAGAGTAATTATTTCAAAGTCCAAAATGTCATATAGTCAAAGGTTACAAAAATACCGAATTCCTTCTTAGGCTGAAATTCCCATAGTATATCCTTGTCCAGGGCCGGAACAGACACACCACGAGGGATGTAGACATCACCAGACCTTTTTGCAATTGTCTTCAGAGGCCTCTGCATTATTGAGGGAGAAAACACACAAATATCATGTTGATGCCAGGGCTCTGATTTCACAACGCTTGCATAAAGAATTTATTTATAAAATGAAAAGGCCATTGTCGGATCATTACCTGAATACCATCGAAGATGTTTCCCAATATTCCAGGACCCAGCTCTACTGACAGGGGCTGTTATTTGAACAGAACATCAAAATTTTGCAATGTTGAAATTTTAACTGACAGTTAAAAGGAAACAACCAAAGTTCAAACGACAAATTTCTTCTGACCTTGTGTGTACGTAGCACAGGATCATTCACCATGAGACCAGCTGTTTCTTCATAAACTGCAACAAAGGTAATTCAACAAACAAAATCTTGCTTTTAGTTTCAATCATGTGAAATTATGGAACTTTGGTCAATACCTCCCTTCCGCAAAAACTTAAGAACAGGCAAAAGCATGGAACAAGAGGGCCGAAAAAAGAAGATAAGATATTGCAGGGACAGTTGCTACTAGAAGGAAAAGGAAATTCACGAGCAATATACCCTGAATTGTAGCAGAATCTCCTTCGAGCCTAATAATTTCACCAATGAGATTGTCATGTCCGACACGAACTAGTTCATACATGGCTGCTCCCCCCATTCCATCAGCAACCACCACTGGTCCAGACACCTGTTGCGCAACACACAAATGTCAACCACATAAGATCTACTAATATTCATTTTCATAATGGAGTGGGAGACCTAGTCATGCTATCCGATGAACAAAATCAAACCAGTAAAGATATCGGCAATAATAGATTTTAATCAGTATAATCATCTCCATTGTGACCAAGGTAAAATACACACTTAATAATGATAAGCTGTAATTTTCACATAAGGGGAGTAGCAATCACTAAATCGCGCAGTGAAAAGACAAAGTATCCGTACACAAGCAAAGGCAAAAGCAGATATTTTAATTGGTAATTAATGGAAACAGCAGTAACAAAGGCAAAAACTAATGTCCTAATAAGTGATTAATGAGAACAGCACTAACCAAAGTTGTAAGATAGTTTTCCTTTATATAATTCATAAGGAAAAGATAAGATATCAGTCGTTTGACCTATGATCCTTTCACTCTAAAAGCTTCAACACAAAAGGAGCAGTTTAAGGAAAATCTCCATAAGAATTTTGTGGAAAAAGACGGCTGAATGAATCAACCAGTGAAGTGAATTCAGACCGATCCAACAATAATCAGTTCGATTCAATTAAATACTCGAATAAAGTAGATCTCAAAGTCAAAAGAGGATCAAATGAGACAAATCCAAACTCCACAGTACAAGTATTGCCAATAAACATAAACGAAAAGGATCTAATAAGAAAAGTAAACTGGAACCACAAAAAAAGGTGCAGATCTAAGGAGACTAAGAAATTACCTTACGCACGTAACCATACTCGCTTTCCTTTTCGGAATCCTCAAATGTAGTCATCGGACCTCCAAATAGGGACGGCATTGTGTTAATCTGAATATGCTAAGATCCGATCGAAATATGTATTTGCTAGAGAGAGAAGGGGAAGAGGGAAATGGCAATAATTGATAAGAGGCAGTGCCTTCTTTCTTCTAGTGATGGAACGAGCAAGGCAGTAAGTTACTCCCTCGGCGTGTCTGACTTCTCAATATCTATTGGGGATCCACTTACATCTAGACACGTTTCGTGTGTGTAGTAGATCTACTACTTTCAGGATCTGGTTGCCTGCCTCTGGTGAATCTCGTCCTTACATGTGCAATTTGGTTTTTTGTTTTTTTTTTTTTTTTTTTTTGGGACTAATCCGAAGAAGATCATTATCAATGAAACGTGGCAATATTTTTATCTAGAGGTCGTTTGATTGGTGGGATGCCCGAGATATCTCATGGGATTATTTTACTAGTATTTAATCGTAGGATTATTTTTTCCTACCATTTCAGTGTAAATGGTGGGATAAGTTATCCTATACAGAATATCCCATAAGATATCGTTGTTTATCCCATCTCACCTATCAAATGACTTCTTAAGGGCTGAGTCCGATGGTAAGCTATTGAGAGGTCTTTTGCGTTTAAATTTGAGGAGATAAAACGTATAAATTATTCCATATATATATGGGATTGGGTGGGATAGGACAAGATAACTTATCTCACCCTCTATATGGGATTACTTATCCCACCTTTTATCTCATATAGATGGGATTGGGTGGAACAAGAATGGAGTTATCCCACCAACTAAACATGGGATAATTCCAATCCAGTGGGACTAATAATCTCATCTCATCCTATCCCTCCTATAAACTACCCTTAAAGGTTTGGATTTGAGTGGACAATACTTACAGTTGGGTTCTACTATTACAAACTGTGGTATCCCTCCTAGTACAAAGGCAACTTTAACTAGGTTGAAGTGTACAAATAGCAATTTGTAGGAGCTTTGGTTAAAGAAAAGGTTACATTTATAAGGTTTTTAAAGTTTAACTGCCTCATAGTCAAGCTTCAAACCTTCTATTCTAGTATGAAAGTTCAGACATGAGTGAATGCAGTTCAAATTCAGAACATCAGGCGAAAGTTAGGCTCCGGATAAACCTAAGTTTAAGTTATTCCGTATATAAGTTCGAGTTGAAGGTCTTAACTTTAAGTTTTAATTTTGGGATTAAGAAAGCATATAAAGGTAACGAGAGATTATCTTTGAGATGGATGTGCGGGCGTACCTCTAGGATTCGGAATGAAGTGATTCGGGACTTATGGTCCACGCGGTGGATAAGATGCCGGAAGGAGGTTGAGATGGTTCGGCCATGTGCGGCAAAGATATAGATGAGGATTGGGTGGAGAGGAGGGTAGGCGAAGGTGGAGAGGTGATTCGGCGTATGGCATTACTTCGGCTTAAGAATGGAGGGGAGGTTATCCCACCAACGAGGTTTCTTTCTCGCATTAGGAGTATTTTAATTCCATGTGTCTGTTATTGGACTTTCTTTGTTTTTATCATGACTTCCTTGCTCTTGCTATTTCTCGTTTTCGCATTGTTTTGATTTGTTTGTCATCCAATGTTTTCCCTTGTTTTCTTTTGAGTAAACTACCTTTAAAGGTTTGGTTTGGTGTGGGATTCAACCCAATTACGATTGTTGTTGTTGTTTGTAAGCTTCACATTTAAATCTTTACAAAAGAAAAAGAATGTGGTATCCCTAAACCTAAATAGTTTTATTTAAAATTTATTAGAGTATAAATAGGATCTTAAAGGCAACTTTAACCCTTAGTGATGATGTCGAGTCTCTAAGGGATAACGAATGATATCTGTTATGTACATTGGGATATTCCGAGCTAATTGCGGAAAGTTAGGAGCTTTTTCCGGTTTTAAAGAAAAGGTATTAAGGAAAATTTATTAAAGGTTTTTGGAAACTTAATATTTAAGAACTAAGCCATTTGTAGTGTAATGTGTGGTGTGGGCCCTACTCCACATGGATGCATTATATATGTTTATCTTAGAAAGTTATTCTTAATCTTCACCTCAGAAAATTCAAGAAGCATGGAGAAAGAGAGAGAGAGAACCATTCGGCCATAGCTTGGCCGAAATGGTCGAGTTGATCGAAAAAATTATTTTCTTCTAGCTTTCCTACTAATTGGAAGGTCCTTAAACATGGGGTAGTTGTTGGAGCAAGCAAACTTATTCTTTCTTGCAAAAACATGCTCTAAGTTCGAACCAAGTGGAAGGTCTTCAATCTTATTTTTCATGTGTTATGGATGGTTTTAATTTGTGGTATGTGAAAATAGATGAAAATCATGAAATTTATGCATGTTGATGTTCGTATAAGGGCCAGGTTATGGCGAATTGATTTTACTTAGTATTTTGGTTGTTGTTGTCAATTATGTGATGAGAATGAAGGTATTGAATGGTTCAAGTTGAAGTTATAATTGTTGTGAGCTTGGTCGTGTATATGTGGTGTTGTGTAAGAGTGAAGAACTAATTTTATTTAGTATGTTTGGGATGTTGTGTTGTGGATTCTATGATGCAAATGGAAGTTTGATGGTTCAAATTGAAGTTATAGTCGTTTGTGGTTCGTTATGGAAGCTAATGTGAATTAAATATAGTTTCTTGTATTTATGAAGATAATGTTGTTAATGTGTGAATTGTTGGTGTAGTTGATGAATTTGAAGAAAGAGTGTTGTTATTGTTCCTGTTTGGAAATGGGAGTTTCGGGTTGCATATTGCCATTGTTTTGAATATTGTGCGGATTGTTGGAAGTATTCTTGAATCTTGTTTGAATGATCTCGGATTAGTATTTGAATATGTGAGCGGATGTTGGTTTGAATGTATGTAGTTGAATTGAATATAAATGAAAGTTGTCGAATCATGTGGAAAAGAATTACTAATGTTAGAATGCGTTTTGAATTACTCGTTGATGTTGTTAGTATGGTTGTTGGTATTGTTGTTGATGATTTGGCGAGTTGAATTCTCGGGGTTGTTGAATTTATAGGGGAAATCTTTCCAAATTTACGTAGATAAAGTGCTGTTTGGAATTGGATTACTAAGTGCTTACGCCTAATGCTTGGTGTCCGGACAATATTGTAGATTTTGAGGGGAGACTTAAGTTCGGAATAGCTTAGGAAGCGGACGGGGTAAAAACTTACTCTTTCAGCCTTTTTGGCATGTCTTAGACGGAGGACATGATTTGTTTTTAACTCGCATTAGGATGTTTACGATTCTTATTATGTTGGCATCCTTAATATTCAAGCTATGGTCTTTATGTCTTTTGTATGATTGGATTTCAATGTTGCGTTGTTTGTTCTTAAAAGATTCTGTCCTTTCATAGGCCCTTGCTTTGATATGTTCTCCATAACGTATAATGCCCGTAACTTTCATAGGCGGGCTCGGATTGGCTCGAGATATGTTTATGATCTCTGAGACGTTATGTGACGTATTACATAAAGGTATTTCAAGAGTCCTAAGTGTGATTGCTATTTGGATACTCGAGCGTGATTTGCTTCTTTCCATGAGTCGAATGATTTTTATGTGCATATGATTTCTCGGCTACTGCTCCGTGCCGGCCTCGATATGTCCTTAAGATCCGGGCCGGGACAGGTTCGTGCAACCTCTGCGTCGTTCACGCGTCCCTCGCCTAGAGGGTCGAGGCATGTTATTCCACGTCCCTCGGCTGGGGCACGTTATATGATATGATGATGGCGCGGGGACGGATCCCCTTATATATGTTGTTGTTATTGTCCCCTCTTGCGGCGGGACAGCTTCACCAAGCCGCTTAGAGGTGGGTACGGTATATATATATATGATATGATGACATGATGCATATGTATATGATGATGATTTTAGAAAAAGAATGTACATGTATATATGATGATTTTACTTACCGACAACACGTTCATATGTATATGTACTAAACGTTTTGATAGTTTTTATTCGTGTTTCGAAAAAAGCCTAATTTTTTGTATTATCTCGGTAGATCCTATTTACTGTATTTCATGCTTTTACGTGCTCGGTCATAGGATCTTAAAAGAGTAGAGGGCATCTAGTTCTAGCTAGCTCCATTTCTTCCGGAGTCTTCCGTAAGTCGAGTACTTATGTTATGGTATCTTGAGATTTGTTAGAGACTTTGCGAACGAGTCATGTATATAATATGTCGGTTTGCACAACCTATCATCGTACATTATATTACAGATTTATTTGATTTGAAAAGATGAAAAGTATGTTGTTCTTTGAAAATCTTTCTTTGTGCATTCGTTTCATGCTTTAGGGGCCCAGTGTGATTATGGGTATCATGAGAGTACCTTCGCTCGACCCTAAGCTATTGCCCAGGCCAAAGTTAGGGTGTGACAACGAATGTAATAGCCACAACCTCTACGATTGAACTCGAAAAGAGTTTTTGCTTAGGTCCTTAAACGTTTTAAAGTTGGAGGGAAAGTTAGGGGCCTATAAGGGAACAACAAACTCAACTGTTGAGGCCCCTATTGTTTTAAAGCCGAAGGGGACAAAGTTGTGATGCCCCAAAGGTTGAGCAGAGCAAGCAATACCTTGGTAATTGAGCGTGAGCCGTTACAGATGGTGTCAGAGTTGTTACCTACGTTAGTAAGATAGTAGGACAAGCCTTTATGTGGATGTAGAGCCCCTAAGAAAAGCAAAGCAGCTCATGGACCACTCGTGGCAAAACTTGAAAAGAGGTTCACTTTGAAGCTTGCCCATGGAAATCCCACATCAAAATGAAGGAGAAATTTTTTGTTCATATTAGGAAGAATTCACGTATCAATTGTAGAGGCACCTTTTATTATTAATGTTCAAGGGGACAAAGCTACGAGACCCTGAAATTTGAGGCCTAGACGCAAAGCCAGATCGAACAATACTTCGGCAGTTCGGCTTGGGTCGTTACAAGTCCAATGTTTTTGCCTTGTTTTCTTTTTATTGGATTTAGTTGAATCCGGCTTGATTATGTACATTAGGCACTCATGAATCTAGTAAATATAAGTTGCTTATTTAGGGGTTTTTTTTGTGTGTGTGTATACATATATTGTAATACTCCGTAAATCTGAGTTAGGAGTGAATATGATAAATGAGTATTAACGTGACATTTTAGCCATATGAAGTCCCACTAGGATTAGTTTTGCTGGAAATAGTTGTCTCGGAATCAAAACGCATAACAAGGTGCAAAAGATTCGATAGAATCGACTAAGTTTTTGATAGGTCTGTCTTCTATCCTGATGTCGTGAAAATCCGTTAAGAATTTGAGAAAACTTAAAACATGAAAGTTGTAGCCCTTTGAAATAACTTTCCAATGAGATATGGTGAAGCTTAAATGGAGCTTTGTACAAAGAGTTATGCCCATTTCTTGAAACACACTCTGCAGGCCCTAAAAAGAGCTGGGACATCGCTGAGCGAGTGCCAAAGTGAGGTTTGAGCTCACCCTAGAGGTCCAGAGCGATGGGTGAGATCGCTTTGGAGCTCGCTCAGGGAGCCAAGGGGTACTTCGCCCCAGGCCTATAAAAGCGACCCTTAGACGATTTTATGTCATTTTTGACGTTTCAACTTCATTCTAAAGCCCTAAGCAGTCGTTTTTCTCCTCTCCTCATCCTCCAACGTCAAGGTAAGATTGCTCTAAAAAATCCTTAGCCATTCTAACATTAATTCATGATTAGTAACATGATTATTCAACCAAAACATAGGATTTCCAAGGTAAATCCTTCTCAAGCGATTCAAAGCTAGGGTTTTGGTGTTCTTCATTAGAGAATCAGTTTAGTTCGTTAGATTGGAGTGATTACAGTTATGTAGGGCTTCTATATATGTGTAGGAACATTGTTGTTCTTCCCAACTCCTCGTTAATTAATAAAACCTTATTTCTCCTCAGAGTTAAAGAATCATGCTTTAGTTAATGAAATACCTCAGATACAAGTTAATTATATATATATATATATATATATTGCCATGCTCAATCATGTTTCAGATAATTGTATTCATGTATATCATTATGATTGTGATGAACCTGACTGTAATGTATCTATGCTCGTGTTATCTTTTCCATGAACTCTCAGATATTAGGTATGAACTCAAATTGTTCTATTCTATTTATTTTTACATGTTTTCATGTCTCAAAAATTATATAATATATTTATACAGATTTTCATGTAAAACTATTTACAAATCATGTTTATGAAATTTATGAGCTTTTAAGCCAACCATGTACATATTCAGTATTTTTGGGAGTAGCATAGATTTACCGAGAAGGTGTAGACCACCTGAAATTACGTATGCCACCGTAGGGTGAGGACCGCTCCGCCCAATTAGGATGACACCTTCAAACTATTAATTGGACCCTTTCATGTCATGTTCATGTCTTATACCCCGGCAAGGTATGGGATTGCTCTACTGGTCGGGCCAGGTACCAGACTCCACGTGCTCACGTGGTGATTTTATATTGTCGGTTATACTAAGGCTCTCCACTTAAAATGATTTACTCATGTTACAGCTTTATCATGATAGATGTCCATGTTTCAGTTACAGTTTTAGTTTGTATTACTTCATGTATCCATGTTATTGATTTGGGTTTCCCATTCCCCGAGCATCCCACTTACAGTTCTTTAATTCAGTTGTTTTACATACAAGTACAATTTAAATGTACTTATGTTCCTTTTTCCCGGGGCTTGCATTTCACGATGCAGACATTGATTTATAGGACGACGGATTTGCTCGCTAGGATTTCTCATATCAGCTATTGGTGAGCCTCATTTCATTTGGGGTGTTATCTTTATTTTATGTTCATGTCACGTCATGAAGTAAAGGTATGTCGGGGCCTTGTCCCGGTAAATAGTTTAGTATCCAAATTCATGTTTAGAGGTTTCATAGAATAGTTAGTGTGACATGTTCGGTATTCAGTTATGTTTAGCCTTGTGGGCTACACAACTATGTTTCAAACTATTTTTCTGCACTTATAATTAAAAACAATATTTTCATTATTATAAACCGGTTTAATAAATTATGTTTTAAATTATTATTTTGCGCACACGTCAAAGTTGAAGCTACAGAACCCGGACGGCCGTGGAGGCTGAAAACAAGACGGTCAAAAAGGGCCTTCTCTCTGCACGCTCTCGTATTTTAAATTATATTTCGCATCATTACATATCCCATGTTGATTCAGTCAGCTATGTGGCTCGCTCGATCACATGCAGTGAGGCACCGAGTGTCGTGTCGCGCCCAGGCCATGGTTCGGGGCATGACAAATCTTGGTATTAGAGCCTTGGTTCAAGTGTCTTAGGGAGTCTATGAAATCGTGTCCAGTGGAGTTTCCTTTATATGTGTGTGCCGGCCACACATATAAATGGTTAACTACTAAGACATTTAGGATTGTCTCACTTCTTTCATACTCTAGATCGTGTAATTAGAGCTTTGCCATCAGGAACTTTTCTAACTCGTGCCATGAAGCTTAGATCAGTAAGTAACATTATCTTTCTATCGATGTACGTAGCGAATGCGCAAGAAATGAGCAAGAAATCTAAGGTCCAAGTGAGGATGATTAACATTGGGGTAAAATTGTGGAGTGTCTGATAGTGACGGATGGGACTTGGGATGATATTAAAAGTGGAATAAAGTGTATGTCACCTGAGAAGGGGAAGTTGTATCATGGATGTGAAAGTCAAATAATAACAACGTACTTGAGGAAAGAGAATGAGAAATTGTAAGAAGAGAAAAATAGAGAAATTTGTAAAAGAGCCAAGTCTATAGGAAACGTTAGCCATAGAGGATCTCAGGGATGTGGAGGCAGATAGTTTTTCGATAGGAGGCCATCAAGACTCACTCCAGCTATATCCAGTGCACCACTCTCGAGGTCCCGATATGATCAGAAAGGTCAGTTCAGCTAGAAATAGAGTTTTAGAGCTGCAGACTCCCAGTCACAAGCCAGAGTGGGCCACAAAGGTTTTCATAATCCTATGTGCAACAAATGTGATAGGAGACACGAAGAGGTGTATCATTCAGACATGGATGTGTATTTTGGGTATGGCCTGCAAGGTCACTATCTGAGGGATTGCCTATCAGTAAGAAAGAGGAAGAGGAAATGTGGCTCAGTCCGCAAATTCAGCAGCTCCCTGTAATTCTCAAGCCTAAGATGAGGTAATGTAGCTAAGTCTGGTAATACATGTGGAAGTCAGAACCGCTTATGTGTTTTAGCAGGTCGTCAGGACTCAGACGCATCCTCATATGTTGCCACAAGAATAATGATGATAGCTCTAATGTAAGACCCCACGGAGAAGCCCGTTATGAATTTAGCTGCAACAGGTATAAGTTAATTAATATGACTTTAAACAGAATAGAGCCAAAGGGCAAATCACCTGTGATTCGAGAATGTCTTGGTTTTTTTTTCAAAGATGTATGATTCGAGAATGTCTTGGTATTTTTTTTTTTTTTTGTTCAAAGATGTATATTTTGTTGTACAACCCATTCTATGCAGATAAGAAGATAAGAAGAGATTGTGTTTACCCGGACAATTTGACATTATTTTAAAGTGTATAGAAAGTTTTGGGTTAGGTGTTTCAATCTACGAAAATGTATCATGATCTTGAGAAGATTTATGGGTGGGATGAAAGAAAAAAAAAGGGCGATATTGAATTTCAAGTAATTATTTTAATTTGTACAAGCTTATTAAGATAAAAAATTAATTATACTTTGTTATTATTAGTATTATTATTATTATTATTATTATTATTACTATGAGATAAGAAGATAAGTCCATGTTAATTCCTGTGGTTCTTGGTCACATACGGTCGAGGTTATGTGATTAAGTGTATGAAACTCCGTTATTTGCTATTATGTTTCTTTTGATGCAACTGGGTATGAGTTTGCTTGATAGATGTTGTGTTCGATAAATGTCAGTTACAAATTAAAGAAATGAATTCGATGAATACATAATTACATGCAAAAAAATTACCTAATTAATCTAGTTAATTTTAAGGCCAAACAAATAAATGGCTATTTGAAGTTTTCATCGATTTTATTTTGACATCTCAATTGATCCTTGTACTATTAAACACTCTTACATTCACTAAAATGTGCCTATTAACCACTCATGCCTAGGCATTTTAAAATAAATAAAGAGTGCGGACTTCACGCGTAAAGACGTGAAAAAAGAAACCAATGATAAAAGGTCGCATGGCTTTGACTAACTAATTAAAAAAAGAGAAAATAATTTAGCGAGAAGAAAAAGAATAAAAATACAAGACATGCGATGAACCCCTATGTCGTCGTCCCCTCACTTTTCGTTGTTTCTGTACATGTATTTGTTATGATTGATCTTTTCAAAGACCACAAGTATTTTAAAGGCCAAATCTCGCCACTACTTTGTTAGGGTCGATCGATGATACTTGTTGAGTACGCATTGATTTTGTACTCATGTTATACTTGTTGCACATTTTGTGTACATGTTAAATTGGTTTTATTGCAGATTCATGAGAGAGCGTCGAAGATTATATCAGCGATCCATAGTTAAGCTATCATCTAGTTTTTTAAAGTCGGAGTCAATGATTTTAATTTTCTTAGCAAATGTTTTACCTTCCTTTTCGAGTTGTATATTCCATTTTTCACAGCTCATGACTTGTGACACCAGCTTTTGGGGTTGTAGAGATTAGTTCCGCATTGTATATATTGTTGGAGATGATTTAATTATATTAATTGTTGTGCTTTTTTCCCCCGCTATAATGCCTTGGGTTCGTGGTTACTTTCAAATTAGTTCGCTTGTCGGGTAAAGTTAGCCATCACGGTCTAGATGAAACCTGCTCCGTCTCTGAACACACAAAAGGAAAATATAGAGTTCATTCATCTCTCACAATACGGAAAAATCCTTCAGAAGGGTTTTCTTTGACACTTGTTTGAACAAATTACGGTAACAGGTACGATTATATTGGAAATTTTGCGGTGCAATTCATATTTTGTAATGACCCGTTTGGTCGTTATAGTTCTTTTGACACTTTCGCCCACTCCCGAGCATTGATTAGCTCCCTTTTGACCCGAAGGGACCGTTGACATACTTCCCGAGGTGTCTAGACTGGATTCGAGTAACTTTAGTGAAAATATAGGCTTAAAAGTGAAAGTGGTTGGCCTGAAGTTGACTTTTGGGCAAGCGAACCTTTTTCAGAATTCCGTCAATTCCGAGAGATCCGGGTAGTCGTTTAGAACTTGTGTGTGCATTTGGTTTTGTTCCCAATGCATTCGGATGCACTTCGGGACATTGGATGGGAAATGAAAATTAAGGCATCGGTGGTTGACTCGATCAACGAGACCTCCGTTTGAAATTTCGAGGCCACGAGCACGTTCGTAGTGCGTTTGATTGTTTTATGTGGGACTAGGTATCCGGTATGTGAGCGAGATGGCCCGGGAGTTAGTTGAAAAATCGGATCGAAGGAAAATATTAGGCCAAGTTTACGTCCGGTACCCGGCTTTGGTGGCACTAGCGGCACGCAACCGGCACCGCCGGGGCGCAGCCTTGCCGCCAAGTGGTCCCAACCATTTGGCTTAACCGGGGGTCGCGGCCGGGTGGCCGCCGGGACGTCCATTTACTGCGCGGGGCCGGTGACGAGCAAAGGATCATTTATGTTAATGAGTCTTAGACCCTCATTATTTCATATCTCGATATTGGGGCTTGGGAAAGCTGTTCTTGGAGACAAATTGAAAGAAATCTTGGAGGTAAAACCCTGTCTAATCCTTTACTTCTCTTTAATCACAATTATCTTAGACTTTCCCCTTCCCTTTCCAATCCCTTAGAAATGGAATTTGAAGGAGGGTTTTGGGAGATTTTTCTCTAAGATTATACTTGATAAATTGATGATGTTAATAGTAAAATGTGATGAATCTAAGCTTAGTAAACCCATATCTTCCACTTTTAACGTTGAATTTTCGAATTTGGAGAATTAAGGTTCATATCCAATTTGGGGGTTTTTACTAGAAATTAGATTTGGGAATAATTCTTCAGCTAAATCAACAATTAATGATTGGGTTATGATTACCTAGGATTCAATTTGATATTTTACCTGCGAATTTCCCATTTTGCTCTTGTGGGCTTGTTTTCCCAATTTCTAGGGTTAAAATGGACCTAATTGATGTCATAGCAGTATTAGTATCATTCTCCATGGTTTCTAATTTAGAATTCGATTATGCTTAGACTACTTTGGTTCTGATCTTTAGAGGAAGGGCAAGGTGATAGAGTAACTTGTTGGTGTTGCGGTTCGGCAGTCCAGGTAGGTTATGATTTACCTATGGTGAGACTTCGTATAGTGAATCACATATTTAGATTATAGTGTCGGAGACAGCATGTGAGCCTTCGAGTGTGGAGTTGGGATGGATATTGTGTTAGGTTGGGCCGTGGTGTATGTTGGGACTAGCCACCTCGTTAAGCGTGTCGATTATTTAATTGTGTTGGCTTGGTGCCTTGTGTAGTTGGTAGATATAGAATTCTGCTAGTTTGCCTGATTTGGAATAGGATTGACATACTCATTTTTGGTACTTGTACTTAATATATTATTGGCGTACTCACTGTTGGTACTTGAGTTATTGATATATGTTGGCATACCCACTGTTGGTATTGTGATGTGATACGTTGTTGGCATAACCGTTGTGGTATTGGTGATATTGAATTCGACTGTTGGTGATTGACATATGCATTGCACGTATTTTCTCATATTTATCATGCATGGCCGATATCCGGTGATGATCCCAAGATCGTTGATTGAGCGAAACTAATATTTGATAAACTCTTTTACTTGAGTGATTATAAAAAAGGCCGATGTTCGATGATCCATTTCGGAATCGTTGTTTATATGAAATTGACACTTGATAAACTCTTTTACTTGAGCGATTGTGAGGAGGCCGATGTCCGAGGTTCAATTCCAAAATCGTTGATTTTTGAAACTGATATTTGACAACTCTTTTGAGTAATTGTGAGAAGGCTGATATTCGATGGTTATATTCGGGCATCATTGTTGTATGGCCGATTCTGATGTTATTTCGGAATCGTTTGTTAGTGCATGGGCTCCGCGGGTCCCCGGAGACGGTGCGGCGAGACTCCCTCGTGAGCGGTAGCCGGGGTCCCGTCTGTCCGTTTTGGCAATGATTAAGGACGGGTGGCACTTAGATTTCGCGAGTCACGCTGGGTTGTGCTACCGAGACGTCGATATTTCCGTCCGGAGCGCATATGTATACTTTATTTGCATAGCATGGCATGGCATGGCATCACATTCATACCATTATTGCACTGCGTTGCATTATGACTTGAGTGAGATATCGTGATGAGCGTATTGTGACGATTGTGTTGTTGATGATTGGACTGTGATGATTCTATTGTGGTGATTGTTTCAGGATTAGATATACTTAGACTTATTATATTGGAGTTAGATACTAACATAGGTGTTAACGGATACTCGGTTACGATTATAGTGTTTTATGCGTGATTGGTTTACTTGTTTATCTGTGTCATTTTCTGAATTGTGTTAACTATGCTTAGTCGACCTATGATGCCTACCCGGTATTGTTGTTTGTTTGTCGCGACCGCACTTGTTGCGTTCTTTTTGAATGTAGAATATCGGGGGCGGATCTTATTTCTTTCGACTCGTGGGATCGACTCCTCAAACTTGATTTTTTCTAGGGCGAGCATGGTGTCCGCCGACCTCGAAGACTCTTCTATTGCTTATGTCTTACTTTTCACTCAAGACATGATTTGAGACATTTTATGTATTATTATTTCGACCTTAGTATTCGTATTTAGATGCTCTTTACGACCGAGACCAGATAATCGGGGTGGATTCATTTACTTCCACGCTTATCTATATTATATCATATTGTGAGACTTACGTCATTTTACTTCTTCCGCTATTATTTTATTGACTGTGAACGTTGAGTTAAGGGCTCGCCTACCGAGGTGGGAAGGGTAGGTGTCTGCATGACCTAGACTAAAATGGGTCGTGACATATTTATGGCATGTGATTATATTATTAATAATTAGTGAAATAAATATAATGATTAGATGGATTTTTGTGTTCTTATTTTTCTAGAAATGGTATCACCACACTTATTTGTTTCCTAGTTTACATTTTATTAATTTAGAAAGTTGAAAACTATTTCTTTCAAAATGCTTCTCTAATAGCTAATTGGACTCCGAGAATTCAAAATACCTTACTATTTGTTTCACAAACCATCATGGACAACCGCCCTAAAATGAGTTTTCCACATGACTATTTTCCGACTATTTTATTTGACATATGAGTAGCTATTTTTTCCCCTTTTAAATGCATTTACTCTTACGAATCGACGTATACAAGTCCATATTAATATAAATATTTTCCAACTTAATTGTAATGAATCAAGATATTAGAAAATGACAGGTAAAAGACACTGAAATGATATATACTAGACAAATATTAATTTCGTCACTGAAATACACCAAGTTTCTATAAAGATTTTAGTACATTAGAAAAAAGAATTAAAAGGGCTAGGCTCGAATAATACATAGACATGTTTATTGCCTGTTATTGATTCAATAATATTTTGATTGTAACGGCCCCCCACGTTGTTCTAGTGATTTTACCGTTTTTGCCTAAACAACCCTTCCCTTAATTTTAGTTTGGTGTTTTTGAATTACGGGGATGGGTAGCACGATTATCGAGGCAATTGGTGAGTAAAAATCCTAAGTTTGGGTTCTTATGTTAGGTTTTGGGAAAAGACTTGACCAATAGTTGACTTTTGGGTAAACGCGTTCGGATTCGAATTCTAAGAGTTTCGTTAGGTCTGGATATTTATGACTTAGTTAAGCTTTTGGTTCTGGTCCCTAGGCGTTCGGGTGTGATTTGGGTGATTGGTTGAAATTATAAGTTTTGGATGTTTTGGAGTTGACCGTGCTCAACACCGAGTCAAGACGACCTCATTTGGGAAATCCGAGTACTCGAGCAGGTTTGTAGCGTCGAGCAGGTTTGTAGCCTCGTTTATACTAAGTAGGCGTTTGGACATGTGATTCGAAACCATGGTTTGAAATCAACATTTGGATATGCGATTTCATCTTATGGTTTCAAATCATTGGATGAAATCCCAAGTCTTCCAAAAAGGCATGATTTGGGGCTTCAAACCATGTCCAAACGGCAACTCAACTTTCATATTTGGTTTGTGTCCGCAGAGTTCCGAATGAGTTCTGGGGGATAGATCGGCAGTTAATGAAAACCAAAATTTTCTGGTTCAGTGTTTTCTGGTTTCTTCGCATTTGCAAGGACCAATTCGCAATTCTCGCATTTGCGAGAGTCAGACTCATTTTTGCAAGAAATGAGCTGGGTCGGGTTGCTCGCATTTGGGAGATTTAATCTGCAAATGCGGATCTCACTTTTATGAGCCAGGGGTCGCAATTGCGAAGAACCCTGGTAATTTTTAAAAGCCCAAATTCGCTTTTACTCCATTTTTGGCATTACAATAGAGCTCGATTTTCGGAGAAATCAAAGTGGTTGTTCAAAGTTCTTCTTGGAGGTAAGATTCTAATCGTGATTCCTTTATTTAACAATGATTCCTTTCATTTATTTGTGGATTAAAACCTGATTTTGGGTAGAAAATCTAGGGCTTAGCCCCAATTTTTAAGAGAGTGTTTTTCATGAAATTTAATGCCCAGATCTAGGATTTTTGAATTGTTCTTTTGGATTTAGACTGTCTAATCTATGCATAAACTCTTCCTAAAGTAGAACTTCGAATTCAATCCATGATTTTCCATAAATTGGGGTTTTGAGAAATTAATGAAATTGAAGGCATAATTGTAATTACTTTTTCATGAAATTAAGGGTTATGACTAGCTAGACTATGCGTAACATGATTTTAAGTTCAATTTCCAATGTTGCCCTTAGGGCTCGGGTTGGTTATTTTGGGTTTCAGACTAAACCATAGTAATATGGGTGTTGTTAGAATCACGTAACTTCATAAAATATTATTTTGATATTGCTGAACTCGTATTCTTGATAAATTACCGTTTTGACCCTTGGGGTTTGGGGATGGGTTCTTGAATTGACCTTTTGCCCGAATTTCTTCTATGGCTTTATGGGTATCTTTTGAATCGTGTGTTAACGTAATCTATCCGTGTTAGACTTCGTCATTCCGAGGCGCTGAAGGAAGAAACAGTCCGAGGTAGGTTATGGTTTATCTTTTTTTTCCGATTAGTTGCGTATTTAGTCTATAAATATGGCGGGTATCAAGGCTTTGACGGGTCCCACCTTACCGATTACGTATAGGCACTCGCGGTACCGTTATATACTAAATTCGCAGTTAGAATGACGTGGAAAAAACATATCGAGCTCTCGGGTACGGCCGCGGTGATAAATCCACTGAAGCTGGTAGGATCGTTTATGCATGGGTATGCGATAGCCATTGTTCGACTTATACTTGTTTGATAAATTGATTACCCTCATCGCTTTTATCTCGCATACCGTCGTTGAAGAAATGATTAGGGTTTATAAGTTGGCATACGAAAATTCTTGATGATTCGTGTTCATTCTAGGAATTCATGTCGTTGTTGTCATGGGATATTATGCATTGTTACACATATTTACCAGTTATTATATGATTATTTGATTAAGTCATGTTGATTCGAGAGTGAGAGATCGTATAAGGACCGGAAAAAGGTAAGGATAATGTTCTCACAGTCCAGTGGTATAGCCGGGCGGTACAGTGAGTGTCTCACAGTTCGGTGGTAAAGTCGGCGGTACAGTGAGTGGTCACAGTCCGAAGGAAAAAGGACCTCGAGCGGTCGTGACGTAGATACGGACCTCGCGAGTCCCCGACGGGTCATGCCACTATGCTCGCGCCTATAGGATATTGGGTGGTACGGCATTTCTTAGCCAATGCATTGCATTTAGTTTCAACATTCATATACTTCATCATTCCTCTATGTGCTATGTGCTCAACTGTTTTGTCTAATTTCTTACTGGACTTCATGGAAATATGCTAAGTAATCATTGTTAAGGTGGTTTAACTCTAATGTCATGCTTGATGCTTTTTTAGTGTTTATATGCTATATACGTGTTCATATAGTTATCGACCTATGATACCTATAAGGTACTAGTGTTGTACTCATGCTACACTTCTGCACTCTTTCGACGTGGTGCGCCACCAATCCTATTCCATCTCGGTGACCTCGTGGTTATCTTGACGTTTATATTTAAGACATTCCGCAGCCTGTGACCGTGGCCGGGGGCCCGACGCCCTCGACCTCGCTTGTCGACTCGGGGGACAACGTCATGTTGCCGCGTGCTCCCCGTATTCACGAGATACCGACACCCGATTTCACCCTTGCCGCTCATCGGACCGCTATGGCCCGAGACGGAAAGGTACGACGTTTGATCATCTCACCATGATAAATCCTAACTATTTCTACAAGACTCTTGGCCGAGGACGCGTATGAGTTCATCATCTGCTGTCGAGAGACCCACAAGTTGCGAGAGTAGCCGCGCGTAGTTGACTACGTTCTAGTTGATCGGGAATCGCTAAACCGTGCGGAGGTCTTACTACGATTACGACCACTGTCGCCTCCTTTGACTTGGACTCGATTCTATCAAGTATTTCTGGAGAAGTATGTTCCCTGTAGTTTGAGAGAAAAAAAGAGGGACGAGTTCGATGATTTGGAGCAGAGAGAGTTATCTTTGGTAGAGTATGAGTCTCGATTTCACACTCTGGCCCGTTATGCTGTGTTGTTACTCCCCACTGAGGCAGAGAGGGTGAAGCGTTTTATAAAGGGGCTGACCGTTCCCACGCTCTCGACGGCGACGTTACGGGTAGTAGCCTTTCAGGGCTTTATTTCGATGGGGCCGGTCGGGATCATGCTAAGGATGTCTAGTCGCCGAGGCGGAAGGTTAGGCAGCGTGACTAACAAGATGGCATACAAGTTTGGTAGTTTCAGTGGTTCCACCTCTAGGAGCGGGGGACACTATGGCAGAGATCACCGATATCATTCCTGGGCCACGCCCACGTTCGGCCTGCGACGCCCGACACCGCCGGCGGGATCTTGTGGGTACGGCGAGTTCGGTTCGAAGGGAACATCTCGAGGTTCTGTATCTCGAGGCATTCGAATCGGGGGGGGGGGGAGGGGAGTTCTTCCGCATTTATTCGACCCGTGTGGTGTAGGGTTTGTTTGAGATGCGACCTCGGGCATTTCAAGAGGGAGTGCCACAAGCTTAGACAGGCTGGATCCCAATAGAGTACTAGCCAGGTTCGTAACCTAGGCCCTCGAAAGACCACCCGCCCAAGAGAGGCGGATATTTTAGTAGAGGGTTCGCGTACTGCAGAGGCGGTCATCAATCCGGTAGGGGCAATTCTCGGTCGCCTTGGGCGGATTTCCAGCCGTAGTGTCACTTTCGGGCACACGGTCCAGGGCTATCGAGGTGTTGGGTTCCACGACCTACTTCCTTTACAATGCTATATCCAATTTTCGCCTAAGGATGGAACACATTACTTTACTTGTTCTATGCTAGCGTCTTGCAGAATATAAACAACATGTAAGTAAATAACACAACACTTTTACGTGGAAACCACCCGACTCATAAGGGTGATAAAAACCACTACCTATACCTCTATAGGATTTACTCCAAACTCCACTAAAACGGTGAGCCTCTACAAATTCAAGTTACAGACTCTGTAACCTAGGAACTAACCTCTATTCCCTATCTTACTAAGCTCCCTATACTAGTAAGCAACCTTTAAGTCGATCCCTAACTTGAAGTTGAATTTACAATGTTTTTGTATCTCACTGTAATGCTTCTAATAAAGCGGATAAATATACAACTCGATAGCCCAACCTAATACAAGTTTTCTAGATTCAAAACTGTAAAACATCAACTCTAATTGACAACTTCTTCAATCTTCTTCTCGTACTAGGGACGCTCGCCTAGATTCTAAATATTCTTGATATTTTCATTGATCACCCAATATTCTAAAATCTCTCTTTGTGGATGCCTAACCCTTTTTATTGGTTAGACTTGGATATATATAGCTTTGAGAGCGCAGCAAGTCGGCAAACACAAAACCATCTTCGAGTTGCCCATGAGATATATTAGGGTTTGTGTTGAATTAGGATTCTTGCCTTTTTGGATCGACTTCATTGTCCTTGTAGGAGTCTGAAGAACCTTGTTTAATTAAGGCAAGGAATCCTGTAATCTTTGACCTCCAAGTCTTTACCATAAAATTGCAAATCCTAGTTGATGTAGGACTTGCACTGGAATATGTTCATGTACCTGGTTCGTCCCCCTCTGAATCTCTGATGGAACATGTTCACTAACCTGTTTCATCATTCCCTTCTCATTCATTCCCCCAACTCTATCTTGAGCCTGCTTTTGTGATGGATGATGAAATATGTTGACAGAGTTGTTTCATGGCATCATGCTCTTTGCTCTGTGTATTTCTTCACTTAGATTTAGTCATTGCTGGAATAAATCATGTCTTTAGCCTTGTCTAGCTCTATGACTCCGATCATGTTCTTGCTCTGTGTTGAAGCATTTTCGCAGACCTAGTTCATGTGCTTTGTCTGCAACTCTCTTTATTCGAACAAAATACTTATGAGTCATCTTCACCATTTCTCCTCATGATATCTTCTCTCCTGATTCAATCAACACTGCACCTGATGACTCTTTGTGATGGAACATATTTTCAAACTTGTTCTACTTCAATGAACTACTCTGTGGCTAAGTCATCTTCATCTCCTTTGCTCTGTCTGAATCTGTCTTATGATAAATCATGTACGTGGATGGTTCATTCTTTCTCTGATCAGATCATTGGACTTGTCTTTGCAATGGCATATATGTTTGCCATCTGGGTTCATATGCATGATATTTCATGTAGCTTCTTTACAATGGAACATGTCTATGGACCTGTTCTAACCATCCTCTGCTTCTTGATTTTCTTAGGCCTTTTACATTATATGGAATCTTTGTTTCATATCAATCAACTGTCTAGCTTTGTTCATGTCACGCCCCGAACCATGGCCTAGTAAAACGACACTCGGTGCCTTGCTGCATGTGATCGACTGAACCATATGACTTGCTGAATCAACATGGGGCATGAACTGATGCGGAATATAATATAAGCATGCATGACTTGTGAAAACATGGAGTTAAATTATCATAAATTTGAAAAAACTATTATATCATGAAAGATATAGTAATGTAGCCAATGCGGCTAACTCAACTGAGCATCTAACATGACATGATTGACTAGTCTATGAAACCTCGGACATGAGTCTGACTACTAAACTGTTTACCGGGACAAGACCCCCGGCATACCTTAACTACATAACTGACATGAAACTAAAGTAAAGACAATACCCCGAATGGAATGAGGCTCACCAAAAGCTGATACGAGCAATATCCTAACGAGCTGATGCGTCGTTCTGTAAATCAATATTTGCATTGTGAAATGCAAGCCCCCCGAGCAATAAATGAGGACGTCAGTACACTTGAATTGCACTGATATGTAAAGCAACTGAATGAAACAACCATGGCACATGAAATAATAAGAAAATTGAACGGCGTTAAACCGTGTTCTAACATAAACATGAGCATCATCCGACTTGAATATATATATATATATATATATATATAACATTTTAAGTGGGGAGAGCCTTAGTATAATCGACATGTAACCACCATGTGAGCACGTGGCGTCTGATCTCTGCCCGATCAGCTAAGACATCTCATACCTTGACGGGGTACGAGACATGAACATGACATGAATAGATCCAATAACCTCTAACTGGGTGGATCGATCCGTATCATACGCTGGCATACGTAGTTTTATGTATTAAACCTTTTCGGTAATCTGTGAAACTCCCAAAACGTGAACATGGTTATAATTGGCTTAGAAGCCCATGAATTACATAAACATGATTTGTGAGTGTAATATATCATGAATATAGATATATAGTATAACTTGTATGAAAACATGGAAGCATGTAGAATTTCATGAAAATAAGCATAATAATTCATATCTTGCTTTTAAGAACCCATAGTATGCCAAGCGCCGGTGTTCACGGATTACAGACGTACTCCTAATAAGCAAAAATGGAATATCAAGAATGCAATAACGAACTAGTAATACAAACATGGTATAGCATGATACATGTAACTTAGGGTTATCATGAATTGAAATAGAAACCCTTGGTTTATGTACCTTCATGTTTTCATGGATAAAAGTGGTGTGGGGTAGAATAATTATTTTCCTATACGTGGATCGAAATCTTACATACCTTAATCGCTTCAAAACTCATAAAAAAGGTTTGAACTTGTGAAGAAACCCAAAAGCTTTAACCTTGAATCCTTGTGATGGTTTTTCTTGAAAACCCTAGGTTAGAGACAATGAATTTCTACTTAGAGTTCATGTATATGCATTAGAATTCATTTGGAATAGGCTTACCTTGGTGTATTGGATTGATGGGAGGAGAGAACCTTCGTATTAGGGCTTGAGAGTATGAAAAATAGGATTAAAAACTGAAGTCCCGTATTTATACTTTTTCCTTTGTTGGGAAAAGTACGGGCACAATGTACGACCCGTACTTTGTGGTTGTACGTCAAGTGGCAATTTAAAGAATCTACGATTTTTCTCGAGTGGGGTAGGTGATCCATGTACGTCCCGTACAAGAATGTACTATGGAAAGTACGGCTCGTACAATTTGGCAATACCTGGAATGTCAAATTCCAGTGACCTCTAATCCTCTCTGATGAGCTACGAGCTAGAAGTATGTCCCGTACAATAATGTACATTGATAAGTACGGTCCGTACTAATTGTATGGCTCGTACAATTGATGAAAAACGTGCAATTACCATTCTGAGGAAAAAAATCCAAATCCAACACTTGCCACCTTGGTTTCTAAGTCCCTGAACCATTAATAAGGCTTAGTTATAAGGTATGAGGTATTACAATATGTCTCCCGTGGGATCATTCATCCGCGAATGATGGGTCGTGATTAAGAATGCAACTGGACATAGCTTGAGTACGTGAACTTGAGAAAACATGACATGGAACATGGAGATTAAAATAACATGACATGGTTTTCATGGACACATGAACGTTGGGATATGAGACATGAGTAGAGAATACATGAACGTGAAACGTGAGGTATGAATAAGTAAGGGATATGACATGGATTCGGAAGGTATTTACCTTGAATATTTTCAGCGTATTCCTCAAACAAATATTGATATCTGGATTTTATGTCTTCTTCGGCTTCCCATATTACCTCTTCGACTTTCTGACTCCTCCATAGCAATTTTACCGAGGATATTTCCTTATTCTCAACTTGCGAACTTGACGATCAAGAATAGCTACAAGGATCTCCTTATAGGTTAGGCCATCCTTAACCATTATAGTGTCGGTAGGAACAACCAACGATGGGTATCTCACACACTTTGTCAACATGAATACATGAAACACAAGGTGTACAACAGCCAATTCTTGTGGCAATGCAAGCTCATAATCCGCTTGACCAATCCTTCGTAGTATTCTGTATGGTCCAATATATCTGGGACTAAGTTTCCATTTCTTTCCAAATCTCATCACACTTTTCATAGGTGAAACCTTTAAGAACACCCAATCATCAACTTGAATTCTAAGTCTCTACGCCGCCACATCTGTATAAGACTTTTAGAGACTCTGAGCCATTCTCAAACGCTTCTAAGTCAACTTGACTTTCTCCATAGCCTGATAGACCAAATCTGGTCCCAACAACCCTACTTTACCAACTTCAAACCAACTTGATGGGTGATCTACACCTTCGCCTATACAAAGCTTCAAACGGTTCCATCTTGATACTAGCATGATAACTGTTATTATAAGCAAATTCAATTTGAGGCAAGTGGTGATTCCAATAACCTTTAAAGTCTAAGACACACGCTCTCAACATGTCCTCAAGGGTCTGAATAGTACGCTCTGCCTGGCCATCTATCTGAGGATGAAAAGTTGTGTTGAGGTTTAACTTAGTACCCAATCCTTTATGAAATATTTCCAAAAATTGGCTATGAAATAGGTACATCCGAAATAATAGACACTGGGGTCCCATGCAATCTGATAATCTCTTGAATATATAACTTGGCATAGTTTTGTGCTGAATCTGTGGTCTTGACTCGCAAAATTGCGCTTACTTAGTAAGTCGATCCACAATCACCCAAATCGAATCATGTCTTCATAATGAGCGAGGTAGACCTGTTATAAAGTCTATGTTTATGATCACCCATTTTCAAACAGGGATATTAATATTCTGGGCCAAACCACCAGGCCTTTGGTATTCGGCTTTCACTTGCTGACAGTTTGGACACTTAACCACAAAATCTACTACACTCTTCTTCATATCATTCCAGCGATAATTTCCTTAAGGTCATGGTACATCTTCGTGGAAGCTGGATGAATGAAATGCCTGGAATTGTGAGCTTCTGACATAATCCGCTCTCTGAGCTCATCCCCATCCGGAAAACATTATCTGCCTCGGTACCTCAAGGTACCATCATCTCCCCCTTGTTCGAAAGTTGTTATTTTATGCTTAAGAATCCTCTCTTTCAGCTGTAATAAAAAGGAATCATTAAACTGTTTCTCCTTCATTTCGGCTACTAAGGAGGAATAAGCCCTATTCTGAACAATAACTCAATCATATTTAGAGTCCAAGAGTCGAACTCCTAGGTTTGCCAAGTGATGAGCTTCGCTTGTCATAATTCTCTTATCTGCCTCATTGTGAACTAAACTTCTCATAGATCACCGACTAAGAACATCAGCTACTACATTTGCCTTCCCTGGATGGTAGAGGATATCTACATCATAATCCTGAAGCACTTCGAGCCACCTTTTCTATCTAAGATTCAACTCTCTCTGCTTTAAAATATACTGTGGGCTTTTGTGATCGGTTAAAATATAAACATGCACTCCATACAAATAATGACGCCATATCTTAAGTGCGAAAACCACAACTGCCGATTCCAAGTCATGATTCGGATAATTCTTTTCATGAGCCTTAAGTTGTTGCGATGCATAAGCTATAACATTACTATGCTGTATTAGGACACATCTGAGACTAATTCTCGAAGAATTACAATATACCATAAACCCTTTGGTTTCTTCTGGTGGCATCAAAACTGGAGCAGAAGTTAACCTCTTCTTTAACTCTTCAAAACTTTGGTCACATGTATCTGACCATTGAAATTTTACCTTTTTCTGAGTCAACTTAGTCAATGGAGCTGAGATAGAGGAAAATCTCTCTAAAAAATGTCTATAATAGCCTGTCAGACCCAAGAAACTTCTTATATTGGATACTGAGGTGGGTCTGGCCAATTGTTTACGGCATCTATTTTTACGAGATTCAACTTTCACACCTTCACCTTAGATCACGTGGCCAAGAAACGACACTAGCTTCAGCCAAAATTCACACTTTGAAAATTTAGTATAAACTCACTATCCTGAAGTGTCTGCAACACTATTCTGAGATGTTCTGCATGTTCAGTCTCACTACGGGAATACACTAAAATGTCATCAATAAACATAATGACGAATAAATTTAGATAAGTCTTGAAGACCCCATTCATGAGATCCATGAAGGCTTTCGATGCATTTGTCAACCCAAATGACATGACAAGGAATTCAAAAAGACCATAACGGGTTCTGAAAGCGGTCTTTGGAATATCAACTTCCTTAACCTTGATGGTATCCTGATTTGAGGTCAATCTTGGAATAACACTGGGCACCTTGAAGTTGGTCAAATAAATCATCAATTCTACGGAGAGGACACTTGTTTTTTATTTTGACTTTGTTTAGCTGACGGTAATCAATACACATGCCTAAGGAACTATTTTTTTTTCGGATAAAAAAGACTGGTGCGCCCCAAAGTGAAACACTTGGCCTAATAAATCCCTTGTCAAGAAGATGTTTCAAATGGACTTTTAACTCTTCTAGAGCCATTCTGTATGGAGGAATAGATATTGATTCAGTGCTGGGAAGTAGATCAATTCCAAAGTCTATCCCCCTATCGGGAGGAACTCCCGAAAAATCTTCTGGGAAGAGTTATGAAAAGTTGGGGTCTGGGTATTTGTATCCCTAACTCGGACTAAGTAGTAGATATACCTCTTGGAAATCATCTTTATGGCTTTGAGATAGGAAATAAACCTACCCCTAGGTACTGCTGAATTGCCCTTCCATTCTATGACTTGTTCATTAGGAAATTCAAATCTTACGATTTTGGTTTTACAACCTACAGTGGCATAACATGAAGCCAACCAATCCATGCCCATGATTACATCAAAGTCTACTATCTGCAATTCTGCTAAGTCAGCTACGGTACTGAGGTGATAGACTAAAACTGGGCAACCTCTGTAAATACATCTAGCTATAACCGACTCTCCAATTGGAGTGGAAATTTCAAAGGGTTCAAGCAACTTTTCTTGTTCTATCCTAAATTTCTTAGCAATAAATGAGGTTACATAAGATAAAGTGGATCCTGAGTGAATAAGGGCATAAACGTTGAAAGTGATCGGTGTTAATGTACCTGTGACAATATCTGCACGCGCCTCTGTGTCCTGACGACCTCCTGGTGCATACAAGCAATTCCAACCTCCGGCTGCATTGCCCGACTTATCTGTACCTTGCCCTGTCTGCGCTTGAGAATTCTGAGGAGCTGCTGAATTTGTGGACTGAGCCACATTACCTCCGGTACCTTGTCTCGTTGATGAACAGTCCCTCTAAAAATGGCTTTGCTTGCCACACCCATAACATATATCCATATCTATGCGATAGTCCCAGGTGTCTCTTTGCCACACTTCAGGCCAGATTATCATTAAGTCTTCGACCCACACTGGGCCGAGATTAGGAACTTGCTGGCCTGAAACTCTGTCTCTTTTGATTATTCATGAACTTTGGAGTCCGGGGCATCATTTGCGGATGAGCGGGGTCACGATGACCTATTCTTGAAGAACTTTTTGCCTCCACCTCCCCCATGGCTGAAATTACCTGCAGACTTAGCTCTTTTATTGAATTCTCTGTCCTTCTTTTTGAAGTGCCTCTTTTTCCTTCATTCGGTCCTTATTACCCTGAACAAAAGCAACCATCTTGGTAATGGTCATTTCTCTATTCTGTGCAGCAATATTTGCATCACCATACAAGTCGATTATAAGGCTCAACACAATGCGCCTAACTCTGGCCCTTATATCAGGGACGTATGCGGAGCATATTTAGCCAAAGAAGCAAACTTGAGGTAATAATCATTCACACTCATATCATTCTGCCTGAGCCTCTCAAATTCATAGTCCTTTTCTTCCCTGACCTCAAGCGATAGGAAGTGGTCAATGAAAGCATCTGTAAATTCATCGCAAGTTGTAGGGGACGCATCTTCCCTGCGAGACTGCTCCCACGTCTCGTACCAAATGGGAGCAACATCTGCAACTCATAAGTTCCCAGCTCCGCTGCCTCCGTCTCTTAAGCATGCATAACACCAAAAAAAAACCTTACGAAGCCTATCAATGAAATTTTGAGGATCTTCCCCTTAATAATTCTACTGACGTGATTCTTGGAGGCTTCATATGTAGAAAGCTCTTAGTCCTAGAACTGTTCGACCCTCCATTAGCACTTGCGCTAGGAGCCATTTCCTAAGGTTGTGCTTGGGTAGCAACAATTTGGGTGAGCAACTGAATAGCTCCCCTAACATCCATGTCTGAGGCATTATGCTGTGGAGTAACTGCGGGACGGACCTCCGCAGGACTTTCGGTAGGTGGGGGTGTAGAATCGGATGCAACCCTCTAAGTCTGAGGCTTCACTTTTGGAGTAACATTAGTAGTAGATCTTTGGCTAATAGCTGAAGTCCTCTTGGTATACTTTCTTTTCACAGGCATTTTATGAAATACGTAATACGCTCGAGTTGCAAGGATTCCTGAAAGCATAACTCTAACTGCACGATCTAGAGTATGAAAGAAGTGAGACAATGTTAGAAGTCTTGGTACTCAACTGTTTATATGTGTGGCGTGCACACACACAGAGAAGTGACCCCATTGGACACGGTTTTATAGACTCCCTAAGACACTTGAACCTAGGCTCTCATACCAAGCTTTATCACGCTCCGAACCATGGTCAGGGCGTAATAAGACACTCGGTGCCTTACTGCATGTGATCGAGCAAACAACATGGCTTGATGAATCAACATGGGGCATTAACTGATGCGGAATATAATATAAGCATACATGACTTGTGAATCAATTATCATAAGTCTAAAAATACTATCATATCATGAAGGAAATATATTAATGTAGCCAACGAGGCTAACTCAACTGAACGTCTGACATGACATAACTGACTAGTTTATGAAACCTCTGACATGAGTGACTACTCAACTGTTTACCTGGACAAGCCCCCCGGCATACCTTCACTGCATAACTGACAATAATTAATACCTGCATTGTGAAATACAGGGCCCTCGGGCAATAAAAAGGCACGTCCGTATATTTGAATTGTACTGTTATGTAAATCAACTAAATGAAATAAACATGGGCAATGTATTTATATATAGAACATGCGTAAACATGAACATGAATTTATATATATAATATATATATATATATATATATATATATATATATATATATATATATGAGTAAACATGAAATATTTGGCGAAAGCGTAAGTTGAACAAGAACATAGCATCAATACGACATGATTTATATATATATATATATATATATATATATATATATATATATATGTGTGAAATATTTTAAGTGGGAGAGTCTTATTATAACCGACATGTAACAACCACGTAAGCACGTGGCGTCTCATCTCTTCCCAATCAGCTAAGCCATCTCATACCTTTCCAGGATATAAGACATGAATGGATCCAAGAACTTGCAAATAATAACATGAAGGATCGATCCTTATCCTACGCTGGCATGTGTAGTTTCAGGTATTAAACCTTCTCGGTAATCTGTGCAACCCCCAAAACATGAAGATGAATATAATTTGCTTAGAAGTCCATGAATTACATAAACATGATTCATAAGTGTAATATATCATGAATATATAGATATAGTATAACTTGTATGAAAACATGGAAGCATGTAGAATTTCATGAAAATAATCATAATAATTCATATCTTGCATATAAGAACCCATGGAATGCAAAGCATGGGTGTTCATGGATTACGAACGGATTCCCAATAACCAAAAATGGAATATCAAGAATACAATAATGAACTAGTAAAACAAACACGATATAGCATGATACATGTAGCTTAGGCTTATTATGAATTGAAATAGAAAGCCTAGGTTTATGTACCTTTGTGTTTTTATGGATGAACGTGGCGTGGGGAAGAACAATGATGTTCCCACACGTGGATAGAAACCCTACATACCTTAATCTCTCCAAAACTTGTAGAAAAGGTCTATCTTGAGAAGAAACCTAAAAAGTTTAACCTTTAATCCTTGTGTGGGTTTTCTTGAAAACCCTAGGTTAGGGACAATGAATTTCTACTTAGAGTTCATGTATATACATTAGAATTCACTTGGAATAGGCTTACATTGGTGTATTGGATTGATGGGAGGAGAGAACCTTCGTGTTAGGGCTTGAGTGTATGAAAATTAGGATTAAAAACTGATGTCCCATAAATACTTTTTGCTGCATTGGAAAAAGTATGGGCACCATGTACGGCTCATACATAAATGTATAGCTCATACTTTATGGACGTACTTCAAGTGGCAATTTACAGAATCTACGGTTTTCCTCGAGTAGGGTATGTGATCGATGTACGTCCAAGAATGTACGGTGAAAAGTACGGAACGTACATAAATGTACAACCCATATAATTTGGATGTACCCGGAATGTCAAATTCCAGTGACCTCTAATCCTCTCTGATATGGTACAAGCTGGAAGTACGTCCCGTACAATAATGTATGGTGACAAGTACGACCCGTACAATTGATGAAAATCGTGCAATTGTCATTCTGAGGCAAAAATTCCAAATCCAACACTTGCCACCTTGGTTTCTAAGTCCCCGAATCATGAATAAGGCCTAGTTATAAGGTACGAGATGTTACAGTTTAATTACCTTTTCAATTGTCACCTGTATTTGGACCTGGTTTCTTTTCATTATAGGTTCACTTTGTCAATTATCAAAACTTGACACATGGCTTTATGCCTACACGAGGTCACTTCTATGCTTTTACTCGTAGGCCAGAGATCGAGTCTTCTGGGGAGTCATCACAGGTACTATTTTGGTTTCTCGTCGGTCTGCTGTGACATTATTTGATCCAAACTCTACCTACTCTTATGTGTCTACTTACTTTGCTTTAGGTTTGGACATGCTTTGTGAGTCACTTAGTTTTCTTATTACTGCTTCTACTCCTATTGGGGATTCAGTAGTAGTGGATTGATGAATATAAACATGTATTTTCATATATAAAAATTAGTATTCTTAAATAAAAACATGAATAAATATATTCAGTTCTCCTATATTTTCTAACAAATCTTGCAAGAAGAAGAATGCTTAAAAAATGAGAAAAGGAAAGAAAGAAGCTAAAAGTCAAAGAAAAAAGATGCATCCATGACAAATTCATGAAAGACCACACAGGGGCAAGAAACAAAAAGTCATGGAATTTATCACCTAGGCCTTACAGTTTTTCACCAAGCTTAAATGATAAATTTGCCATGTCAAATTCTCTCCAAAGCCTCATGATATATTGAATTTGTCATGATAAATTGAAAACCGTCTTGGAACATGTTGAAAACTTTTTTGGAACAAGTTGAAAACCATTTTGGAACTTGTTACCAAGATCTCCGTATGAAATTTTCTATAAATTGGCACATGTTTGTAAGGCAAAGGATCCACATTGCATCTAATGGAAGAGGACACAAGAACTAGTCTTGGTGTTTCTCTTGGCTCTTTCTCGTAGTAAAAGTATTTTCTTAGTCATTTGAATTGCTATTTGGATCTTCTTACTCCATAATGGAGTAATCTTTTTTCTGTTGGGATAGTTGATGAAGCTTGGTATATTATAGTACTATCTCAGTTTTAATACATTCTTGATTTGAAATTTTCAATTTATATTTCAAACTGTGCTGGAATAATAATTTCAACTAATTATTATCACGTCTACATATTTTATCTCTAAGTTATTCTTATATTAATTTTGTAATTCTCGCGGAGCAAAATTAATATATAATAACCAATGTGTAAAATAGAAGAGTGAGAGTAATTTTTAGTATTATTATTTCAAATCTTTATCTTAATTCTTTCGGTCCTAATTCTCATGGAGGGATTGACTCGAATAAGTTTATTGATGTAAATGGCCTTTATTTTATTTCTTTCAGTCCTAATTCTCACGAAGGGATTGACTCATAACTTTATTGATTTAAAGGCTAATCGCAAGAGGTCTTTATCGCACAATTCAAGTAAGAAAAGTATTTTGGTTTAATCGTCACTAGTAATAAATCAATTAATTGACATAACCTCATGGAGTGTTAATTGGTTCTTTATTTCTTAATGAGCAAAATATAACTGAATTACCAATAAGCAATTATTCTTTAGATAAATACATGTGAAAACTGAGATTTTATTATAATAATTTTATCAAGTGAATTCAAGAATTCTCAACTATTTTTTAGATATAAATCTTCCCCAAGTGGTTTGTTTTAATTAAGTAATTTATAATTACAAACTTACCTTTCATCAATTTGATTCTCTTAAATAGTAACGAAGATAATACAAACTTGTAGCATAGGTGGTTCCAATCTCTGTGAGACGATATCTTAAACTTTACTATAATTTGACAGATTACGAGCAGAAAAATTTATAGACATTGGCTTCGTCATTGATCGAGTGTATCAGTCTTGCATGGTTACTTTGATGGTATATGACACTTGGGTTGATTTGAAGATTTTAGACATGATGGATTTCGATATTATCTTAGGCATGGATTGGTTGTCCCCTTACCATGTATTCTTGGACTGTCATGCCAAGACGATTACGTTAGCCATGGTGGAAGGGAGCTACTGGTCACGTGCCGAAGAAGGTTATCATACCTTAGAGCCCGATGGATGGTCGAAAAGGGGTGTTTGTCTTACTTAGCTTATGTTCGGGATAATAGTGCGGACACTTCTCCATTTGAGTCAGTGCCAGTGGTGAGAGAGTTTACTGACATCTTTCCGATGGACTTACCAAGTGTTCCATTAGATTGTGATATCAATGTTTTTTTTATTTGAAGCAGGGCACCAAGCCTCTTTCTATTCCGCCATATTAGATGGCACCCGTACAGTTAAAGAAATTAAAAGAGCAATTGCAAGATATGTTGAGCAAGGGATTCATCAGGTCTAGTGTTTCACCTTGAGGTGCTCCGGTTCTATTTGTGAAAAAGAAGGATGGGAGCGTATGTGTATTGATTACCGGCAATTGAACAAGGTTACCATTATAAACAAGTACCCCATTCCTCACATTGATGACTTGTTCGATCAGCTTCAGGTGCTTCAATCTTTTCTAAGATTGATTTGAGGTCTGGCTATCACCAGTTAAAGATTAGGGCGGAGGACATCCCTGAGACAACTTTCAGGAACCGCTATGGTCATTATGAGTTTCTGGTTATGTCCTTTGGGCTAACCAATGCCCTAGCAGCCTTTATGGATTTGATGAACTGTGTTTTCAGGCCGTACTACAATTCCTTTGTGATCGTTTTCATCGATGATATTCTGATTTATTCTCGGAGTAGAGAAGAGCATGAGCAGCATTTGCGAATTGTACTTGGGATTCTGAAGTAGAAGCAACTTTATGCCAAGTTTTCGAAGTGTGAGTTCTGGATTAGTCTTGTAACATTTTTGGGATATGTGGTGTCCAAGGATGGTATCATAGTGGATCCCAAGAAGATCGAGGCGATATGTGATTGGGTTAAACCTACTTCGGTCATCGAGATTCAGAGTTTCATTAGCCTCGCTAATTATTATCGTTGTTTGTGGAGGGCTTCTCATCTTGTTGCATCTCCTTTGACTAGGTTGACTCAGAAGAATGTGGTGTTCCAATGGTCGGATAAGTGTGAGGTGAGCTTTCAAAAGCTGAAGAACTTGTTGATTCCAGCCTCGATTTTGACTTTAGATAGGGTTTTACTATATATTGGATGCTTCTCGAATCGGACTTGGGTGTCTTTTGATACAGAAGGGAAAGGTCATAGCCTATGCATCGAGGCAGTTGAAGGTGCACAAAAAGAATTTTCCCACTCATGACTTGGAGTTGGCGGCGGAGGTCTTCGTTTTAAAGATTTGGAGACATTATCTATATGGTGTGCATTATGAGGTGTTTACCGTCCATTAGAGTCTTCAATATATATTCAATCAGAAGGATCCCAATATGAGGCAGTGGAGGTGGTTGGAGTTGCTTAAAGGCTTCTATATGACCATTCTTTATCATCCGGTCAAGGTCAATGTACTGGTTGATGCCTTAAGTAGGAAGTCAGTGGGTATGCGCAGCCTAGATTGGTTGCTGGTTGGAGAGCGATCGTTGGCTGTAGATGTTCAGTCCTTGGCAAATAGCATGGTGAGACTTGATATTTAGGAACCTGGTAAGGTTTTGGCTTATGTGGAGGCATAATCCTCGTTGTTAGAGTAGATTAGGGCCCGTCAGTTCGATGATGCGAAGTTGGGTAAGATTCGGGACAAGGTGTTACAAGGAAAGGCCAAAGAGGTAATTTTAGATGATGAGGGTGTTTTGAGGATCAAAGGTCACGTATATGGGGATTTTGAGGATCAAAGGTCACGTATATGTTCCCCAAGTGGGGGATTTGATTAGATTGAACTTGGAGGAGGCTCATAGTTCGAGGTATTCTATTCATCCGGGGGCTACAAAGATGTATCAGGATTTGAAACAACATTATTGGTGGAATAGTATGAAAAGAGACATCGCAGGGTTTGTGTCTCATTGTTTGAATTGCTAGCAAGTGAAGTACGAACACTAAAAGCCTGGTGGGATTACTCATAGGATGCCCATTCCCAAGTGGAAGTGGGAACAGATTACTATAGACTTTGTGGTAGGGCTACCACAAACTTTAAGAAAATTTGATGCCATTTGGATCATTGTGGACTATTTGACTAAATCTGCTCACTTCATATCGGTTCAGACTACTTACAATTCAGAGAAGTTGGCCAAGATCTACATCTGGGGGTAGTTCGTTTGCATGGGGTGCCTATTTCTATCATTTTTGATCCAGAGACTCAGTTTACATCTCACTTTTGGCAGTCTATGCAGAAGGAGCAGGTACCCGGGTTGAACTCAATACATCATTTCACCCTCAGATCGATAGCCAGTCCGAGCGGACTATTCGGGTTCTTGAGGATATGTTGCGGGCTTGTGTGATTGACTTTGGTAGCCATTGGGATCAGTTCCTACCCTTGGCGTAGTTCACTTCAAACAAGAGTTACCATTCGAGTATTGAGATGTACTCATTTGAGACATTGTATGGTAGGAGGTGTCGTTCTCCTGTTGGATGGTTTGATGCATTTAAAGCTAGGCTTTGGGATACGAATTTGCTGCAAGATTCATTAGATAAGGTCAAGTTGATTCAAAAGAGGTTTCTCATAGCTCAAAGTAGATAGAAGTGTTATGCGGATCAAAAGGTTTGTGATTTCGAGTTCATGGTTGGTGAGTGAGTTATGTCGAAGGTTTCACCCATGAAGGGTGTGATGAGGTTTAGGAAGAAGGGCAACTTGAGTCCGAGGTACATTGGGCCTCTAAGTTGGCTTTGCTACCCGGTCTATCAGGTGTTCATCCCGTATTTCATATTTTGATGCTCAAGAAGTACCATTCGGATGGTTCTCATATGATTCAATGGGATTTAGTGTTGCTTGATCAGAACTTGACTTTTGAGGAAGAGCTGGTTGTCATTCTAGACAGGCAGAATCGGAAGTTGGGATCCGAAGAGATAGCTGCGGTGAAGGTTCAATAGAAGCATGATCTGGTCGATGAGGCTACTTGGGAGACCGAATCAGACATACGGAATAGATATCCCTAGCTTTTCGCCAATTTAGGTACTTTCCTTCTCTTTACCTTCGAGGACGAACATGTGTTTAAGTGGTGGATGGTGTAACAACCCACCAGGTCGTTCTAGTGATCTTACCCTTTTTTTGCCTAAACAACCCTTCTCTTAATTTTAGTTTGGTGTTTTTGACTTGCGGGAATGGGTAGAGTGGTTATCGCGGTAATCGGTAAGGAAAAATCCTAAGTTTGGGTTCGGGTTTTGGGAAAAGACTTGACTAATAGTTGATTTTTGGGTAAATGCTTTCGGAAACGAATTCTGATAGTTCCTTTAGGTCCGAAACGTCATTTATGGCTTAGTCGAGCTTTTGGTTTCGGTTCGAGGCATTCGGGTGTGATTTGGGTCATTGGTTGAAATTATAAGTTTTGGATGTTTTGGAGTTAACCGAGGTAAATACCGGGTCAAGACGACCTCATTTGATAAATCTGAGTGCGCGAGGAAGTTCATAGCGTCGTTTATACTCAGTCTACATATTTGGTTTGTGTCTGTAAGGTTCTGAATGAGTTCCGGGGGATGGATCATGAGTTAGTGAAAACCTGAATTTTCTGGTTCAGTGTTTTTTGGTTTCTTTGCATTTGCGAGACATCATCGCAATCAAGCGAGTCTCGCATTTAAGCGTGAGTCGATTAGCTTTTGCAAAGAAATGGGTTGTCTTGTGGGTTGCTTGCAGATTATGATTTAATCCACAAATGCGAATCTCACTTTTGCGACCCAGGGGTCGCAAATGTGAAGACCCCTGGTAATTGTTAAAAGTCCAAACTCGATTTCTACTCCATTTTTTACATAACAAAATATCTAGAGCTCAGTTTCAGGAGAAATCAAAGGGGTTTTTCAAAGTTCTTCTCGGAGATAAGATTCTAACCATGATTCCTTTATCTAACAATGATTCCTTCCATTTATTTGTAAATTAAAACACGATTTTGGGTAGAAAATCTAGGGTTAGCCCCAATTTTTAAGAGAGTGTTTTTCATGAAATTTAATACCTAGAGCTACGCTTTTTGAGTTGATCTTTTGGATTTAGATTGTCTAATCTATGGGTAAACTATTCCTAAAGTAGAATTTCCAATCAATCCATGATTCTAGATATGGAAATTAAGGGTTTTTCCAAAAATTGGGGTTTTGAGTAATTAATGAAATTGAAGGCCTAAATGTGATTAGTTTTCTATAAAATTAAAGGTTATGACTATCTAGACTATGAGTAACATGATTTTAAATTCAATTTCCAATTTTACCTTTGGGGTTCCGGTTAGTTATTTTGGGTTCCGCACTAAATCATAGTAATATGGGTGTTGTTAGAATCGTGTAACCTCATAGAATACTATTTTGATATTGTTGAACTCGGATTCTTGATAAATTACCGTTTTGACCTCATGGTTTGGGGATGGGTTCTTGAATTGACTTTTTGACCTGAATTTTTTCTATGGCTTTATGGTATCTTTGGAATCGTGTGTTAACGTAGAATTCATATGTGTTAGACTTTGTTCATTCTGAGGCTCTTCGAAAAAGGAAGACTCAGGTCTAATTGTTCGTGTCACCTGCTCGACATCACGGTAGGTTACGGCTTACTCCTTTAGACTCCGATTGGAGTGTGTATTTGGTCTATAAATGCTCAAGGGGTATTAGGCCTGATGGGGGTCCCACCTTAGTGATTGCGATAGGCACTTGGGTGGGTACCGAATATACTAATGAGTGGTTAGAATGATAGGGAAAGCATGTTGAGCCTTCGAGCATGGTTGTGGTAATAAATCCACTTGGGTTTGGAATGGTTGCTATTTATGTGGGCTACGATAGCCATTATTCGACTTATACTTGTTTGATTAAATTGATTACCTCATCGCTGTTTATTTCGCATAGTTGTTCAAGGAAATGATTCGGGTTTATGAGTTGACATATGAAACTGCTTGATGATTCATATTCATTCTAGGAATTTATGTTGTTGTTGTCATGGGTTATTATGCATTGTTGCACATAATTACCAATTATCATATGATCATTTGATTAAGTTATGTTGATTCGAGAGTGCGAGATGGTATAAGGAAAGGAAAAAGATAAGGATAATGTTCTCATAGTCCAGCGGTTAGCCGGATGGTACAGTGAGTGTCTCACAGTTCGGCGGTAAAGTCGGGCGGTACAGTGAGTGGTCGCTGTCCAAAGAAAAAAGAACCTCGGCGGTACAAGTTGATGTGTATATGGATCCCGCGAGTCCCCGGGTTATGACTATATGACATGGCCTATAGCACGTGTGTACATTTTCGTCAATGCATTGCATTTAGTTTCATCATTCATGTACTTCATCATTCCTCTATGTGTTATGTGCTTAACTGATTTATCTGATTTCTTACTGGGATTCATGGAAATATGCTAAGTAGTCATTGTTAAGGTGGTTTAACGCTAATGTCATGCTTGATGCTTCTTAAGTGTTTATATGTTGTATACATGTTCCTATCGTTGTCGTCCTATGATACCTATAGGGTATTAGTGTTGCACTCATACTACACTTCTGCACGTTTTTTGTGATGTGCAGATACCGATCCCTCTTCCAGCTCAGGACCTTGTGGCTGATCTCGAGGCTTGCATTCGAGACATTCAGGGTGAGCTACATAGTTGACTCGTGGCCCCTGGACATCTCATTCTTATGTATTTTTTGGTTGTTTTCTACAGACAGTTGTATTTTGTCCCACGGGACTTGTATTCAGCATCTGTAGTGCTCCTGTACTTCTAGACCAGATTTTGGGGATTGTATAAGACTAAGTTACTCTTTTTTTCAAGACTATTTAGGAATGGTTTGCCTGTCGGTGGGATAGTGTAGGTGCCATCATGGCTCACGAATTGGGTCGTGGCATTGATAAAATTAATAAATCAGATGTATTTGTTAAATTAGCTTAGCAATTTTGGTCTTGATAATTTTATTGAGTAGGTTTGTGTTAGATTTTTTTTCTTTTAATTGTTGTAGGATTTGAAAAATAGAATCCTAAACGATTTTGGTTTGTTATATAAAAAAATCTTCAACAATGCAAGTTAGGAAAAATTATTCATTATTTAGATATAAGAATATTTATATCTATATACAAACCCCAACCAACATTGCCATATTTTTTTACCAAGAAAGCAATTAAAGCCCAAAATAAGACCATTGTGGAGGCGTTCTAGCGAAAACCAATAAACTAATAGAAGATTTTGAAAATTCGCCTCCTAATTTACGCTTAAAATATGTCTCTTTCAAAAAATTAACGCAGCCATTTTCATCTTAGGTTAGAGAAGACTAGAAGTAAAAATCGAGAAAAAGGAAAAAACAAATTTCAACTTACATTGTTGGATTGAACTGGTGTAAGTGGGTGTGAAAGAACTTGATTTGAATCACCTGAAGTCCTGAATGAGGCTATATATAAAATTCCATGATGATTAGAAGTGATTTTGAACTTATTGCAAGTAAAAAATCACAGCTAAAAAATATCGCTATGATATTTGTATATCACATAATATACCATGTATATCACACACATATTTTGATGGGTGTCACTACGTCATGTATATCTCATAGTGTATATGATGTATATTACGCAAGATTTTCATGGATATATGTAGATATACATGATACATAGGAGATAAACAAATATATAGGGTGATATACAATGATATACATAGGGATATATACGGCATATGGTGGGGGATACACACATGGAGTCGTCTCCAAATACCTCTGAAATTATATTCAATCTCTTTAAGTTGTTTCTAACTAAAATCAATATCATCCAATTGAGACAAATCACAAATATGTAAATCGAAAAATTTGAAGCAAGCTTCAATGGTGTTTTCGGGTCATTATCTTCAAAATATCGATGGTGAACCCATGAAATAAATGAATATCCAAAAGCAACAACGAAATCGATGAAGAACTCAGAAAATATGGAAAAATTTACATTGTAATACGAAATCGATGAAGAACTAATGAAGATTTGTTAGCCGAAAAAAAAGTAGTGTGGAATAATTTTGGCCGAAAGTGTTGGGAGAGAGAGAGATAGTATTTAGGAATTAGGATAATGATAGAGAGATTTGGAGGAAGATCTGAGTTATTTATAAAAAGTAATTGTTTAAAGGCTTTAGAAAAGAGAGGAAATTTCAAAATCTAAAGCTATTTTAACAGAAGATTTTTCGGTTATGAAATACAAATTTCGTAAATAAAAGTTTTTTCTTGCCATTTACCAGGCCAACTTGTCATAGGCGCCTAATTTCCTTTTATATGTATGGTTGCAAAATATGAGAAAAGAAGTTTCTTACCGCTTAAGAAATCATATTTAGGTTATAATTTTATTTTCAAAATGAAAAGATGTAGTAAAAATCTTTTATGGAAACAACTGGTTCTGCTGACACTTGACATTATCAATTCGCTTCATAATGATTTGAACATTATGCTGCTGACACGTTCATTTCGCGACATGAATTCATATTTCTTAAGAAAGCAGGCTGATATGAATGAAGCCCATCAAGGTTGTTTAGAGATATCATAGTTCGTTTAACATAACATCAAATAAAAAAGTGGATCAGTGAAATGAAGAGAAAAAGAGCACATATTTTTCTTTCACTTGACAGTTATAGCTCAAGATTGTTTAAAGAAGTTTTTTAAGATCGTAAATGACACTTTTGGAACAATAGTGATTTAAAATTAAGAACACATTGTGAGGTTCCCCAAACTTAATATTATATATGTCGAAATAAGTAGAGAAGGAATACAAATAAAATGGCAAGGCAAACCTGTATCATTTTGTAAGTCACAAGAACAAACTTATATTGCTGTTTTCAATATGCAATTTTTTTTATTATGTTGCAAAAAATAATATTTTGAAAATCAAATACTTAACGAAGATACCAAAAATCAAGATTCTCTTAATAATATATGACATCAATGCCCTCATAATCATATTTAGGTTATAACCCTCTATTGGTTTTCTTAATAGTCAGCAGAAAATCAAATGAATACTAACTAGATTAACACAAGAGATTAGTGGACTGTGAATTATAGTAAGCCAAACATTATATATTTTGGATTGTTATTTTATAGGTTTTACACGTTCACAAATTCCTTTACCTTAAACCAAAATATCTCCCGGATGACTGTCGATCTCAAAATTATAGTCATTCTAACAGTACCCACTTTAATTCAATAATCAACATCTTTATATATTTTTTTCATTACGTCTAGCAAAAGCCTGAACACATAAATTGATCACATTTTGTGTAAAAAAAAAATACTCAAACTTGCTGCAATTCTTCAAACAACGACAAGCAAATTTAAATTTCTAAGATGAAGACTCATTTGGAATATTACCCTTGTAAAACCAGTAAATCTTTTACAATATATCTATTTACATATCACCAAGTTCATCAATTGTATATTTATGTTGTAAGGGGTCGTTTGGTTCAAACCCAGAATATCTCTCATGATTATAATTTTGGAATTACAACCTAGATATGTAATAAATTAATTATACCAGAATTTTAGTACAAAAATAATACTGATTTTAGCTAATATGTCCAACTTAATACGGGATAAGATGTAATCTCATAACGTATATTAGGATAGCTCATCTAATCCCTTAACCCAAATGGCCCCTAAGTTATCTACCATCCAATTAGTCATACTGAATTCTATTATTACTACTACATAGAAGCATGGGTTAAAACCCATGCTTTGATTTTTTTTTTTTTAAAAAAAAAAAAGGTGATCCCCATATTAACACCAACTAATATTAAAAAAAAAAAAATACCAACCAATATTAAAAAAAAAACACCAACCAATATTAAAAAAAAAAAAACACCAACCAATATTAAAAAAGCATGGGTTAAAACCCATGCCTCGTCGTCCGTAAGCATTTTTTTTTTTTAAAAAAGGGTGATCCCCATATTAACACCAACTAATATTAAAAAAAAAAAAATACCAACCAATATTAAAAAAAAAAAACACCAACCAATATTAAAAAAAAAAAACCAACCAATATTAAAAAATCTCCAAACTCACGGAAAAAAAAAAGTGGATCCCGTATTAACAAAATCAAGAAATATAAAAAAAAAAAAAAAGTGAATCCCATATTAAAAAAACAAACAATGTAAAAAAAAAAGTGTAAACTTTGTATTCGTAGCAAACACTAATATGATAAAATTTTAGATACGGAGCACAAACTATAATGTTATATTAATCGTGTTTTGAACATAGTGTGTGTATATATATATATATATATATATATATATATATATATATATATGGTGCAAATTAATAATGTCCAAAAAGGGTGGGCCCCATACTAAACAACACCAAGCAATATAAAAAATAAAAAAAAAAATAAAAAAGAAGAAGATATAAAGCATGGGTTTAGACCCATGCTTCGTCCTCCGTTGTCCCTTAAAAAAAAAGGGGGGGGGGTGGGCCCCATACTAAATAACACCGAGCAATACAAAAAAAAAAAAAAAAAAAAGGAAGGAAAAAAGGTGGAACTCACAATCTCCGAACTCATGGGAAAAAAAAAGTGGACCACTATATTAACAAAATCAAACAATATCAAAAAAAAAAAAAGTGAACTATTAAAAAAAAGATAATGTTAAAAAAAAAAAGTGCGGAGACTTTGTATTCGTAGCAAATACTAATATAATAAAGTTTTAAATACGAGACAAACTACAATATTATATTAATCGTGTTTTGAACATATATATATATATATATATATATATATATATATATATATATATATATATATATATAAATAGTGCAAATTAATAATGTCCAAAAAAAAAAGTGCACCCCATATTAAAAATCAAACAATATTCATATAATTTTCAAAGTATCTCATTAAGTCAATAATGATGGATTTATTGCCACGTGCGTATCAATCCATTAGTGGTTAAATGAAATTGCTTTTCAAAAGGTTAAGTAGTCAAATCATACAATGTTCTTTTTTTTTTTTTTTTTTTGCTATTCCGCCATGTCATTTATTTGTTATGTTTACTAAAATAAATATACTTAAAATATTTATATTTTAAAATAAGATAGAATTTAATTACTTTTTTATTTTTATTCTTACTCTAATAAATGTGAAAAGAGATTAATGTCGTAAAAAAAAAAATATCAAATGGAGATCAAATAATGAATAAGGTAAATGTCAAATTATAATTTAATCGACGTTTTCTTAAAAAATCATGCAAAAGACAACATGACAAGTAATGAGGGTAAACCGAATATTTACCAAAAATTAAAAAAATAGTATTTCTTCGTTTAAATAGAAAATCAATTTCTACTTTGTTTCGTTTTAAACATGTAAAATTAATTTAATAATTTGAATTAGAATTATCCAAATCAAAATTTGATAAAAAATAATAAGTATTTTACACCTTTAAATTAATCGAATTAAAATTCAAAGTATCAACTGATGCTTAAATATTGCTATTGTTTTATGTCAAAGAGAGGAAAATAGTTTCTTTTTAAACAAGTCTTCTCTTTTAAAAAATATTAATAAATTTTATGATTTTGTATTTGTAGCAAACATTAATATAATAAAGTTTTAGATACGGAGCACAAACTACAATGTTATATTAATCGTGTTTTGAATATAATATATATATATATAATCACTAGCTAAACACAACTACATACACACAGATATACTATAATCTAAAGTTTCCTCTTTATAGTCAATATATGGTAAGTTGGACGACCAAGGGTATATTGGTCATTTCAAAGAAGTACTAAAATCAAACACGTCTCTAAATATCGATTCCTTGGTAGTGTAATATATTTCGTGGGCCCCACACACACAACTCCTATAAGAATCTGGCAAAAAAATCAAAGCTAAGGGTATTTTAGTCTTTTTCGCTAATTGCCTATTGTCATTTTACGTGTCATTTAACTCGGAAAAGATTTTCCACGTTTATGGTCTTCTCTCATTTTCTTGACTTGATTTTTTCTTCTGGATCTCTAACATCTAGATTAACAGGGCCTTGGTAACACAGTCATCTTCGTCGTGTGCTCTTGCTCAAAGCTCCTGTTGCGCTTGGATTGGCTCTATTATCATCTCCATTGCTCATTACTTCGGATTAATAGGCTATTTCGGCAATAGGTGATGGGGATTAGGGCTCTTTATTTCTAGCTTCCGGCGAGTTCAATCTGTCTTCTATTTATTTTGTGAATTCTTGTAGTAAGGATTTCAGACTTTTGACATCATATCTAACCTACCCTACGTGTCCTTTAACCTTAAAATGAACTGCCAACACATAAGTTTTCACTTTCCCTTTCAACCCTGCTCTAAAATGTTCTAGATCGTGCTTTATTTTTAGTTTCATCATCAAGTTGTTGGAAATATTACTAAATCACGAGGCGGCGTGTCAAAAGACACTTGTTCTCAAGGATAATTCAGCAGAAAGGTAATTCAATGTTTTCTTAAATATAAAAAAGAAGAAGCTGACAAAGACATCTTTTTGTATCCAAATGAAGAAGAAAAAGTGTTCAAAAAGTTTTTACTTTGTAGCCTTTCTAAAGTAGATATATAGAACTATATATATATAGGTAGTAGTTGAAAACCATTGTTGAAGATCTGGCAACGTTCTCATTTTAATTTAAATGAATATAAGCCAAAGATAACCATTTAAGAGGTCAAATACGTTATCATTTGAATTGCAATGAATTCAAATTATATGTTACAAAATGACAACTTATTGCTCATTAAAAATCAATATGTGACAATCAATAGTTTGAATAAAACCTTCTGGCAACTGATCAAATATTCCCATAATAAATGCCATTAAGGCAATTCAATTTTTGTACCAATTGATTGTTGAAATTGTAAATAGAAATATTAGAAACTAATAATTCTTTTTGAGATAATAAAATAATTATTTTCCCAACAATCCCCCACTTATCTCAAAAGAATATTAAAAAATCGACAATTTTTCATATGAGTCTAATGCGTCGAATCGGTGTCTCATAGACTATGAACCATAGATAAAATAAGATTAAACTCACGGAATAATTGGTGAACTTCTACAAGAATTCTTTTGTAAACTTAGGATCTTATTCCATCACATTATACTCGCACAATCTTTGTCATTATCGCGGTTTTGCGCTTATGAGGGCGTGCGCGTGTCCTTGTATTCATGAGTGCAAAATCTGTCGTAATTTCATAGGAGCGTCACCACCCCACACTCATATAGTTCCAATCATCAAGTGTACGAAAGAATACACCACCTATAAAGGATATGAATTGGATTAAGAGTCTAACTCAACCTCACTTAACTGCACTATATTCACACATCATAGGAGGGACATAGTTTAATAGTGCATACTTGATCAACTAATGACTTGTTATATACCCATATGAACCTAATTCATGGGATCTCCAATCACATAGGTTGGGTTACCATCATTGTTGATCTTCTCAATTGACAAAAAACAAAAAAAAATATTCTCACTCCCCTTGATGTTTCTAATAGTCCGTGAATTGATCAAGTTCACCTCTGACTATACATAATTTATTTACGTAAATATTTCATCTCACAACAGCTGGTTTATCACTTTATGTCTCAAACAAAAGATTTGTCGTACTACAACCTAACGCCGCTGACAACTATAATATATAGACGCGTTGATTTTATCTCAACCCGAATACTTGCTAAGAAGTTTCTTAGCCTTATTATCGGAAAATAACAAACTTTATTTATCAGCCAATACCAAAATAACAAACTTTATTTAGCTGATTTTATGTTTTACATCCTACAAGGATGACACATGATTACAAGTGAATTTTAATATCCAATCATTTGTACCTCTATAGTAAAATAAGACAAATTCACAATATTTAGTATCAAAAGTATGATACCTTTCAAACACATATAATTTTTTTCCTTAAAACTCGTGTAGCACATTCCAATTCAAACTTAAAAGCCGTCAATTATGGCAAACAGCTGCAAAGTATATTAACTACCAACCATTAAGCCAAGCACTAATAACGATCCAACATTTATTTCACTGTTCATCACTATGATTTTATTAAGGCCAGTCAAATTCATTTAAAGCTATTTCAATAACATATAATATTTGTATTGAAATTTGTAATAAAGAATACTGCCCTAAAAATGTAACTTTCTCCATAACACTAAACCACATTTCACACCATCAAAATAAGTAGTACAAACCAGAAAAGGAAAAACGAGAATTCAACTAATTATCACATTGAAGCAATAAATTAACATTAATTAAGAAGGAACGGACTCATATAATTGCAGATTGAATATCCTATAACGTTAAGACCCATGTGCCAACAATATAGCAATTGACTTTAGTGATTTTAATGGATGAAATGATTTAAAAATTTATTTGAAAACAAATAAACAATTTCTAAGTCATAACATATAATTCTCCAACATTTTGTCACTATTATATGAAAGCCATCCACTTGGTCAAATACAATTTCCAAAATCCAAAGTCAGTATAGTCTGAAATAAACTAACATTGTAAAAATCCAATCACATAGTAAACCATAAAGATAAATAATAATGAAATTTCTTATTTATTCCATAAGTTTCCAATTGTAGCATGCCTTAAAACAAACAACTTATTTATTCGATAAGTTTCCAACTCTAGCATGCCTTAAATCAAACAACTTATTTACTAGCATTTTCACTTATAACTTGAGAAACATTGAGTGCGAATAAACCATGATTACAATACCCTTTGCCCACAAACACGTTGTTCTTGGTTAACACACCTTATCGATTCAAATAACACTTTCACCCCCACTTTTCCTAATAATCCCACTTAAACCAAATTGGTTCGGATATTAGGGACATGCAAGACTTCGCTTAAGGCCAAAATCTTTCCGCATGTGAGTTTGAGAAGAACTTTTCCTTTTCCAAGAACTTGAGCACTGAGTCACCAAGATACACCACTTCTTCTCCTTCATTGACTTGGGTGTAAGACACAAAAATCGCTTATTGGCACAAATATGCCTAGTAGCACAGAGTCTATCACCTACACACATTAGTCACAATGTTCACTGGGAAATGATCTAATATATACGCCGAGAGATTCTCTTGGCTTAGCGAGATTGTCATTATTCCCAACTCGTTTCTATTTCAGCTGCATGATGGCCTGGTTTGCCACACACAACAATTGCTTTTTTCTTGAATCTTGATTCTTGGCTTTGAGATTGTAACCATGTTCCTTTTCAATTTTTGTTGCGAGACTTATTGTCTTCCACAAGATTGGCTTTTGTAGTGATTTCTTTTCCTTTGGCAAAAATTGATTGCTTCCGATTGGTATCTTCTATGATGATGCGTTTCACCAAATCATCAAGAGATAGTTGCTTTTGTTTGTGCTTCAAATTTTGTTTGTAATCACTCCAAGATTGCGGTAGTTTTTCAATCAACATACCAAATGACTTTAATTTTCTTCGACTTAAGATCTTCAACTGCTTGTGGAACTCATTGATTTGTATCTTGACGTCTTTGTCCTCGGTCCATCTCTCATTTGTAGAAATTACCAATAACAAAATTTTGTTTGGTAGCATCTTCAAGCATACTTAGCATAATACGAGTCCCAAATTTCCTTTGCTTCTTTATTAGAACAATACACATCAAACAACTCGTTAGAAAGAGTACCTAGTATAGTGTGCTTACATACCTTGTTTGCATAAACCCATTGGTTTTGTTCCGCAGAAGAAGATTCATCAGATTTTGAATCGTCGCCACACCATACATGTCAAGAGCGAGAAAAAATACGTTCCTGCCATCTCTTAAAATTTTGTCCACCAAAAACATCCACCTTTGAAACATCTGGGAAGTGTTTAGCAAAGTTGTGTGGAGACACAACAGGAACAACAGCAGGAGGTGTTTGTGCAACGGGAACACCATCAGTATTATCGATCAGCAGTTTGATCTTTTCCGTGATCCATGACAATAAAATAGTAATTATCCTTAAGATTGTTGGAAATATTACGGAAATCAAGGTAAAAACTCTTGTAGGCTTCGAGGCGTGTCAAAAGACACCGTCCTTAAGGATAATTCACTCCCAGATGGTGTATGCCCCCAGGATTCAATTTCTTCTAAGATAAATATATTAGCAAAACCGACAAAGATTATCTTTTTGTATCCAAAGCACTAAACGAAGAAAAAGTGTTCAAAAGTTTTTACTTTGTTGCCTTTCTAAAGTAGATATATAGAACACTATATATATAGGTAGTAGTTGAAAACCATTGTTGAAGATCTGGCAACGTTGTCATTTTAATTTAAATGAATATAAGCCAAAGATAACCATTTAAGAGGTCAAATACGTTATCATTTGAATTGCAATGAATTCAAATTATATGTTACAAAATGACAACTTATTGCTCATTAAAAATCAATATGTGACAATCAATAGTTTGAATAAAACCTTCTGACAACGGATCAAATATTCCCATAATATATGCCATTAAGGCAATTCAATTTTTGTACCAATTGATTGTTGAAATTGTAAATAGAAATATTAGAAACTAATAATTATTTTTTAGATAATAAAATAATTATTTTCCCAACAGTTTCATTGCATTCTAGCCTGCTCTGTTAATGGGTCTTCCCCGGCGTGTTACTCTGTTCAAGCCAACATCTTCTCTCTGCTTTACTATGTGTAACTCTTTTCTTGGAGGTCAATTTTTTTCCTTGCTTTATGACTCTGCGAGGGCTTAATAGCTGTGCTGATGTTTAAGAAGTTTCATGAAATTGTGAAGTTCACAGCCAAAGATGTTGGGAGTTGCTACAACAAAGATTGGGCTGATACGTGGTGTTAACAAACAGTGATGAAATGATTTTCCTTCAGCTAAATGGATAGGTGTTTGGCACCAAAAGAAAGAGTCAATTCAGATGCATTAACAACATCTAGCTTTGTTAACTGAGAATATTTTTCAGAACTTTGAGTGAAATAAGGGAGGAGTGGTGTTGGATTTGATTCATGACTTTTCCCCTCCCAATCGTGCTACAAGAATTTGAAGAGCACTGATCGTTGAGCAAGTACAAAAATGTGAATAATTGAGATTCTTGGTGGATAGAGATGATCGAGGGATTGTGCTTCAGATATTCACCAAGCTTGCGGATGACTAGTATGCTCATTCACCTTTCTTTTCTTCCTTGGATGGTACTACTTAATTTGAGTGCTTTGCATATTTATTAGTTGTATTGTACATATAGAATACTCTCTAATTAATCTCAATTATGAAATGTAAATATATATATCGAAGGTTGGGTACTATGAATGTTGGTTTACCAATTTTGACCACTGAATATGACTATGAAGGGTATGTAATATCAAGATCAGTATTGTTGTTTGCTCGAACTTCATGCTGGCCTATTCGAAAACCTAATCCAAATCATTTAGAAGAATGAAAAATCCTATCTTATAATTACTATCAGAATCTCGATAAGTTAGTAAAACTATTTACCAAGAAAAAGTGTAACCAAAGTGTATTATTTCCCCTGAGCCTTTTGAAAAGTCACCAAACATAACTTAAATATTGTAGGAGAATTTATTCATTTGGTTTGTTCACTTTGGAAATCAATATGTGCCTTCGTTTTCATGTTGTGATGTTTCCCTTCCCATTTGCAGCTACCCTATCAGTAGTGCAGATCGATGGCAATTGAAGAATTGGTTGTACGTACTACTGATATGATCGATCCACAAGCAATGGAAACCTTGTTGATTCAAAATCAATCAAGTGAAGCCAAGAACATGGAAGAGATGGGGACAACAACGACAATATACCCAGTGAAATCCCACAATGTGGGGTCTGGAGAGGGTAAAGTGTACGCAGACCTTACCCCTATCTTGGAATATCAGTAGTACCTTGAGTAGAGTAGATTCGGACCTTGCGTATTCTGATGAGAAATTGATGAATCTTGACAATCTTTTGATGCGTATCTTGGCCTGCGAAAATGAAGTTGAGGAAATTTCTTTCGAGAATGACGAGATTTCTCCCTACTCAATTGAGAAAGTACTGACGTTGGATCACTTATTTACCCTTTTAAACTCCAAGATAAGACAACTAGACAATTTCATAGGCACTCTTCAAGACCTAATCATTGAAGCGAGGCATAAAATATTTACATGCAGAGAAATTAGTGAATTGCATATGATAATGGAGAATAAATTTCATATAGAAGAGTTATTGAGACAATCAAAGGAGCGAGTCTTAAAAATGAAGATGCAGCTCGCCAAGTTGCAGATGACCTCATTAGCTTTCAACCAAAATGAAGTAAGTTATGAAACTTATTAGCATTCAAGAATGCATTTTTTCTTTCTTTACTAACATGTCAAAGACATTTAATCATTTTCTGGTGCATATATTAACAGGAAGCATAGGATGAGTTTGGATTTATCAGATATTAATAATGTTTCAGCAAGAGAATTGAAGCCACATATGCAAACAGTTGAGCAAAGACGTATATTAAGAATATTGGAAAATCCCTTGAGAGAGAGCTGGATAAAATGAAGATAATTTAAAGTTGAAGCGTTAACCGAGCAAGTAGCTCTATGCATGGAATAGGGTGCAGAGGTTATATGGGGTAGATTTTTAGAGTCGGAAAATGCAGCAGAGGTACTTATGGGAATTTTCAAAGAGATGGTGGGACGCAGATTAGCAAATAGGCACTCTGATTAATATTGGACTGTTATTGGAAAATTGAATAAGCAATTTGACCAATTTCCTCGGGTTCTACAATCATTTTGAATTGATATAGGTCTGTGAGTGCACGTACGACCAGGCAATATGTGAAATGACCTTACCTTGAGTCTGTTGAATTTTGTAATACCATGTAGTAGTGCAGTGCAAGTGCATCTTTTGTTATGCATTAAGCTTAGGGCTGATGTTATTTGCAGACTACTAGTTACGTACACAAATTTATTCAATACATCAAGAAATTCTGCTCTTTCTTAGTGCTGTCATTATAGACCACAACGCTTACTTGCAGTTGGCGACCACATTTGTTGCTGCATATTTGGTCCCATAAAGTTCAAATACGGGAACAAACAGGTATGCTCTCTTGTGATACAATGAGTGCTCAATTGTAGGAATAACTCCAACATGTATGGTGATGAGGACGACAACTAATATAAACCTTGATATTAGGAGAAGATAGATGAAGGTTGGTAAAAGTTTCAAATTGATCATTCTCTGTCTTGAATTTCATGCATAAATATTTCATTTGATCTATATTTGTGCTAAATGTAAAGTGGAACATACCAGGAGCAGTCCAGTGAAAAGATAAATATATAATGAAACATTTTCTTATTTATAGATGTGCTTATTTCTTTTAAAAATATGCAGTTATATTGCGGATATTTCCCTCTGTTTTGATTGTGATTTTGTTTTATATGAGTTCGCTTATCTTAAATTTTTCTTGTCAAAATCATGGGTTTGATTATAGTTATCTTAATTGTGCAGGTACTTTTTGTCAAAAGCTACTAAGAAGAAGGCTTACAAAGAAGGTTAAATGCTGGACAAAAGACGCACCATCGTTTCTAATATGTAAATAGTCTAGCCTGTAATGTTTTCTCATATGTGATGTAAAGAATACAACCATAAATTTAAACAACGTAACACCTGCCAACCATGCAATACTCATGAATGTATACCTTTGCCCCAGATGTGTGTAAATAATATGCCAATTAGCTAATAAGCAATGTTGTCTTACTGATTTGGTACTAGCAACACATTTGTATTTACATGAAGAGTTTAGAGTTCAGCCTACCAGCTAATAAAAAACATCAATTGATTGTGCATACACTTCTCCTGAGATTAACAAAGCTTTATTGTTGTTTTGACCCAAAAAAAAAAAATATACAAGCAATTGCCAACTTACGAACCACCGGGCCCGTGCTGGCACGAGCCATCTCTTCCTAGTAATATAGAAGTACTATATACCATTACCAACTAGGTAAAGAAATTGTCCAAAAGTAAAATATGAAAAAACAATTACAACCTCACTACTACACATAAGGTACAAAGTAAATGAAAAAGCATTTGAGAAAATGAATCATGAGTTCGGAAACTGAATGATCCAAAAAATGAAGAAATGAACCAAAATACCCCAAGAAAAAAACTGGTCAATGCATACTTGATAAATTACTGCGTTAAAAGGCATAACTTTAATAACAATTACCAAGTCCTTTAGCGGGTAAATTACTGTGCTATATTGACTTGCATAACACAGGAATTTCTTGTGTTATACAGGTCAATAATTTCACTGATTTTTTAGTAGATTCTACTACCCATCCATACTTGGTTTGACATAAAGTTGATGGCGCAATAATTTATTGCATTATATAGTACCTTTAAACTTATTCAAACCTAACATAAAGCTGATTTTGGACGAAAGGAAAATACAAAAATTCATTAAACTTCTAAATTAGTAAAAAATGGAGGATGTTCCAACTGTTAGGATTTCTTTGTTTTGGAACGGAGAAATTATTTATGAGTCTAATAGTTTGAGTTGCGACATTCCCCCAAAACACCATGTTAGGTTTCCACACGACCTAAAATATTCAAGACAACTTCAAGCCTTATATAGTAGACTTAAAATTCATAGGCGAGAATTTGATTTAACTGTGATAGGGAGATATCCATTATCTTTTTCACCGCAAGGATTAGTTAGTTATGACATGTGGAATATCTTAAACGATGTCTCTTTGACTAATTATTTGAAGGCACTGGATTATTATAGGGAATGTGTCACCTTGAAAGTCCTTTAGATGTATGTCGAGAACGTCCCCATAAATCGTTATGAAGTCCCGACTAGAGCTCCTCGGGAAACCCCAAATAGAACTCATCAGGAAGCCCCATCTAGAATTCACCGGGAAGTTCAGCCTGAAGTCCCTGATGTGGAGCCTACTCATGTTAACACTTATCCTAACATAAGTACTTATGAAGACATTTTGAGGAGTCAAATGTTTATAGAAGTTTTAAGCCAACAATTTGATGGACGAGGGTAAATATTCATTATTTTTATTATTATTATTATTATTATTATTATTATTATTATTATTATTATTATTATTATTATTATTATTATTATTATTATTATTATTATTATTATTATTATTATTATTATGTGTAGTAGCATATGTTTATTATTTGTATGGTAATAGTGATGTTGATTGTAATTTTTAGGGGTTATACACCTGATATGAATAATATCGGGCAGTCCTCTCAATCAGGATGGAACATCCTCAACTTATCCAACTATTTAAAACGATGCTCCTTCTTTAAATTTCGGTGCAGTTGATTACTATTAGTAGGTCTACTTTTTGAATATCAATAGTATTATATTTGATGTTTAGTAGTTAAAATACTCGACTTTCTTGTGTAGGGAAAAGTTTACACAACATGAGTTCGTTGCACCAAATGTGGATTATTCCTCAAACTCATGCAATGTTTATCAGTAGGTCCATTATTTTTACATTGAATAATCTATATATTTTGATGTTTGGTACTTAATATATTTTACTTATTTTCTATAGGAAAATCTTTTCTTGGATGGTGTTGATTATCTGAATTATATAGAATCTTTATCGAGTAATAGTGACGACATACCTAATGCAGAGGAATCAGAGGATGAAGTCCCTTTTTCAGCGAGTGAAAGTCAGGATGATATTAATCCTCAAAGTCAAGTACCATTGTTAGAAGCGATGATACAAAGTCCGTCACATCAGGAAGACCTGAATTTGCAGCACCCAGTTCACCAGCAAGAGTCGATGTCGCAAAGCCAATTTCAGTAGCAAGTGTCACACCCCATTTTAACCGGGATCAAAATTAGGAGTATGACGTATTGGAGATTCCTATTTGTTTTATTTTAAGGAGTCGCCACCTAATTAATTCTAAGGTGAATTAGGGCACCTAATTATTAACTTAAGGTAAAACTAACCTCCGTTAATAGTCTGCTTAACCAGTATGATTCTAGGTAAGGGTTCTAGATTATCCTAAAGGGAAGGGGTTAGGCATCCTTTAGGATCCGTTAACTTACGGTTATCCGGCCAAACTTAGGTTAATTAATTAAAGCTAAAAAATGACTTACAAATATTCTTTGAAGTTTTAAAGAAACATATAATAAGGTTGTTTAAAACGAACTTACTACGAATAATAATTCGCATAAAAGATATCTTTAAATACTATTTAAAATAAGATTTATAAAGGTTGTTAAGACTTTAAATGAGAATAGATAATAATGCTATATAAAATGAGATTTGCAAAACATAGTAATTTGTATATGAGCAGGCGAAAATGTCGATTTAAGCAATACTTCGATAAATATTTAAAACAACTCAAATGATAAAATATTAACTAATTTTTCAGTTTAGGAATATATAAAAATAGCCAATGTGAGTTTTCTTTATTACTTTTATTATTTCTTATTAAATATGCTTACTTAAAAATATGCATGATTGACTCCAAAACTTGAAGAGTTATTTACAAAATATGCTCGAATTTACATTCGCGTATCAGTGATGTTTTGAAGATAATAAGTATAGAATATAATTCCTTTAATTCGAAATATGAATTTATGCTATCAATTATTCTAGAAGTGAATATTATAGATACTATAAATGACTTTAATACAAAAGAAGAAAATGAAGCTTAGGGGGTTAATTACTAGTTTCCTTTGGATTAACTACCCAATATACTATATTAGCCCACTAATTTTACTAGAAATCACCTAAGTTAAGAAAACAAAAACAAAGTAATGGGTTAGTTGCACAATAATACAAATTATATGCATAAAGTAAAATAAAGGCATAAAATAAGCTAAATGGATTCAGACCCATTTTCTAAGGATGCATGCGGATACGCCTATCGCCTTGGCCGGTCCGGCTATTTTTTTTTAAGTTCTTTGTAGGTCTTGTTTTTGCTGTCGGGCCTCGGCCCGGCGGGGTTTTTATACACGGCTGCGGATGGGTTGGACATGGAGAAGATTTCGTTGGGCTTTAGCCCAACACCGAATGTGAAGGAAGGACGAGTCTCTCGGACTCGTATGCGATGGTCATGGAAAAAGAAGATAAGGATTAGTGTATAATCAATAAATAAGACTCTATATATAATGTAGAATTAAAACAACCCAAATGACTTATATACATACTATGTATGTTCGAGTATACACCGTGTATACATTCAACCGAGATATTCTCACAACAACGCACAAAATTTAAAACAAAACCAAATTGATAATGAACTTTGCACGTGACTTGCTAATATCTCTGTTACTCATATGAAGATATACATAACATAGACTAAGTGTCTTGGCTCCATACAACACCTACCAAACTTAAAGGGGCATATTACAAGACACCTATTGAATTCATGAAGATATTTATGGTATGCGAGCACAATTAGTAGTCGATTCCATTTCCATATTGGCAAAGCAATATACTAATACTTATAACAAAATATCATCAACTACAATAGACTTATAATACTAAAAGCTATAGCAAAATATCATCGTGCTTCAATTCACATTTTAGTTCATATTCTTTATGTTAACAAGGCAAAATATTAATGACTAGAAAGTAAAACATCACCTGCCGGTAACGGGCTAGAGAAGGAAACACACGAAATTCACTACAACTATAACCATCCCACGCTAGAATAAAAGAGGAAAGGAGCTAGAAATATGCCTCTTCATTAAAAGCTAAAATGAACTTCTATTTTAAATTTGAAAGAACAATTCACAACCTAAACCAATGCACACTTAACCTATTGAATTTGCTCGTCTCAAACATGAAGGGGATGAAGAATACTACACCAATACACGTTGACCTTAGGTAATCACCACGAGTTTTAAAGTTCACTTATAGGGCTTGGCATGTCACTCCTGAACTACTATGTATAGCATATCCTTTTATATTTAACTAACATGGAAACATGGGTTGGATGTGCTAGTTAACGTGTAAAGAATTTTATTGCATATTTTAGAAGTTAAGGACTCAACTCAAAATGAAAGCAATGGATGCGAGACATTCAAGCAATAATTCATTTCCAAACAATCAAACGGGGATTAAGATGTGGCCTTCGTGTGATACATTTATGAAGCAAACACATCGCCAATCCCAACTATTCAAAAGAAAGTTAAAAAACCAACTTTAGATACATATTACGGTTAAATCAAGAATCGCGCAAACCATTGTTTTTATTATGTTGAGGACTAAGTGAACCAAATACCTTATGTTAACACCAAACTTGCTATCTCTAACTTATGAATCGGCATTGTGGACATATTTGTTACTTGTTTTAGGCTAGGAAATACTATATGTTAGTTAAGATTATTAATCATACCATTTGATTAAACGAGCCAATAAACGGAATCTTGATTTATACTAAGGTGATCTTCGAATAATACGAACATAAACAAGCGTCGAAGATTAAGGCTAATCAAACATAGACATATATTTGTTCAACTTTATCAAGCGACGTTAAGCAATATTGAAAGTATAGATTGCATTTTTGAACCTCATTCAACATTTTGAATACCAAGAATATCTTGACTAATCACAAAAAAACACAACGGAGACTAGGTTACCAAGAAAAGTAACTAAGCGGGATTTTTTTGAGATCAATAGTTAACCCATACAAACAAAACATGATTTAACACGGTATATACTTTATCTAACTCCGCATGCGATTATTGAACCTAACTAATCGAGACAGATTAACAACTAATTCATATGAACATGTTTAGATAGGAATTGAACTCGTAAACGTGCTTAACCAATAATCTTAAGTTAGTGATTAACGTGACTATACTAACGATTTAACATATAGGCGGAAAATAAGCAAGAAATGCGAAAATAAGCGAAGGGAATAGGATTACCTTCTTTGGGTGCAGTGGGGCCTCGAGTCTTCGATCTACTCGAAACACTTCGAATCCGCCGAGAGATAGTATTTCCTCGACCCAAAGCCAGATTGCGGAAACAAGAAAATGATTTAGATTTTCGACGTCGAACAATGCCACCACTGCTAAAATAAACCAATTCTTCTAGGGAATTTTCAGGTGACTTAAGCTTGTGCTTTCTTTAGAGGGGATTCTTGCGGCTGAAAATAAAAAAACTAGTTTCAATTTTTTAGGGGAATTTCTTGGCTAAAAAGACTTCTTCATTTTTTAAGGGGATTTTTCGATCCGAAAAGCTTCCTTCTCACTCCTCCCGAAAACCATCATTTATAAGGTTTAAACTAGGGTTTTACCACTGAAAATTGGTCGGGGATTTGAAACATAGATTCAAAATCGAGTCAAAGACCCGTGCTAATCTGACCGTTGAAGGGTTTTCGACGTATCCTCGCGTGATTTGACTTGAGTGTTACCAAATGGTTCGACCACCCCGATCTTTGAGGATCGTCGGGTGTTTTGAAGCAAAATGGGAAAACCTCTCCTTTTCAACGCAAAAACGTGGGAGAAGCGGACGTTGTGCCAAGTTTTTGCGTGGAAATAGAGTGACAACACGGCGTACGGCTAAAGAAGGCTATGGTTTTGCTAAAATGGGAAGAGAGAGAGGGAGGAGGAAGAGAGAGAGAGAGAGCGGATGGGGTGGGGGCGGCGGCGAAGGGAAAATGAACCTAGTGGTTCATTGACGAATAAAGGAATTGGGTCGGGTCGCGGGTATGGGTTGGGTATTAAAGGTTTTTATGGGCTAATCCGAAAATATGGTGGTTAATTGGGTTGATGAATTAAAAATAATGGCCGATTGAAAGAAACAAATTTAGGCTTTTAATTTTAAATAAAAGACCTATGCTACCATGTGCCAAAATATTATCTAATATAAAAGTACATATTTATTAGTGCTCGGATGAAAAATCGCAATAAGCGGAAGTGCGGTAACATTTTAAAAGTCAACAGTAAATAAACGCTATCATTTTATTATGCGAAAATAAATGCGATGCGTGTGCATAAGTTGGCAGAAATACTGAAATGATTATAATGCGGGTTGCAGTAATACTGGTAATAATAATAATGACAGAATAATAATAATAGTAATGATGATAATAATAATAATAATAATAATAATAATAATATCAACTGGTGAAAAAATAAAAATAAAAAATGGAGTAGTGAAACGCCAATATTAATAAAGGCTAATAATTATAGTAAAATATAATTAATTTTTAAAATGTCAAAAATACTAGAAATGTAAATAAATATTTAGGGAAGGCGGGATAAAATTGGGTGTCAACAGCAAGAACCGATGCCAGAAGAAACCCCGATTATGTGGCATTCCAAGGAGATTACCTATCTTGATCATCTTCAAGGTTGCCCTGATGCATTTTTCTTTACTAGGGATGAGGATCATATTCATCAAAGATTGCGGAAAGAGCCAAACGATCTCGTAAAAGAGGATGTTCATATTGAAAAAGGCATGATATTCACCTCGAAAAGGTCATTGCAAAGGGATGTTAAGATTTTTTGCATCCAGAAGATGAGGGAGTTCAAAGTTGATGATTCCACTCGAAAATATTAGCGATTAGTCTGCAGGCGAAAAAATGAAAATTGTCAATGGATGCTCCGTGGTAAGGAGACTAACGATAAGATGTGGACTATTTCAAAGTTCTACCCAAAGCACACTTGTGATATGGGTGAATGTCCGCCTGATAATTTCAATCTAGATATGATTGCTGCTGTGCTAGTTGGAGACATTGCACAAAGCCCAAGGTACCGCCTTTGCTCAAGATTATTTAAATTTTGATGTTAATATGATGTTCCTTATTGCTAAATGATGATATTGAAACTTCTCCAGGTTCAAAATGAAAGAATGCATTACAACCATTCTCAAAGTACATCGCAAAACCATAAGTAGGAGAAAGGCATATCTTGGGCGTAGGCATGCACATGAGATAGTCTCCGGCAATTGGGAGAGCTCTTTTAAGACGTTGCCGAGATACATGGCAGCTCTGCATGTCACCACCCAATTTACTATTCGTGCGGGCACTGACCTTATCTCACCTGATAGTCTGAATTGAAGGGACTCCTAGACCACTTGACTCTCAAGGTTTAATGAATACGAAAACAACAAACCTTCACGTCCACTAATCCTAAGTGGAACCATAACACCTTACCTTCTTTTTAACGATTAACCGGACTCGTAATTTAGCAAGTGGACACAACAGTCAGCGACCTAAAATGAACATCAGCAGATAATTCACCCACCGGTCACAAGAGTAGAAACAAGTAAAATGCAATGCAACCAATGATAGTATTACAACTGTACACACATGCTAATAATATTGTTCACCTAATCGCCATGACCTGCAGGGGACCCATGGTATCCATATACCACTCGCTACGAACTGACCTCGGATCACGAGCCCATAACTAGGCCACATCCTTACCCCCTGTCAAATGTACCTTTGTATACATATATATATATCTCTGCATTGAATCACAATATGAATCTCAACACGTTTCCAGTTCAACAATCAATATGAAACGTAATAAGTAAATAATGCCAATGCCAATGAATACAAGAACCCAATTGCAATCACTAGTACCAATGTCAATGAATATAAGATCCCATGCCACAATTCAAGAAAGACTCAAGAAATCAACTTAACAACAACATGAATACACAATGAAGTCAAAATACATTCAAGTACGATTCACCCTAGCATACAGTATAACAAGATCCTATTGTGGCCAGCTCAGTACTAGAACGACTCTCACACACTAACTAAAATTCGAATCCGGAATGTATACATACCATTTCCTTCCCCTCAACATAGTGACTACACGCCTTGGTTCAACTTCTCATTTATTGACTAGGCCACAGAAATAGCATTCATACTACTGTAGATAATATCCAATTGAACTTTATGTCCGAAGACCTAATCATGCTTTTGCCCGTCAACTGTATAACATATATATGACTCACTAATCAAATCTAACTCAAGAAAATCATAACCTACCTCAACGCCGAGCAGCTGTCACGAACGTCTATGGAATCGTCACTCTTCCGTTTCCGAACTGAAAGCCATAACAAAAAGGGTCTAGGGATATCATGAATTTGAGAACAAGAGTCAAATTAAAGCATACGCGGTGATCTAAGTTATATAATTAACTAATCCTTACAAGTCCTGTAATATAACCATCTCCTTGAATCCCAATTCAAGAAGTCAAGACTTACCCATTCTCTAAATAACATAAGAATCATTATTCGGGGTTTAATTTATCGTCTTAGTACAAGAGTCTATGCAGTATTCGAAAATATAAGTTTTCTGATAAAGATTACCCTTCGCACTTTCCTAGTGTGGAAACAAAGGATAAAGACTCTGTTTTTATTAACCTAATGAGGTAAAGTTTAGCAAGGGAAGGATTAACTTTAAAAAAGATAGCACGAAAGATGTTTGAAGGGTTACCTTTCTCAAGTCGCTGAGTGAACTTGTCACAACCCAATTTAGCTAGGTCACGTGAGCAGCTACCTTTTCCACCTCGATAGGCGAACCCTCAAACCAACAATAGTAAAAATATAAACAAATAATTAAATAAGCAGAAGAGATAAAATCACGTAAGTCTGATGATAATAATATAGAAAATATGCGGAAGTAAGGAAAATACACCTCAGACTCTGGTCTAATCCATACAAGAGCATCTAACTGGAATATACAAGTCTGGAATACAAATAATACATTAAGTCTGAATATGTCACGGAATAGAAAATAAGACATAAATAAAGAAGAACCTTTAAGGCGGCGGACTTCTTGTGCTCACCCTGTAGAATCTAAGCAACTCTCGGAGAGACTATCAGCCACGAGAAACGAAAGTCGATCCTACCTGGAATTCTTCATTCATAAAAGAATACAACAAGTGCAGGTCAGTACAAAACCACAGTACTGGTAGGTATCATAGGCCGACTAAGTTTAGCTAACATAATCCAGACAACAAAGTAAGATAAAGAGGTAAATCAATAGGTATAAGTCAAACATAAGCCAGAAATCGAGTACACGTCATCACCTAGGTTATAACATCTAAACGCAAGTTTTCCAAGTCTCAATATATCCAATCCGAATCCAATTAACACAAGTATATCACCATAATTATCACAATCAAGCCATAGTGCAATGCAATGCTATAATGTATGAAATCTGCATGCAATGCAATGCTGTGTACACATACACTCCGGACGGAAGTATCGACGTCTCGGTAGCACAACCTATGGGGGACTCGCGGAGTCCATGTACCTCATGGTTCGGCGACAATATGAATACCGCTACCTCATGATGCCGGCACAAACCTCGAGAATCGCTATCACACAACCCGATTTCGGGATAACCATCGGATATCGGTCCTCACGTCACTCTCATCCAACTGAGCCCAGCTCATCACAGTGTTTCCTCAAGTGTCATCAATGTATCAACAGTATATCATGAAGGATGAGAATGCGTGCAATATATGAGTTCAATGTCAATAATCAGATAATATGACAAGTACCAAGCAAGGGTACACCAACAATATCATGAAAAGGCTACATAAGCCATGAAAAATACTATCCTCGTATCAAACATCAATAAGTAAGGTTCCATAATATCATGAACAAGATATATCAATAGTCTCCAATATCTGCTATCACGACGCAGCATCAAGCCAACAACAATAGAACAAATCAGTCACAACACAACGGGGTGGCGAGCCTCAATCACACAACAGGCCCAACCTAAGGCAATATCTAACCCAACTTCATACCCGAAGGTTTACATGCTTTCTCCGACAATATTATCTAAATATATGCTTCGCTAAATGAAGTCTCACCATAGGATAAACCGTAACCTACCTGGAAGGCCGAACAACAATAACACCAACAATCACTCCTTAGCCTTTCCTTTCCTTTCCTTTGAGCCTCGAGATCAAGAAAGTCTAAGCATATTCGAATCATGAAATTAGAATCAAGGAGAACATCAAAACAAAATCTACTTCTATCAAGACCCAAATATTTTTTTTATTGCAATAATGATCTTTTTTTTTTTTTTTGATCAATTATGCCCATATGGGCTTTTTATTAATTTCAGAAAAAAAATAAAGTTCAAAAGCCCAACCCAAAACCGGGTCGGCCCAAAAGAAAACAAAATAAAGAAAACAAAGCAGCAGAAAAAACAAATATCAAATGTGACTTTCCTAAAAGAAACCCTAAAAAATCGGGGCTTCATCTCTTTCTTTCTCCGCCTTTGTCGTTGCTGTCCCTCGCCGCCGGTGGTGCGAAGGTGATGAATTCCTTTCTGATTCGCATCTCCAGTTGTGGAATCATCTTCTTGTTGAAACACTTCCGGTAAACTCGAAATTCCACTTAGCATCTACCACCTCGATGTTGAGCTTGTGCAATTTTTGAGTTCAAGTGTGTGGTCTGTGTTGAAGACCAAGATTTCCTCTCAAATTCTCGGTGAGTGGCTCTGCTTTCATCTTTGGTTTTTATTCCTTTCGTTGTATATTCAAACTGAAATCCTTCTCTTTGAAATCTGTATGACCTGAGTTGGTGTTTGTTGAGCTTGGTTTCGCATCAAATTCATGTGTCGATGTTGGATTGAAGATGTGTTCTTGAAAGGTAAATTACACCTCCCAAATCTTTTCTGTTGTTCCTGTGACTTCTCCATTGCCTTGATGTTATGATTTGTTCTTTTCTAATGGTGGTTTGGCTGTATGTATACGTTACACTCTTTGTTAACTTTAAAGCAAATAAAGTTGGTCTCTGCCTATTTGAATGAGCACCATACGATGCTAATACCACAAATAGACTTTCAACCCACCTTACTTGATCAAAGTTAACCTTAAGAAAGTACGTATATGCTTTCTGTGCTGTATGTATATGCTTTCTGTGCTGCTTCCCTTTGTTCTTTGCCGGTTGCAATTTCGACTGCTGCCCTTTTTTTTTTTTTTTTTACTGCACTTTTGTTGCTTTTGCTTTTGTTTCCTGATACTTAAAAAAATACCTGCAAAAAAGGAACAAACAGTTAGAATAAAACTCCTCTGATATGCTCCTCTGATCTGCTCCTCCTGTGACTCTCCCATCTTTAGCACCTCCTGATTCTCAAGTACGGTATCTGACTCTTGTCACTATTCAAAATTCTTCTCATATGTGTTCTTAAATCCTGAAAATTCTGAGATTGAAAAGACCCATGATCTAAAGCATAATTTGCTAGTGCATCAGCCAATTTGTTTGCCTCCCTCAACGTGTGAGTAAACAGTACATTCATATGCCTACTCAGTTCTGTAATCTCTTCCACCCACCCAGCAATGTTCCATGGTGGTTTCCAACCGTTAGCCAAGATTTTCTGCACCATTTCTGAATCAGTTTGAATGATTATATTCTGAAAATCTTTGCTTTTGGTATATTTCAAAGCCTCTTGAATTGCAACAATCTCAGCTTCTGTATTAGTAGCAAAACCAATGTCCTCAGCTTGTGCATGTATTAGGTTTCCTTCAGAATCCCTTAGACAGAACCCATATGCACTTCTTCCAGGGTTACCCCTTGATGCCCCATCAGTGTTACAAACACACCACCCTAGTGGTGGTAATTGCCAAATCACTTTAGTAACTTTTAGCTTAGCTCTTCCAGATTCCATCGTTTGAATCAGGTCACTCCATTTGTTAGGTAAATCCCTAAATGAGGGATTTCTAATTTGAACTAGCCTTTGAATAGTTGAATACACCTGATATATGACTTTGCATCCAATACTTCTTTGCCCATGTTTGATTCCATTCCTTCTCTTCCATAATTCCCATAGAATAATTGATGGAACTGCTTGATATATCTGCTATGGAATAGGATTTATTAACTAGAAGGGTAGAATTAGGGATCTAAAGGTTCCAACATGAAATTAAACCTCTAGGTGATCAATTTCCATCATTAGCAAGCTAGAACAATCAACAATTCACTCTATTTCAGATTCTTGGCAATAAATGAGAGACTAAGGGCTTTTAATACACAATTTATGAATTCCACAAAGTAGCCTCTAATTAAGAAGAAATTATGAAATAAAGGATTCTAATCATCAAATCAATGCTTAAAAAAGCTAACTAAACCAACAATTCATGATCTAGAAGCCTAAAAGGAAAATTCATTAAACCCACTTCTTCCACAAAACTAACAAAATAAAGGGATTTTAAGATGATTAGGGGTAATGGAATAGTAAAAAGATTAAGGGATCCACCCAAGAATCCAAGAATACTCTACTCCCCAAAGCTCAAGTGGAATAGTAATAAATGAGAGACTAAGGGCTTTTAATACACAATTTATGAAATAACAGGTCCGATACCGTTATGGCGGCAGCGGGACCGCAGCAGCTGTCTCTCCCCGACGGCCTCTCAGACCGCCATGACGTTATTCCCACAAATGCTTTGTCCCGTTATGGCGGTCCACCCAATCACTACGGTGGTATTCGATGGCCGACCCCGAAATTCCAAAATAATCTCAATTCAAACCCCGACTATCAATCGAGGCCATCTGCTCACAAACCACATTCACAGACACACATAAAAACACGCTACGAACGCATTCATGGCCTCGAAATTCGCAACGGAGATCTCATTGACCGATTCAACCCCCGATACCTCAATTCGAACTTCCCAACCCAAGTCCCAAAATGCACCCGAGTGTATTGGGAACCGAACCAGTTATGCACACAAGTTCTAAATGACCATCCGAACCTCTCGGAATCGACGAATTTTCAAAAAGGTCCGTTTACCCAAAAGTTAACTTTGAGTCAACTCTTTTTCGCTTAAAGCCAAAATCCACCAAAATCAACCCCGAGCACTTTAGGAAGCGTGTCAACGGTCCCCTCGGGTCAAAAGTGCCGAAAAGACTATAACGACTAATCGGGTAGTTACATCAGATACCAATTGAACCATCGCTCGTCCTCGAGCGAAGAAGGGAAAAGAACAGAGAAGTACCTGAATCAGCGAACAACTGAGGATATCGGCTACACATTGTAACGGTTCACATTTTCACAGGCGGGGTTAAAGCTCGGAAAATCATTTCGAACTCGTTGGTGCTCTTTCAGAGTTTGTTTTAAAAGAGTCGCCACCTAATTTTTAGGAAATTAGGAAAACTAGTTTTGAAGGGTTTATTCATACACCGTGAAAATCCTGCTTAATCCAAAATTCTAGGTAAGGGTTCTGGTGATCCCCTAGAGAAGGTGTTAGGCACCCTAGTATTAAGGACCCGTACTATATAGTTGACGTTCGAATTCCAATGTATGAGTATTTGCATGAACTGTTTATTTGGTGTTTATTTCCCGCATTTATAAAAATCTATCATTTGCATATCATTTTGAAAAGAATTAAACGTATTGCCTTTACATATAGGGTATTTAGGTTCGGATTTATAATATCAGGATACAACTAGTACCTTTTAAATATAAGGATAGTAGTGGTTTTGTAAAGGTAAAAAAGTTCATTTATTTTAAAGTATAGGATGGGTTTTGTTCATGCTTGACTCATACGTGAGCCGGGTTAATCCGTTTAATACGTTTTTAGAATGTCCTTATCTAAAACTTTATCTTTGCAAATGATTTATACGGATTTTATTTTATAGGAAGTCGTTTATATAACCAAACTAATTGTTTGGTCCTGGAAATTTAAACTTAAAGCCCAATATTTGTAAAATAAAAATAACATTTTTTATGTGGGGTTCCGCTCAAAATTTATGCCTTTTCTGAAAAAATTAGTTGAATGTTTAGGTCTGTTGGGTTTTTAGCCCAAAATCTCATCTTTCCTTTAGTTACTGGGCTCAGCCCAAAAACGTGTTTTTCCACCTCTTTCTGAAAAAATTTGTTTAAGTAGGACTTTAAAAAATGTGATTTTAGATTGAGCCTTAACCCTCAAAATTCCCATTTTTTCGACTGGGCCTAGTCCAAAGAGAAAACCTGCTTATGATATTAAATATATACTCCATGTATGAGCAATTTGAAATCACTTTTCTGCCTGGGCATAAAAGAAATCTTTTAGAAAACTGAATTTTAGAAGGAAAACGTTCTTTTGGTTTTTGAAGAAAATGACAACTTGGTTTTTTCTTTGTTTGGGAAGATGGTGAGGTAAACCTTTTCATTCCTTTTCACTATTTTTACCTACTTAACCATTTTTATCTTTTCAAAAATCGTTCATAATAAGCCTAGTTTTTTAAAATTGTGTGGGGACCTAAAGTTGAACTAAACGGCGTATGTACCATTTGCCAAGATGTCTAGTTCAAACCATAACTGATTCCAATAATAGTGTGAGTTGTTTTACAAATACAAATACAATACAACATTTTAATCAACAAAAAAACTGAATAATATAATTAAGAAAGAGAAGTAATATATTTAGGGGTGTACCAATCCCTAGTTGACTATTTTCACCCATAGTTAACCTTTATGTCATTCTCACCCATGACTGGGCCTTCAATAATATTATCTTCCCTTTCTTTCATCAGACTCAATAATTTTGAAAGGACTTTCCTGTTGGGCCTTTGAGTGGCTGGACCTCGGCCAAATGGCCATGCAGTGAGAAGAGGAAAAGAAAAAAGGAGCCAGGTTAGTCTATATTTACTGAACCTATCACTTGTATAATTACACACACACACACACACACACACACACACACACGATATATATATATATATATATATATATATATATATATATATATATATATATATATATATATATATATATATATATATATATATATATAAAATTTGCTACAAGGTACACAATTAAGGCACTCGATTGTATACTATTGACCTCCGATTTGAGACTCATACCATGCAAGGGAAAAGGTTGTCACCACTCTTATTCCGGATGCTGCACAAGTTTCAAGGGGTTTCATGAACCCCAGGCATGGATGGACATCAGGTAATGGCTAAGACCTATCCCTCCAAACCACCTCAACTCCCTAAACCAGTGTTGCCATAGGATAATATCAGAGTCCCATAATTGTGCACAAGTATCACCACATATGGAAATGATTTAATTACAAACAGTACTGAAATAAACTCAAAGTCATAATAAAGGGACTAAAACATACATTGAAATGTGATGATATGAAAATAAGCCTAGCAACTTCAAAATACTTAATCAATAAATGAACCAAACGAAAATCATCCTTTTTTTTTCCTTTACCTTTGGGGTTTAAGGCTTCAGTGAAGTGTCTATCCTTTTATTCATTCACATACCCTTAATCATAATTGATTTGTTTCTTTATATACATAGTATACTATGATATACACATATGATGTGTATATCAAGTGTATACTATATGTATATACCTCTTCCTTTTCATTAAACTATGCACATTCTATGTATATTCATACTCTTTGTGTGTGAATTTTGGAATCAAGATCATCTTAAGTCATTACTCCTTAGAACAGTGTCCAAATATAAAACCAAAGCTAGTTCAAGTCTAAATTCCTATGCATATCAGATGAATGATTCACCAGGCTTCACATATTAGCAGTCCTCATAACAACAGTGCGACAATTAATTAATGCAATAACAAAGCACAATAGAGAAATGCAGGTGAAAAGAAACATCCTAACACATTACAACTTATGATCACAAAGAAGGGTTGGAACACCAGGAAATCTGAATTAAAACAACACTAGGTGGGTTGAAACTGAGTAAATTTAGATTTCCAGAGAACACACAGGGATGAGCCTTTATTTTAATCAACAGTAGTAGAAGCTTGTATATAGCAAGATTTCATGTGAATTGCCACTTAAGTAAAAAAGAAAAGGAACAACTATGTTTATTACAAGGCCTTCACAGAAAAGAGGATTAACACTAGGTTCAAATAACTCTTTGTGACTCAAAATTTTCTTAACTTCTTAAAGCGACACCTATTGCTACCAGCTTCAAACTAATCCATCTCCCTTAGAAAGAAAGCAAAAGCCACCTTATTGAAACAACCAATTTATTCTTCCTAATTTCCTAAGTTCCTTTAGACATTTGGAGAAGTTAAATTTTCCCACCCTTTTCCATTTCCGACCTTTAATAAAATGGTGAGATCAATGCACCCTCATGACAGAAATGCCCCCCATGGGTCATAGGCTGTGTCATAACACCCCTCATTTGGAGGGTAGGTACTATGAATCAAGCTAAGCTTGACTCTTCCCTGCCCTCTCTTTGAGGTGTCTTTGAAAAGACTACCCTATGCCAAGTGGTTCACAAGCTGTTTAAGAGTACTTACAACATCCTTGAAAAACAACATTAGACTAATTCCAACTTATCACTTATTCATTATTTGACACAGACTCAGTGTTTAGTTATTTCATCCCATAGTTCTAAACATGATATAACTTTAAATACACCAATCAGATAGAGACAGACCTCATTAAACAAAGTATAACCTCATTTTCTCAATCCAAGTTACACCACAATTCATAGTAAGGTCTAAACGTAACATTTCATGTTCAGAAGCAAGAATTCCCACCAATCTTATACTAAAATATCCTCTTTCTAGATTCTAACTATGGCTAGGACACAACACAGACAGGTCAGACACAAATATATCATACAGGTTTTCCTTAAACATATTCATTCTTAAACAACACAAAGCAAGAAGTTTTGAACTCTAAGATATGAGTCCGGGTCCTGATAAATGACTTACTCCCAGAATTTTGATCAATATTGTAGTTTTCAAATTCCTTTAATTATGACAGAGAAGGTGGCAAACCCTCACCCTTTATCCTAACATGGTTTTAATTGAAAAATCTCAAAGATCCCTCCACGTATGGTAAACTTCTCCTAACCAAACATGAGGCCTCTGTGAATCCCATAGCCATGAGAATAAGGTTTAGGAGAAAAAGAGAACCCCAGGGTCCTGAAAGAGAAACAGGTAAGGTGAGGTCATCACCTCTCCATCCCTTTCCCCGAGTCTTGCTTTTCAGTAAAAACCTTTACTCTCTAAGGAACAAAGGCCCCTACCTCATCTTCATGCCTAGTGGAAGTCACCAAGACATTACCTCTAGTTCATGCCTAAGCTCACCACACAAGTTACTTTTCCTAAGGCAACCTCAACTCCCTACCTCATCTGAACATCTTAATCATGCCTTAAGTCAGTGACAACCACTCAAGACTTTTCTTGTGGTTAAGACTAGTTTGACAGCGCCTTTAAATCAAATTCCATCTAAACACCTAGTTGACCACACAAGTTAACAATTTCAATCAATTCAACCTAGGGTCTTAACTATGAAAGCTATTTTGAATTCCTTTTAGACATTACCTCTTTGAAAAAAGATTTGAACATTTTAATTATTATAAACTTAAGTCTAGACTGATCACCAATCCTTAGACTCAAGTAGTTCTTTTTCATTGGTTGATTAATCATTTTTCTTCTTCAACTCTCAATTTTCCATAGCATATTAGGATTCAATTACTATTTCATCAACATTATCATCTAGACCCCTTTGAAAAAAAAAAATCAAAGACTAATCCAAGTGATCATGGATCATAATATAGAAAAGAAACCCATTTGGTGTTCTTCTTAGGGGGGAATGACAAAAATTAGTCTAATGATAAAAATCAAGACTAGATTCTGCTTAAATGAGCAATCATGACACACGATTATCATAGTTGTATCTAGGTGTCCTAATTTATCTTAAATGGTCTTACAATTTCATTAGCATATATTAGCCTCTAAAGGACCTTTGGGAATATATTATCAAATAAATAAACCTTAGTCTCAACCATCATTTTTAGAACTTTTATATCATGTTCTAAAGTGTTAATGTTTCATACTTACCTTCGATATAGCATACAACTATTCAAAGTTATTTTAGGCTAATCCAAACGTATTCAAACAGACTTAGGTATACCTAGACCTATTCAAATGCAATTAGACCCCATTTAATCTTACTCTAGTGCCTTGACCACATTATGAGATTCATATAAGTATGCCTATACTCTTTAAACCTTGTTTTAGTCCAATCATGATCCTTTATTTATCCTAATTATGGCTTATACCACTAATCATGTCATAAACAAAATATTTAGACTCAGGAAAGGTAGATTGAAGATTCCAAGATTACATAATCTCATCAAGAAAGCTAAAAACTACCTTAAACTACTTAAGATGGATCATCACAGTACCTTAGCAATCTCTTATATTCAAATAAGATTAGTATTAGTCTAAAAGTTCACTAAAGTTACTATTATTAATCATGCAAACAAATTTTGTCATGTTTAAGGAATGAACAACCATACAGGAACTTCAGCATCTAATAAAGCATACAACAGTCTGTGCATCTCTATCTATGGAGCAACATCAAACAAAATTATCTAGGCTCACACAGTCAGTCCATATTAACAACCACTATTAAGGTTAAGCATATCCTTTATGAAGATAAGAAAGCAATCTCTATTTCCAAACATCTAATGAATTTTAAACATCATTTAGAACAACAAATTACCACGAATTAAACCTAAGACATTCTAACAGCAAACTAGCATCAAACAGACCATTACCACATAACACACCTACTGAAAATAACAAAAATAAGCAACAAGATAAAAATGTTACCTTTTTTAAGTGCTGCCGTGGTCAAGATTGAATTTGAAGACCTTTTGTGCTTCCAAATCCTACACTCAGCCACACCGACACAAAACAAGCAAGGAAATAAATTTTAGGACTAAGAAAATCCCCAACTCTAAGTCAAAGTTTAAAGTTTTATACTGAGAGGCTTGAATTCGATGTTTCTAGCCTCTTTAAGTTTTTTCCAAATTTTTTTCGACCTTCTTTCATAGTGAGGGTGGGGTTCTATTTATGAAATCCCAAAATTGTTCAAACGCTCAAAAAATACCAATGTGGGACAACTAATTTCTCCCAGAAATTAACCTTGTAAAACAAATCTATGACTCAAAACGATCGTAACAACGGATGAACGACCAGATCTGAACCTCGTTGGACTCGATCCAACCCATTCATCCCCAACCAATGAAAATCGAGCATAAATGAACATAGTACAACAAATAAGACAACAATAAACAACTTTTGACTGAATAATTCTAAAAGAAAAGCAAAGAAAAGTCTATTACCAATTTTGGAAAGATCTGGGTAAAACAAATCTTGGAATTAATTTGTTTCACGCAAATGATGCTACAAAAGTTGTGTATTTCACGCTTATTCTGCGATTTTACCATTTTTGGGACGAGAGAGAAAATGGAATTAGCGGCGGCTTCTAGGGTTTTGCAAGAAAAGGGAAGAGAGAGAAGGGAAGGGATATAGGGTCGTTTGGAATGAATGAAAAAATGAATAAGAGAAGGGGTTATCCCCTTCAGCTGATGTGGAGATGGGCTTGGGTCGGGTCTTGGCCAGTTTTAGGCTGGACTCGGTCCAGGTTATATATATAAAAAGAACATGGCTGGCCTCTTTTATATAGTGTATACATATATATGTATACCTAGTGTATACACATGTATATATAGAGTAAAATAGGTAACTTAATAAATGGACAAAAACTAAAATATTGGTTATTGGTCATAATATTTTAATTATAAACAAATTAGGGACACAATTAACCTATTAAATAATTATAAAAGTGGCCAACTGCGTAAATGGGCTTAATTTTGTGAATATGGCCTTAATTGATTTTAATCTAACTGATTAGTTCAATCATGGCCATATTTGGCCAAATTAGAAAAATTAAAAATTAAATTGCATTAATGACCTTCATTAATTTGAGCCAATGAATTTGGTTATTTCAATTAAGGCCATTAAGAGGCTAATTTTGCAAAAATGATCCCAATTTCTTTAAACCATGAATTGGTTAAATTAATTGTGGCCATAACAAAATATTAAATAATTAAAAATCATTTTGCAATAATGACCACCTAATTGATTAATTAAAATATTTATAGATAATTTTGACAAATTGCAATTATACACAATTAGGGATTAAGGGATGAAATGGTTAGTTATTTTAATTACTCAAACTCCTTGAATTGAAGGGAATAAAGTATTTGCTAATTTTGATTTTTGACAATTTAAACAATTAAATAAATGATTATTATTTTTAAACAAAATGCCCTTTTTTCTTTGATTAAATCTAATAAGTGTCTCATAAATGTCATAAAAGGTACCAATTAATTTCTAAATAATTTGTGATGTCATGAAAGACTATCAATTCAAAGGAGTAAAATATTGACTTGAACAATTTATATAAAAATCATTTAAACATTTTAAGGTGCATAACTCATTTTATTTATTATCCAAGGACTCTGAATTATTAAAATAAATTACGGGAGGTCAAAAATTAGGTGTCAACACGCACATCGGCCTCAGTCTCCCAAGTAGCCTCCTTAATAGGACGATGCTTCCATTGCACCTTCACAAGAGCAATCTCCTTGGACCTCAACTTCCGAACCTGCCTATCCAGAATCGCAATCGGCTCCTCCTCGTAGGTCAAATTCTCATCAAGCAATATCGAGTCCTAACGAGCAATATACGCACCATTGGCATGGTATTTCTTCAAAGATAGACACATGGAAAATCGGATGAACTGCCGCCAAGCCTGGCAAAGACGGCCAACTCATAAGCAACATCGCCCACACGGTCAAGGATCTCAAAAGGCCCAATATACGTCGGACTCAACTTGCCTCTCTTCCCAAACCTCATAACACCCTTCATGAGTGAAATCTTCAATATAACCTGGTCACCAACAGCGAACTCTAAATCTCAGACCTTCCGGTCCGCATACATCTTCTGTCGACTCTGAGCTGCCAAAAGCTTAGCCTGAATCATCCTCACTCTCTTAACAGATCCGTACCCCAAGGTTGAACCTCAAAAGCATCAAACCAACCAACCGGAGATCTACATCTCCTACCATACAAAGCCTTAAAAGAGCCATGTCGATACTCGAGTGATAACTGTTGTTGTATGCAAACTCTGCCAAAGGCAGTGCTGATACCAATGACCATCAAAATCAATAATGCAAGATCTCAACATATCCCAGAGCACCTCAATGGTCCGCTCGGACTGCCCATCGGTTTGGGGGTGGAAAGATGTACTAAGATCCAATCGGGTACCCAACTCCTCATGAAAAGCCCTCTATAATTAGGAAATGAAGATAGTACCCCGATCAGATACGATAGAGATAGGAACTCCATGCAATCTCATTATATCCCGTATGTACAACTTGGCTAATTCTCCGTGGAATAGGAAATCTTAACAGGGATGAAATGAGCGAGCTTAGTCAACCGATCAACTATCACCCAAATAGAGTCAAACTTACCTAGGGTCTTTGGGAGACCCACAACCAAATCCATGGAAATCCTCTCCCACTTCCACTTGGGAATGGGCATCCTCTGAAGTACACCACCGGGTCGCTGGTGCTCATACTTAACTTGTTGACAATTACCACACTTAGCTAGGAAATCGGCTATATCTCTCATCATCCGACGCCACCAATAGTGCTGCCTCAAATCACGATACATCTTAGTCGCCCCTGGATGAATGGAATATCGAGAGCTATGGGCCTCAGTCAAGATCAGCTGAATCAAATCACCAACACGAGGGACGCACACACGCCCTTTAATCCTCAAGATGCCCTCAGAATTAATCATGGCCTCCTTGGCCTCACCCCTCAGAACTCTATCTCGAATCTTGCTCAACTGAGCATCCTTAAACTGATGAGTCCAGATCTAATTTAGTAAGGAAGACCTCGCCTCAATGCATGCCAAAACTCTGCCTGGGGCTGAAATATCAAGACGAACGAAACTATTGGCCAGAGTCTGAACCTCCATGGCCAACAGGCGTTCAGAAACAATAAATCGAGCTAAACTCCCAATAATCACTGCCTTGCGACTCAAGGCATCAGCAACAACATTGGCTTTCCCGGGGTGATGTAAAATAGAGATGTCATAGTCCTTCAGAAGCTCCATCCATCGGTGCTGCCTGGAATTAAGATCTCTCTGGGTAAACACATGTTGAAAGCTATGGTGATCGGTGAAAACCTCACAATGGACACCATACAAGTAATGCCTCCAAATCTTCAAAGCAAAGACTACGGCCAACAACTCCAAATCATGAGTAGGGTAATTCTTCTCATAGATCTTCAATTGACGGGAAACATAGGCTATAACTCTACCCTCCTGCATCAACATAGCGCCCAAACCGAAACGGGATGCATCATAATAGATCGCGAAATCCTTACCCTCCGCGGGTAATGCCAAAATCGGGGCTGAAGTCAAAAGATTCTTGAGCTTTTGAAAGCTCTCCTCACAATCATCGGACCACTATAAGGGAACATCCTTCTGAGTCAATCTGGTCAAAGACGTAGCAATAGGATCAAAATCCTTCATAAATGGGAGGTAGTAGCTGGCCAAACCCATAAAACTATGGATCTCGGTCATGGTAGTGGGCCTCGCCCAATCTCTCACAACCTCAATATTCTGAGGATCCACCATGATCCCATCCTTAGACACAACGTGGCCCAAAAACTCCACATACTCCAACCAAAACTCGCACTTCAAAAACTTAGCAAACAAGCTATTCTTCTTTAACAACCCAAGTACAATGCGAAGATGGCTCTCATGCTCCTCTCTGCTCTTGGAGTATACCAAGATATCATTAATAAACACAATCACAAAGGAATCGAGGAATGGCCTAAAGATGCCATTCATCAAAGTCATAAATGCAGTCGGGGCATTGGTAAGCCCAAATGACATCACCGTAAAAGTCATAATGACCATATCTCATCCGAAAGGCTGTCTTCAAAATATCCTCAGCCCTGATCCTCAACTGGTGGTAGCCTGAACACAAGTCAATCTTCGAAAACACTGAAGCACCCTAAAGCTGGTCAAATAAATCATCAATACGAGGCATTGGACAGTTGTTCCGAATAGTAACCTTGTTCAGCTGGCGAAAATCAATGCACACCCTCATGGATCCATCTTTTTTCTTCACAAATAACACAAGAGCACCCCAAGGGGAGACACTCGGTCTAATGAACCCCTTGCTCAATAAATCCTGCAACTGCTCATTAAGCTCTCACAACTCAGTTGGTGCCATCTGATATGGCAGAATAGAAATAAGGCGAGTGTTCGGATCCAAATCAATGCAGAAGTCAATGTCGCGATCGGGTGGCATACCCGGCAAATCGGTCGGGAATGCCTCCGCGAACTCGCTCACAATAGGAATGGAATCAAGGGGTGGAGATGCAACAGTAGTGTCAGGAACATGGACCAGATAAGCTAAACACCCCTTGCTGACTAATTTCTTCTCCTGAAGGAAGGAAATGATTTTCTTTGGAGCGGGGCTAGGAGTACCCCTCCACTCAAGTCTAGTAATGCCCGGCATGGACAAAATAACTGTCTTGGGATGACAGTCTAAGATCGCATAGTAAGGAGAAATACAGGTCATACCCAAGATAATATCAAAGTCCACCATATCAAGAATCATCAAATCTACCTAAGTGTCATACCTCATAAAAGTAACCAAACAGAATCGATAAACTCGATCAACGACAACAGAATCTCCAACCAGAGTAGACACATAAACAGGTATAGCTGTGCTATCACAAGGCAAATCCCAATCAGCATCATGATATGCAAACACATACGAATACGTGAATCCAGGATCAAATAACATGGAAGCTGCTCTATGTCGGACAGAAACGATACCTGAGATAACGACATCAGAGGCCTCTGCCTCGGGTCTACCAGAGAATGAGTAACACTGAGCCCCAGTACGTCCAGAATGAGATCCACCTCTCGAACTCTGGGACCCACCTCTACTAACCTTCCATCCACCTCTAGAAACCTGAGAACCACTGCGGCCTGTGTGAGCACCGCCCCTCTATGAAGCACTTCCTCGACCACCTGCCGATGTCAGAGTCCCCTGAGACTAATAATCCCGCCTATCTGGGGGACATCTCCTAGCTATATGCCCAAGCTCTCTATATGCAAAATAGCCCTGAGCGGGCGGAGATTGATAAACTAAAGTTGAGGACCCGGCTGAACCAACCCTGTCTACTGGTCGAGAATCGATGCCTGGGTGGCTCACTAGAGGAAGCTTGCAAGGCAGAATACATAGGGCGACCGGAATATGGCTGATACCGCCAAAAATACTGACCAGCGCCCCTCGAACTAGAACCAGCATAACTCCCAATCTGACGCTGCCTCTTCTCACCACTCTCTCTAAATGCACGGGCCTTAGCGGCCTCAACCAAGGAAGCATGCACGACGATGGACTGGAAGGAAGCCCCCATAGCCTCCATCTGAAGGCAAGGAATTTGAAGAGAACCGACTAGCCCACCCACAAAGCGCCTAATCCTGCCAGGCTCAGTAGGGATCAAGGGAGAGGAATAACGGGCCAGATACAAATAGCGAGTCACATAGGCCTCCACAGACATACCTTTCTGCTAAAGATGTAGAAACACATCCTTACGGGCCTCCCTCAAAATTCGGGGCACGTACTTCTCAAGGAAGGCCCGATAGAACTGAGTCCAAGTCAGCGAAGAAAAACCCTCAGGTCTGCAAGCAACAAAATACCTCTACCAAGTCTTCGCGTCGCCGCAAAACTGGTAGGACGCATAGTCAACTCCCTGGGAATCTATGATCCCCATCCTATATAGCAACTCATGCATATCCAAGATGAACTCATAAGCGTCCTCTGTAGAAGTACCCATAAAACATAGCCACTCCAACTTCCTAAACCTCCCAACAAGATCCTGGTCAGTCAAGATCATAACATCGCCTGCTATGGGTCTAAGATCATCCCACTACTAAAAAACTGCAAAAAATCGACGGACTCAAACCGATGGAAAACCGACTCACTGCGTCGATTTTTTGCATTTCTAATTTTTTTAAATTATTTTAATTAGAAAACTGACGGACGACGTCGTTTTTTTGGCAGAATTTTGAAAATATATTTCTGCCAAAAAAAACTGACGTCCCACGTTGATTTTATTAAAAAAATAATTAATATAAAACTGACGGACAACGTCGGTTTTATTTTTAAAAATATTTTAAATAATTTGCAATTCATTTTGTTTTTAAAAAAATAATAAACAATCTTTTTTTAAGAAACCGACGGACAAGGTCGGATTCTATTTTTTTTTGGGTCAAAATTTAGTCAACAGATGGAAAAAACCGACGGACTGGGTCGGTTTTATTGGTCGATTTTTTTTAACAAAATGGGCAGAGGGGTTTAATTTCCATTTCTTCTCCTCTTCCCAAACAAAACTCCCCATTCCCCTAAAACCCTACCCGCCTCCTCCCCTCCGCCCAGCCCTATCGCCCATTTCCTCGCCACCCGGCCCCGCCTACCCCAGACCCATTTTTAACTTAATAAATTGAGGTTAGTTTCTTTTAAATTAGGGCTTTTAAGTTCTTTCAATTTTAGTTTTATTTGTAGATTTTAGGCCTAATGTTAGTCTATGTAGCTTTGTTAAACATCATTTGCAATGCTATTAATGTTGAATTTGTGAAAAAATGTAAACTTTATTTGACTAGTTTACTTGTTATTTTTTTTTTTTTTTTGCTTGAGATTGTGCTATATTTTATGTTCTTTGTCAATGTATTTGTGTTAGCTTAGTTATCATTGTTTGTAATATTATTGATGTTGAATATGTGCAAAAATGTATACTTTAATTATTTGACTAGTTTTTTTTTTTTTTTTTTTGGTTGGATTGTGCTTTTTGTTAGAATCCATAAGTTATTAGAATTGTTATTGATCATTCCAAATTAGAATTGGTTGAGATTGTGCTTTTCAAAGTTAGAATTGTTAAGTTATAGTATTTCTATAACCTCAATACTAAAATGTAGACTTTATTTCTCTAGATTTACTAAGACTTTATTTCTCTAGATTTACTTTTCAATTTTTAGAATTAGTTGGGATTGTGCTTTTCAAAGTTAGAATTATTAAGTTATGTTAGAATTATTAAGTTATAATATTTCTATAACCTCAAAACTAAAATGTAGACTTTATTTGACTAGATTTACTTTTCAATTTTTAGAATTAAAGTTAGAATCCATAAGTTATTAAAGTTAGAATTGTTATTGAGAATTCAAAGTTAGAATTGGTAGGTATTGTGCTTTCTTAAATTGTTGATATTCAATTTGTGAAAAAATGTAAACTTTATTTGTCTAGTTTACTTTTCATATATATATTTGCCTGCGATTGTGCTATTTTTTTATGTTCACTGTCAATGTATTTGTGTTAGCTTAGTTAGAATTGGTTGGGATTGTGCTTTTTCAAGTTATGTTAAAGTTAGAATCCATAAATTATTAAAGTTAGAATTATTATTGAGAATTCAAAGTTAGAAGTATTTGGGATTGTGTTTTCTTAAGTTATATTTTAAGTTAGAATTCTTAAGTTATAATATATTTCTAATTTGCGCCTTAGAGATAGCAGCTCCACTGCCATCCAGCCAGTCTCAGACCCATCTTCGTCCTCCTGCACTTGCACCGGTTCCTATACAGACACCGGTATATCATGGTTTACATCCGGGAGATAGAGATGCGATCGGTTGGATTTTCATCGTGCCTGAGGGAGCTGGGTAAGATTGTCTTTTATTAAGTTTTCCTAAAGCTTTTTTTCATCTTAATCTTATATGCGTTAAATTTTTTAACTGCAGGTTCTATCCAGATCACGAAACTACAAAAGCCTTGCTGGATGTTGTTCGGAGGCTTTATGGCGATCAGTTTTATACTTCATGGGGTGAAATCCCATATGATACTCGACAGGCTATGTTTAGAGAGTTTAACGTATGCATCTTATTATACATTTCATAACTTGAATTTACTTTTATATAAATCATCTAACATTAGCTATTTGATTTGCAGATGTATTGTACATGGGATCCAATGGACAGTGATAGGGTTGCTTCAAACTTTCAGAGGAAGGGGAGTGCAAGGTTGTCTGATTGGTTTTCGAGGGCTAGAAGGTATATGAGGATGCCCCAATGGCTAAACGCTGAACAGTGGGAGAAACTTAAGGCATATTGGCGAACTCCCCGAGTTTATCGCCAAGTCCGAGCAAAGGCTGCCCGTGCATCCCAGAAAAGTGGCTCTTTGCACACTGTAGGTGCAAGAAGTCAGGGGCACGTGGCTAGGACAATGGTAAGTAATTTTCTACTTCTAAAGTTACCTACGATCAATATATCATTATTGAGTTATTAATTTTATCTTTAACTTTTTTTTTGCAGAAAAAAGCTACGGGACAGATGCCGACTCAGGATCAGCTATTCCTAAAGACCCACACAAAAAAAAAAAGCGGTCGGATCCGACCGAATGGGTTGAGGACGGGGGCTCGTAATTCCTATGTAAGTGATAATTTTATTATTTAAGTAATTATATATAAGTTTAATTATGATATATTCGTTATATACTAAGTTTCATTTTTTAATATACAGATGCAATTTATGGATAATGTGAACCAGTACAACCAAACTCAGCCTGAGCAGCCGAGCCGTCCTCTACCTGAATTAGAGATGGATTTTTTGTGTAGAGCAGTTGAGGGAGTACAAAAGGGTAGAGTGTATGGTCTAGGCCCAAGGAACAACTTAAGTCGCCTTCGGTCAGGATTGCGAGGTGAAGGGTCTTATCGACAAGCCGAGGGAGTTGAAGGTGTTCAGGTTGCAGCTATGGCGCAGCAAATTGCTGAACTTAATAGGAAATTAGCTAAGACTGCGGCAAAAAGAGTTGAGGAAAGTAACTCCATGAAAGCAAACCTTGAATCGCTCATGGCACAAGTTAAAGCCACGGTGTGGACAATTTGGTGTGCCCCTTCTCCCCCCCCCCCCCGACCCAGAAGATGATGATGCAGATGATGATGCCGGTGATTACGTAGCCTAGACACCGGATGATCAGTTGTAGTAGTTTGGATTTAATAATGGACTTATGTTAAAACTAGTTAATGGTACTTTTGGTTGGACATTTAAATATTTTTGAAATTTGAAGGTCTATTTAGATCATATTTGATGTGTTTAGATAGTGTTTGATGTGTTTTATTATTACTTAGGGTGATTTTATGTGTTGTAGCTCTTTTAGAATTGATTTGGAGCATTTAAATGCTAGTTTTGAGCAGCTTTTGGTACTAGTTTGGTACTGGTTTTTGTACAGGTGTGGCTGCAGAAAATGCAGCAATTGCATGCAGGAAATTTTCCAGAAAACCGACGCAGTCCGTCGATTTTCTGGAAATTAATTTTGGAAATTTTCCAGAAAACCGACTCAGTCCGTCGGTTTTCTGGAAATTAATTCTTAAAATTTTCGACAAAACCGACGCACTGTGTCAATTTTTTATTTTAAATAAAAAAATTTAAATAAAAAATCGACGCAGTGCGTTGGTTTTTTCATAAAATTTATATTATTTTTATATAAGATAAAAAATCAGAAATTAAAAAAACTAACTCAGTCCGTCGGTTTTTTTAATTTTTTGAAATTATTGGATAAAACCCGACGGACCACGTAAGCGACGCAGTCCATCGCAAAAAACCGACGTGGTCCGTCGGTTTTCAAAAAGCGAGGCTATGTAAATCGACTGACCGTAAAGGGTCGGTTTCATAGAAAAAATCGACGCAGTCCGTTGGTTTTCGTCGTCAGTTTTTGCCAGTTTTTTAGTAGTGTCCCCTGGGGCTGGCACTGCATCAATACGGGGAGCCATAGCTGCAACAGGGTGTGCCACTCGAGTGGGCCTCTGTTCAGAGGTCTGCGTCCAAACTCTGGTCTGCGAACCTCCGCAAAGAGTAGTAACAACAGCGACAACATAATTGCACCGCGACCCCGTAAAGGACACTTGCTCTTATCATGACTAACATAATTGCACATTGAGCATTTCGAGTGTATCTCCCCAATGGAACATCCATTTCATTAGGAATATGGGTGTATGCTCGCTTTTTTAATTTATGGATAAATGATTTTTTAGCAACCATGGAAAATGGCTCTGGTGGCCAATAACTATCATCACCAAGTGGGTAAAATCGACCGGCATACGTTTTTGCATAATTTTCCACGGTATATTCCGAAGCCACATATAGAGAGGCGTTCCTTCCAATGGTGTGAAGACACTTGAATGCATTAGAACATGGCATGTGATATGATTGTCACTTGCCACATGTACAGGTTCTTGACAACTCACAAATTGTGTGAATGTTACCTTCACGACCTTAGTGCACACTTGTTGTGAGTTCAAATATACGCTGTGTCGGGTTGTACTCAGTCATTGAGTGTTGTTGATACCTAAATTTGTGACACTTGAACAATTGTGTTGGTTTTGGCATCCATTTTAGATTGTCTGCCACAAATCCTTTGGCCGCCTTTGATCTAGTCACGAACCGCTCCACAACTTGCCTAAAAGTCATTCTTACCGTTGCGGTAACGGGTAGTCCCGGTGTAGATTTTAACAAGTCATTGAATGACTCAGAGTTGTTTGTTGTTAGCATCCCCATCTCATACCTTCACCTTTGTGTAATGTCCATTTATCTTATCGATTTTATTCAACTAGTGGAAGGCTTCCTCATCCGCCCGCCTAATCAACTCTATCTGCATATGAAACTTCTTCTCCTAATACTCTGTTACAGCCGCCCACATCCAATTGTTTAGTGCTGGGCTTCGATATGGCTTCTGAAAATTTGCCTTCAAATGCCTTAAATAATAACGATGGTGGGCAAAGAGCGGCTGCCACCCATGCAAATCCCACATATTTTTCAATATGCCAGCATTTCTATCTGATATAACACATATACTCATTCGATCTTAATAATGTGTTGCCTCAAATAGGTCAAAGACAAACCCTATTTTCTGTGCTTTCATTAGCTACAATTGCAAAAGGCAGGGGGAATATAGACCCATTCATATCTATTCCAACTGCAATTAGTAGCTTGATTTCGTACACCCCGTACATATGTGTGCCATCTATTGAGATTACTGGCCGACAATGAGCAAAACCATCAATGCATGATTTGAATGCCCAAAACACAAACTGAATAATATTACCGGCTATACCAGCTTTCGGCTTGAGCTTTCATTCAACAACAGTACCAACATTGAAGTGTTGTAGTGTAATAACCCGTCTAGTCATTAATGGACTTTTCGCAGCACGTGTCTAAAGACCAAGTTGATTCTTTGTATGTTTAGTCCACGGGGAAGGGTATGCTTATTTTAAACTATAAGTCGAGTCGGTAAGGGCTGAAAATGCATGGGGTCCCGGGTACAGTAAGTCCGTCGGAGCGGATAGCTCTGTGGCAGCAACGGTACCGCTACCGTGGACCAGTAGACCGCTGCAGCGGTCGACGTGTACCAGACCCAGTGCTTAAAACCTTATTTCGGGATTTGACCTCTTTTTTCCATAAAACCTCCTTCTAGGCCGTCACTTGCGATATTTTCATAGGAAAGCACTGTAACGACCTGATTGGTCGCTATAGTCTTTTCGGTACTTTTGACCTGAGGGGACTGTTGACACATTTTTTGAGGTACTCGGGGTTGATTTTGTGGCTTTTGGGGGGAAAATTAGCTTTAAGCGAAAAAGAGTTGACTCAAAGTTGACTTTTGGGTAAATGAACCTTTTGCGAAAATCTATTGATATCGAGAGTTCCGGATGGTCATTTAGAACTTGTGTGCATAACTGGTTCAGTTTTCAATGCACTCGGGTGCATTTTGAGACTTGGGTTGGGAAGTTAGAATTGAGGTATCGGGGGTTGACTCGGTCAGCAAAACCTTCATTGGGAATTCCGCAGCCATGAATGCGTTCGTAGCGTGTTTTTATGTGTTACTGTGTATGTGGTTTGTGAACAAATGGCCTCAGGTATTAGTTGGGGTTTCAAATTAAGATTGTGTTATTTTGGGAATTTCTGGTGCTGGTGTCTGCCATGGCGGCACCCTTACCGCCCCAGCGGTACTGCCGTAGCGGTTGGGTGGACTGTCATAACGGCCCAGAGCATTTGTAGGAATACCGTCACGGCAGTCTGAGAGGCCATCAGGGCGGGACTGCTGCTGCGGTCCCGTTGTCGCCGTAACTGTATAAGGCCTATTGTTTCATTAATTGCGTATTAAAAACCCTTAGTCTCTCATTTATTACTATTCCAAAATTTGAGCTTTGGGGAGCAATTCTAGAGTATTCTTGGAGAAGATTCTTGGGGGGTAAGTCCTTCTAATCTCTTTGTTATTCCATTGCCCCTAATCATCTTAGAATCCCTTTATCTTGTTAGTTCATTAAGTGATGGAAGATTAAAGTACGTTTAATGAATTTTCCTTCTAGGCTTCTAAATTATGAATTGTTGGTTGGGTTAGCTTATTTAAGTGTTGATTTGATGATTAGAATCCTTTATTTCATAATTTCTTCCAAATTAGAGACTAATTTGTGGAATTGAAAGCTAGAGTTTATACCCAAATTTGGAGGTTTTGCCTAGAATCCGAAATAGAGTGAATTGTTGAATATTCTATCTTGCTAATGATGGGAATGGATCACCTAGAGGTTTAATCTCATGTTGGGACCTTTAGATCCTTAATTCCACCCTTCTAGTTGATAAACCCTATTCCATAGGTTGGGCATTTGGGTCTTGATAGAAGTAGGGTTTGTTTTGATGTTCTCTTTGATTCTAATTCCTTGATTCAAATATGCTTAGACTTTCTTGATCTCGGGGCTCAAAGGAAAGGAAAGGCTAAGGAGTGATTGTTGGTGTTACTGTTGTTCAGCCTTCTAGGTAAGTTACGGTTTACTCTATGGTGAGACTTCATTTAGGGAAGCATATATTTAGATAATATTGTCAGAGAAAGTATGTAAACCTTTGGGTATGAAGCTGGGTTGGATATTGCCTTAGGTTGGGCCCTGTTGTGTGATTGGGGCTCACCATCCCGTTGTGTTGTGACTGATTTGTTCTATTATTGTTGGCTTGATGCTGCCTCGTGATAGTAGATATTGGAGACTATTGATATATCTTGTTCATGATATTGTGAAAACTTACTTGTTAATGTTTGATACGAGGATAATATTCTATATGGCTTATGTAGCCTTTTCATGATATTGTTGGCGTAACCTTGCTTGGCACTTGTCATATTATCTTATTATTGACATTGAACTCATATATTGCACGCATTCTCATCCTTCATGATATACTATTTATACATTGATGATACTTAAGGAAATACTGTGATGAGCTGGGCTCAGTTAGATGAGAGTGACATGAGGACCGATATCCGATGGTTGTCCGGAATCGTGGTTGTGTGGTAGCGATTCTCGAGGTTTGTGTCGGCATCGTGAGGTAGCGGTATCCAGATTGTCGTCGGACCGTGAGGTACATGGACTCCGCGGGTCCCCCATAGGTTGTGCTACCGAGACGTCGATATTTTCGTCCGGAGTGCATGTGTACACAGCATTGCATTGCATTCACATTTCATGCGTTATAGCATTGCATTGCACTATGGCTTGATTGTGATAATTATGGTGATATACTTGTGTTAATTGGATTCGGATTGGATATATTGAGACTTAGCACACTTGCGTTTAGATGCTATAACCTAGGTGATGATGTGTACTCGGTTTCTGGCTTATGTTTGACTTATACCTATTGATTTACCTCTTTATCTTACTTTGTTGTCTGGATTATGTTAGCTAAACTTAGTCGGCCTATGATACCTACCAGTACTGTGGTTTTGTACTAACCTGCACTTGCTGCATTCTTTTATGAATGAATAATTTCAGGTAAGATCCACTTCCGTTTCTCGTGGCTGATAGTCTCTCCGAGAGTGCTTAGAGTCTACAGGGTGAGCACGAGACGTCCGCCGCCTTGAAGATTCTTCTTTATTTATGTCTTATTTTCTATTCCATGATATATTCAGACTTAATGTATTATTGGTATTCCAGACTTATATATTCTAGTTAGATGCTTTTGTATGGATTAGACCAGACTCTGGGGTGTATTTTCCTTACTTTCGCATATTTTCTATATTATTATCGTCAGACTTACGTGATTTTATCTCTTTCGCTTATTTAATTATTTGTTTATGTTTTTACTGTTGTTGCTTTGAGGGTTCGCCTACCGAGTGGTAAAGGTAGGTGGCCGCGCGACTTAGCTAAATTGGGTCGTGACAAGTTGGTATCAGAGTCCTAGATTACCCGGTCTATAATACAAGAGTGTGTGTCTAGTAGAGTCATGTGGATCGGTAGGCTATAGGACATTTTAGGAAATTCACCTTCTTTCGTGCTACTTTATTCTAATTGCTATCTGGAACAATCGAATTAGTATCTGACTCTTATCTTTTCTCTCACAGATGGTGAGGACTCGAGCGTCATGGCCGAGATCGGTGCCGAGCTGCGGCCGGGCCGCCGCAGGCGAGCAACGACCGGAGGGCACGACGGGAGGCTAGAGGCCGCGAGGTCGCGGCCGGGGGGCAAGGCTCCTGTGGTACTACAGCAGCGCGAGAGATCTCCATCTCCAGAGCCTAAGGATCAGAAAGCTCGGGACCAGGCCGCCGAGGATGATGTGGCCCCAGCACACATACAACCTGAGATTACTTCTGATCAGACTATGCAGGATACTATGACCCGTGTTCTACTCTGTCTAGATGCTCTCATGGCGGAAGATACTTTTGTTGTGGCGGCATATCTAACGGTGGCAGAACATTTCGCGGTGGCGGCACATCTCGCGGTGGCGGAACATCTAGTCATGGCCATGAATTGATGATTCTATTTTAAGTATTTAGTTTGATGATGTATTTTAAGTAGTTTCGGTTTGTTATTAATGATGTACTTTTAGTATTTTGAGATTGTTATGAATGATGCAATTTAATCATTTTGAAGTTGTTATGAATGTTGCAATTCAGAAATAACTTATCTTAAAAAAAGGATAACGACATAACAATGATAAAGTCTCGTAAAATACAATGGTTAAGTTTCTTCACTTTTTGGGATGACCTCGTCATCATCGTCATTTTCATCTTTGTCTTTACTTACTTTCTTTTGTTCATTGACTTCCCCTGCTTCATGTTCATCATACTCATATCCCAACTATCATCAATAGGAGCACTTGCTTAGTTTATGCAACAATATGACACTCCACAATCTAATGTTTGTGGTAATATTTTGGAAGGCCTATCCATTCTTGAATGATTGCAAAGACTAGATAAGAAGAAACTCGATGAAGGTTTTTATTTTCTAACAGTTTACAATGCTCATTTTCATCCGCTCCACGAAAGCTAAGATAGTCCAAATCATGATACATGTCTAATGCATTTTGCATTTCTAAAATTTCTTTCATCAAGTGTTGGATGACTAGTGGTTCATCCTAGAATTTGGAGGTTTGAAATGTAGCCGACAATGCTTGTGGCACGATCAAATTATGCCAATGACATAATACCTCATAATCATACATTTTCAAATATAATTCAACCCATTGGAGCTTTTCACTCCAAATTTGTACTCCCTCAGGTTTTGAGGAGTGTGCATCGCCCTCAATGATGTGTCCAGCAACTTTTAAATCAACATGGATACAAGAAGGTTGATTTTTAAAGTCCCGAACAACACCATACCATTTTTCATCTGATAAATCTGTGTAACATCCTAATATATCTTTTCCAAAATAAGATTCAATTGTGTTTGTTTCTGTCCTACCATGGGGATTCCTTGAGCTACCTTATCCCTTTTGTCTATTTCTAAACCAACTATTAAATGTAATATTTCTACGCATTCTGAAAATCTGTTTTTTTTTTTACCTCAATGAATACAAATATTGTTGTGTTTATAATATCATAAATCCACCATGTACAATGCATCTAAAATTAGCGCTATATAGGTGTGTCATATAAAGTGGTCAAATGTGTATAACGCATCTAAAATTGGCGCTATATAGGTGTTTCATATAAAGTAGTCAAATGGGTGTATTGTGTTGTCATTCAAAAACATCATAAATCCACCATGCATAACGCATCTAAAATTGGCGCTTTATAGGTGTGCCATATAGAGTGGTCAAGCACGTGCATTGTTTTGTCAATCAGTGTTGTCATTCAGAAACGTCATAAATCCACATGCATAACGCATGTAAAATCAGCGTTATATAAGTGTGTCATATAAAGTTGTCAAACGCGTGCATTTTGTTGTCAATCGGAGTTGTCTTTCAGAAACATCATAAATCCACCATGCATAACGCATGTAAAGGCAGCATTATATAGAAATAAAGTACCACCGAGTGTTATATAACATAATTGACGAATAACTAGCAACCACACAAAATCGAGTTACTATGTCATTTTTTAACCAATTTCAAAATATTATTCAAAGCAATGGGTAGGACATGGGAGTTGGTGAAGATTTTGAATACTCGAACAACCCGAACGAGAGATACAATCAATGTTACAACAATACAATGAAAGATGAGTGGAATTGGCATGTTAGGAAGGCTGCAGCACTGGAACAAAACTTGAGGGCATTTGGACTTAAACGCCCAAAAAGTCGTGCTACGCCAATGCCTCGTAGCACTCCACAAGAGTTGAATTTTACTCTTAATCGTTTTAGAACAACCGAATGCAAGTACGTTGCATTAGAGCTGGATAGAGTCGAAATAGTTAGGTCACATCCGAGTGGGATTCAGACTATGAGATGTCCGATGACGATGATTCCCTATGATATTATTAATATTTGTTTTAAATAAAGTAGGTGGGGTCATAGTCATGATCCCAAACCTATTGAGTTTGATACCTATATAAGTAGCATTTCGCTACTTAGTAAACTACTAAAAATTCAATGTCGAATAGTAGAAATGTAGATTAGTCGGTATTTTTTCCAAAGGAACATAATATCAGCGGTAATGACAGCTCAAATCATAGCAGCTATTCAGGTGATTCCTCAACCGATAACAGTGAATTCGTGTGAGATGATTTCAAGCCCCACCTTTTAATAGAGTATAATGACGATTTTTGTGAGCTAAAATATTCAGATCCACGTGAATATTATTGTGGTTTATGCCGCGGATGGGCATATCGGTACGCCGAATCACAACATCTTGTTTGTGACTTGAAAAGTCTCAATGCTTCAACCCAACAAGATTCTCAATGAGCATGCCTCGAACTGATCAAGATTCATGCGAGGTTGCGGTAAAGAGGACTAGGAAAGAGAACAACCGAATGCTTGCACGTCGTTGTAGGTTTTACATGCTCAAGTTGGCTAAAGAACAAGCATCATCAACTGGTAGGGAACTAACATCTACAGAAAGAAGATTTGTCTTAAGAAACCCCAGATATTTATCTGAAGACGATATCGACAACTTCAATTCTGATGATTAAGAATATTGTGATTTTAATTATATTTTTAATTTATGATGATGTCATTAATTAGAACAATATTAGTATGTTTAGTATCGTGTTAGAATTGACAAACATTACATACATAAATACAAAGTGCAACGATTCAAATTTTAATAGAACAATTAAACTACTACATAAAATGTGAGGATTACAAAATAGATTAGAAAAACAATAGCAAATACATAATACATAAAAAGTTAAACTACGAAAAATAAAAATAAACTATATAGGAAATAATAAACCTAGCCGACAGTGGAACATTTCAAACTTACAACCAACAACAAGAGACCACAAATCATCCTCCAAAATTTCACTTTCTCTTTTAAATCATTTGTCTCGAGTTGAGAGTCTCTAAGATTATCCTTGAAAAAATTCTTATGTTCTTCCAATTTCTTTAGCAACATCTCCAGAAGTTCAATTTCTTCTAGAGCTTCCCTAAGTTGACATTACAAATCAAACTTCACGGTATCTATATTGCTTCGTGAAGTCGCAGTAGCTCCATCAACCGGTGCCTTTTAAACTTCGGCACCACTATTTTATCCACGAGAACTCGATCTTCCCACTGAAATATGAGCACCCACCATTTTCCTAATAAAATAACAAATAAAAAATAAGTTTTGTAAAGTAGAAAATGTAGACAATGTGACAAAAAATCTATAAAAAGTTGCAAAATAAACTTACTTCAGGCACTTTACAACGCCAAAAAATGACGGCTTGAATTTTCTTGGGTCCTTGATATTTTGAGCTGGCAATATACACCGCAATAACATATGTGGGGTTCTATAGCATGAATGATGATTCGGAATTTTGAGACATGATTTATGGGGAAAATGGAGGAGAATGGAGAAGTGTTGGAAGATGGAGGTTCTGCGCTAGTTTTATTGACTTGTGTAACACACGAAATTCCTGATTTATACAAGTCAGCATAGCGCAGTAAATTTTAATGCGCTAAAGGACTTAATTGAGTTGTTACAGTTAAGTCCTTTAACGCAATAATTTACTGCGTTAAAGTTACTTTGGTACCGGTTTTTTTCTTAGGGTATTTTGGTTCATTTCTTTCCTTTTTTGGTTCTGGACTCAGTGAATCATCAACTTACAAGTCCACATCAGACGTGCACATGTAGTCCAGTAAGTGATAAAATGACAAAATACATTATTTTTAGGTTTCTTTCATCTCCATTAATTCATGAATGAAATCCAGCCAATAGCCACATTTTTGTGCAACTCAAAACCTCATGTATGACATTTCTTTTCAATTGGTTTTTTAGGAAAAAGAATTACAAATAAATCCTATTGGTATTTGCTACCACATATAACTCTGTGTGCCACGTTATATTGTCTCTCAATATAATCTTCGATTGTGATTTTGCTTAACCGTCCTCATTGGGAGAGTATTCTTTCTACCTTTTTTTATTAAAAATAGTATAAGGAGAAACAAACAGAATGTACAAGAAATAACTTTATATAATACATATGAAAAAAAAATAGTGCCTTTTGGTGAAGCCAATAAGACCTTTCACCTTAGGAAGGTTACTTATGCCGGTTGGTGCTTTATTTACAATGGCGCAAGTGAAAATATGGACCACTTTCACACTCATTGTCCGGTAAAATCAAGAATATGGTGAGAAATTCTTACTTGGTTTGGTATATATATTTTGGGTGATGTCGGGTATGGCGGAAGAAGTAATGACCAATTTGAGTTATGACATCAGGAGAAGGCACAGAGAATAGAAGTCTGTAGGCGGAGAAAAACACTGTGCATACATGGTTAAAATTATGTTTGATGTGCATATAATAGATGTTGAATCCCTTTTGACTTCATCGTATATTTACTTTTTTATATTTTGAACCCTCTTTGTGAAAATTTTGACTCCGCCACTGCCGCTAGCTCTTGTGTGGATTGTTTGAAATGAAAGGAACAGGATAGCTTTTGATGGTGTCAAGATGAATTATGTTCAGCTGATCAAAAGCAGTATATTATTCTTAATTAATGTTTTTGGGTGCACCTATAAGGTTCTTTAATGCATAGAAAAATGAGCGTCATTCGCAGAAAACCTATCTCTTTTTTCTTTTCTTTTTTTAATAGGTTTTCTACCTTTTGGTATACTTCCCGTATACATGCTATACTTCCTGTATACATGCATGTTTATTTGCGCAAACATTAATAAATTTATAAATTTATTAGTTTATCAAAAAATAAATTGACACATAAGAACTATAGCTGACATAATCCAAAGAAAGGAACCTCTGGATGGCAAAAGAAATCATATGAAAAACAAAAGTGAAATTAATTACTAATAAATTTAGAAGCTGACAGGAAAGCATTGTCCACTATAACACTTCATGACATTTTTTCAATAACAAAATACCTTTCCAAGATTATGCCTAAATGTATAGTGTGATCATTTTTTTTTTGTGCGGAATGCCCTTTCAAAGGCACTGGTCTTTAATTTTTGTCCTTCTCTATAAATCCCTTAGTTCCGGGTTTGAATCTACGCTTAGTCAAAAATTTTAAAAAAAAATCGCAAGGTAGAGGTTTGCATTAAGGCAAAAGATTTTTATTTTTATTTTTATTTTTATTAAGTTGAAATTTTGCAAAACTCTGCCTTAAGGCCTAACTTTTTTTTTTTTTGAATAGGCCTAATTTTGCTACGGAACTCTACCTTGCGATTTTTTTTTTTTTAAAAAAGGCGAGCGCGAGTTTGAACCGAGAATCCCTGAATATTAAAAAAGAAGAAAAAATTAAAGACCAGTAATTTGAGGGACAAAAATTAAAGACCACCGATTTGAGGGCCAAAAGATTAAAGACCAGTGCCTTTGAAGGGAAATCGTGCAAATGACTTGCAAAGTCGATATCAAAATACTCTTCCTACTACAACGCATTAACAAAATTAATATGAAAATATTGACCAAAAAATATACCATCAAATTCCCAAGAAAAGTGTAATTATTCTTTTTCATCAAATGGAAAAAGATATTAATGAATGAACAATTAATATAAAGACCGAAACGCCACAATAATTTCACGTTGAAACGCCACAATAATTTCACGTTGTTTGTTCTCAATTCACGTTTATGATTCTGAAGATTACGTTTACAAAACAATCAACATGTAATATTTTTCACAACCAAATTCTCTAAAGGAACGTAAGTCTCACAAAAGTAGAATACGACATCACAGTACAAAGAATAGTTGAGCATAAACCTAGACATCAATATATAGCAAGTCATTACATTTAGAGAACTGTCCACCTCTTCTCTAATTTTGCTTTTAAAGAGTTATACCGGAAACAAATTGGACCCCAAAAACCATCTTAATGGAACCTTGATGTGTGCCTACTTCTCAAAGTCTAAAGGGAAGAATTCAATTCAATAAGAACTCTCCAATACCAAAAGAATTCAAATGAGAATGTGAACCAAAAAAGATCAACAACGTCCCCAAATATACTAAACGCTAAAGGAAGAGAGATGGGGGGACAAATTAAGATTTGTAGCGAGAGGAATCTAACAAGAATAGAGAGGGAACTGTAACATTCCGAAGAATTTCAAAATGTATAGAGTTAAGAAGTTCAACTCGTGGTACCTACATTAATTTGCATATGAACGAGGGCTAATGATATGAAGGATATCATTTGGATATGATAATAAGTGTAATTAGTGGTGTATTGGAAGTGATTTAGGGTCTAAGAAGAGCCTTAGGGCCAAGCTAAGTTGGAAACTGCATGATGGGCTAAAGTTTTAAAGGAATGCACACAAGGCTTAACTTCAAACAAGCACAATTACTCCCAAAATATAAAGAGTTATATTGCGCACTATATATCAAATTAAATATCTTCGAGCCTACTTTCAAGTGCTTCAAGCTGTTTGTTATTTGGATGTTTCTACCACACGTTATGATTTTTTTACTAAAGGGTAACAAAGAAGCCATCTGAAATTAATGGTGCAAGAATCAGAGGCAGATCCAGGATTTAGAGTTTCCGGGTGCCATATGTCATTAAATCAATTTGGGTTTCAGGTTGGGTTATTCGTCTTTTCAGGCTTTGATTTGGGTTATTCGTCTTTTCGGATGAAATATTTGTTTACATCAATATACAGAGGAAGCATTACATTTTTAAGTTCTTGACTTTGGAAAGGGAAACCCAAGAACGAGCGTTTTTTTCTTGATCTGATGAGAGAGAAGCTTATGTTTTTAAGTTTATATATCTAAACAAATAACTAATAAGAAATAAAAAAATCAAAGATTAATAAATTAAATTAGTTAACATTAATTACTAATTGACACTAAGTCAACTGGAATTAAAAGAAAAAGAAAGAGATTAAAAGCTTTAAAAGCATTACATTTTTAAGTTCTTGACTTTGGAAAGGGAAACCCAAGAACGAGCGTTTTTTTCTTGATCTGATGAGAGAGAAGCTTATGTTTTTAAGTTTATATATCTAAACAAATAACTAATAAGAAATAAAAAAATCAAAGATTAATAAATTAAATTAGTTAACATTAATTACTAATTGACACTAAGTCAACTGGAATTAAAAGAAAAAGAAAGAGATTAAAAGCTTTAAACCTTACGTTGCTGATGCTGTCTATTTGTTCCTGTAGCCTGTAAGTTAAGTTTTTTTTTCTTTTTTTTTTTAAATGTGGTTGCCGTGGTTCGATCCCACCCTTCCAATCAAAGAAGCTTTGCCCTACACCTGTGGCACCACGATATCTTTTTGTTATCCGGGTGCCTCTTTAATTATTTATCTATGTGATATATATATATATATATATATATATATATATATATATATATATATAGACACACACACACACACACATAGGGTTTCGCCCGAAGCTTGCGGGTGGTGTGGCATCCCCACGAGCCTAAGTAGATCCGCCCCTGGCAAGAATAAAAAACAAAGATGAAAGTAATGTGCACATGATCAGTTACTGGTTTAGAACCAGTCGAGCAAGGTAAAATGAAGAAGAAGATGAAAAATATAGAGAGAACGTTTCTTGCTTATTGTATTGATTTTATTGAGTTACAATGTGATAGAATACACCTTATATAGCCTACTAATCTCTCTAAAACTGAGTAACTAACCGTAATGACATTTTGGAGGGAAAACTATGCATAACTAACTTTCCAAAAGTTAGTTATGCTCTTAACAACTTTTTTATATCAGCTGCATATGAGCGGTATATTTATTCATTATTCTACAGTTCTCCTCAAACTAGGTGGAGGGAAGATGTTTAATACACCTAGTTTGGACATAAGATACTCATGTTGTACTTTGCTAAGCCCCTTAGTGAGGATATCTGCAGGTTGGTCTTTAGCAGTCATATATTGAGTTGTAATCAGTCCTTGTTGTAGTTTCTCTCTTATAAAATGGCACTCTATTTCTATATGTTTTGTCCTTTCATGATAGACAGGGTTTGCAGCAATCTGAATTGCTGTTTTGTTGTCAGTGTATATGTTTATAGGCAGTGCAACTTCTGCATTTACTTCTTTAAGCAAACCAATGTGCCATATTAGTTCAGAAACAGTTATGGCCATGCTCCTATAATCAGCGTCAGCTGAGCTTCTAGAAACAGCTGTTTGTTTCTTAGCCTTCCAAGATACAATAGACTCACCAACCTTTACAATGAAGCCAGTTACATATTTCCTGGTTAATGGACATGCTGCCCAATCAGCATCACAATATGCTGTAACTGTGCTGCTAGGCTTGCTAGATAACAAAATACCTTGACTTGGTTGTTTTTTGACATATCTTACAATTCTAAGAGCAGCTTCTAAATGAGATGCTTTTGGTTGTTGTAGAAATTGACTTAAGGTCTGTACTCCAAATGCAATATTTGGTCTAGTCAGAGCTAAGTAGAATAACTTGCCTATTAGTCTTTGATATTAAGCTTGATCAGTTAGTGGATCATCTAGAATTTGGTTTAAATTCTCTTTGAGTACATGATCATCATATTGTTTTGATGTCAATTTTACATTAATATCAATTGGTGTTCCAGCTGGTTTGGCTGTTGATAGTCCAACTTTTGAGATAAGTTCTAATGCATACTTTCTCTGATGCATAATAATTCCTTTATCTGATCTAGCAAATTCTATCCCTAAGAAATACTTCAATTCTCCTAAGTCTTTCATCTTGAAAGCTTTTTTTAGTTCGAATTTAGTTTCTTCAATCAGACTAAGTGTAGTACCTGTAATTAGCATATCATCAACATATACCAAGACTATGGTTATTCCCTGATTAGTCTTCTTGATAAATAAGGAATGGTAATATTGATTTTGGTAAAACTGTAATTTGATCAAGGCTTCTGAAAGTTTGGCATTCCATTCTCTTGGAGCCTGTTTTAAATCATAAAGGGATTTGACTAGTCTACATACTTTCTCTTGTAGAAAAGCATTATATACAATCATTTGGTGTATATGCCACAACTTAACAGCAGCTAGTGCAAGTATGGTTATTACAGTTACCGTTTTGACCACCGGTGAGAATGTTTCTTTGTAATATATTCCTTCCTTTTGACTATACCCCTTAGCTACTAATCTTGCTTTAAATCTTTCAACTTCTCTAGATGCCTTATACTTTATTTTATAAATCCATTTGCATCCAATAGGTGTTTTGCCTTTTGGAAGATTAACGACATCCCAATTATGATTTTGTTCCAGTTTTGTATTTCAGTTTCATTGCCTCCATCCATTTAGGATCTTTACTTGTCTCAGCAAAATTAGTTGGTTTTGTCAAGGATGAAGTAGATGCTATGTAAGCTTGATAAGTTGGAGAAATGTGATCATAACTGATATAGTTTGCCATATGATACAATACCTCTTTATGAACATTTAAGGAGATGAAGTCATTCATGCATACAGGTGGATGTTTACCCCTACTCAATTTTCTAGTTTCTTGAACATGTGGTACTACCACATTCTCATTTTGAGGTTGAGGTGGTACTATCATACCTTGAGGGTTCAGAGTTTTAGTGGCATGATCACTATAAATGATGTCCTCATAATCAGTGTCATGATACTCCAAGTTTGTACATAAAGTTTCAGACTGAGTCTGAGTATTAGTATGATCATTTCTTGTTGTTGAGTCAGTAGTTGTAGGCTGCATAGCACTTTCTATGTTTACATAGTGATCTTGCAATTATAGTTCACTTCTTATTCTACTATCAGCTAGTGGATTTTGAAATATAGGCTCCTTTTAGTCCTTCAAGAATGAAAAGGAAAGATGTTTTCTTTAAAGATAACATATGCGCTTACAAATACTTACTTCGGTTAAATCATAATGGATATATCCTTTTTGAGTTTCTGAATATCCAAGCAACACAGACATCTTAGATCTTGGTTTTAACTTGTTAGTTTCTGTCAAAAATTTTGCAAAGCACAAGCAGCCCATTACTCTTAAGTGAGTTAGCATAGGCTTTCTTTTGTATAATCTTTCATATGGTGTCTGATCATTATGCACAGAATTGGAAATTCTGTTAATCAGATATACTCATGACTAATGCCCAAAATCCCCAGAATTTGATAGGAATTTGGGCTTGAAATTTGATAGCTCTAGTAACTTCTAAAATATGTTTGTGTTTTCTTTCTGCAACCCCATTTTGTTGGGGTGTATAGGAACATGTTTTTTGATGCATAATGCCCATTTCTTTGGACATAGAGTCACATATTGAGTTGACAAACTCTATGCCATTGTATGATCTGAAAAGTCTCACAGTTTTATCAAACTGTGTTTTCACAAATATGAAAGACTGTTTTAGGGCAACACGTACATTTGATTTTGTTTTAATAGAAAAATCCAACACATTCTACTTAAATCATTTACTATAGTAAGAAAATATTTATTACCATCAAGAGTAGGAGTTTTGTATGGATCCCATAGGTCTACATGAATCAATCAAAGCACTCGATATTCTAATAGTACTAGTAGAAAACTGTAATCTAGTCTGTTTTGCATGAGGACAGACTATACATTGATCCAAATGAGTAGTAATTTGCTGTAAACTAGATGAATATAGCTTCCTCAATACTAAGGAGGACACATGTCCTAGTCTTTGATGCCACAATTCTATGTTTGGTGATTTTGTATTTTCTTCTTGTCTTGATACATTTTGCACACCTAATGAAGTATTTTTCTCAAGCTTCTCAGTCAACTTGTTTAGAAGTAGATACAAGCCTCCTTGTTCTTTACCAATCTCGTTCACCTTTCCAGTGTAAAGTTCCTCGAAAACATAAAAATGTGGGGAAAAGGTAACTGAGCATCCCAATTCTTTGGTTATTTTGCTCACTGACATTAAATTATGTTTAAACTAAGGAATATGAAAAACATTTGTGATTAGACTTCTATCTGAGATAGCACTACAGCCGGTATGAGTAACCATTAAAATATCTCCATTTGGTAGATAAACTTGTTTAGGATTATCTAGTCTAATGATTGAACCTGCTTTTAGCATAGTAATATTTGACACCATATGATTTATGGCACCTGTGTCAATTATCCATATCTCATCATTACCAGAAACAGATAGAGCTTTACCTTCAATGTGACTGCATTGGCTAATCCTGCATCATTTTGAGTTGAATTATGTCCCAGTAATGACAAGATTTACTCATACTGATCCTTGGTGAAAGTGCAGTTTCTCAACTGTGCAGCCATTGGTTCATTATTCTGCCCTTGTGTTCCTTTATTAGCACTGGTACTAGGAACATTAGTAGTCAATCCAAAGTTAAAGTTCTGATTCTGAGAGTTCTTAGAACTCACTTCTGACATAATGTAAGCAGCACCTCTGGTGTTATTGTTGTTTCTTGTGCCATGCTGCACATAAGGTTTCATCTTGGACCCGAAGTCTAGTGGATAACCTAGCAGCTTGTAGTGATTCTCTTTGGTATGACCCTTGTATTTGTAGAACTCACAAATGACACCATGGTTAGGATTAAAAGGCCTTTTGTTGCTAAATCTTGAACCACTACCAGAAGCCTGATTTCCTACAGTATTTAAGTACATAGCAATAGACTCAACACTGTCGTTAGAATGACTGATGTTCATGATCAAGCCACCACCATTAGCACAAGAAGCTTTTTTTCCTTCATCTCCTATTATCATGGCATAAGCCTGATTGACAGTAGGAACTGAAGTCATAAGGAGAATTTGACTTCGTGCTTGCCAGTATGAGTCATTGAGTCCCATAACAAATTGAAATAGTTTCAATCTTTGTAGAAAAGCTACAAAACCTGTTGATTTCTCACAGTCACGTCCTGGTGAAGGTACTAACAATTCAAACTCATCCCACAAATTCTTGAGTCTGGTATAGTAAGCAGATACACTAGTAGTTCTTTGGTTAAGCAATGCTATCTCCTTGTGTAGATTAAAGGTTCTAGCCGCATCAACTCTATCGAATCTTTCCTTAAGATCAGATCACACATCAGCAGCTAGCTTCTGAAGCACACACAATACCACCTAACAAATTCTTGTCTACAGAATTTAATAACCAAGAAAGCACAATAGCATTTACTCTTTCCCATTGATACCACATTGACTCAGGATACTTTTCTCTTTTACATGTACCATCTACCAATCCCATCTTGTTTCTTCCTAATAAGGCCAATCTCATAGACCTACTCCAAATAGTATAGTTCTTAGAACCAACCAATTGAAAAGAAATTAAGCTAATACCACCAATATCTGGTGGACTTAAGAAAAGTGGGTGATTATAATTAATACCTTGTCCTTGGCCAGAATTTTATCCAAGATTTCCATCCATGGAAATGATGGTTGAATTCTGTTGTATATTAGTTGAATTCTAATGTATATCACTTCTATTGACAATAGGAACTTGTTTATTTCTTCCCATATTGTCATTTTGACTTAGATTCCCACTATTATTTAGACTCTGATTCAGATCAACAGCTGTATTTTCTCCATTTGTCCCCATTTTCTATCTTGAGGTGAAGTTAAGCCAAGAACTGTCAGTTTCACTTTTCTTGTTGCAGAATTACACAAACTATGTATCTAATCTATTGTGATTGATCGAAGCTCTGATACCGTGAAATTAATGGTGCAAGAATAAAAAAAACAAATATGAAAGTAATGTGCACAAGATCAGTTACTGGTTTAGAACCAGTCGAGCAAGGTAAAATGAAGAAGAAGATGAAAAATATCAAGAGAACATTTCTTGCATAGTGTATTGATTTTTTTGAGATACAATGTGATAGAATATTATATAACCTACTAATCTCGCTAAAACTGAGTAACTAACCGTGACTACATTTTGGAGGGAAAACTATGCATAACTAACTTTTGGAAAGTTAGTTATGCTCTTAACTGTCACGACCCAACTAGAGGGCCATGACGGGTACCCGGAGCTAGCCTACAGAGCACCATCTAGCATACTCCTTCCCCTTTATCTCGGTGGACCATACCTCTAACTCTCAACCAACACTACATGCATGAAGGTAAATTCTCAAATGAAACTCATTATACGATAACCATTAACTTCATCTCATTTACTTATTCACATACAAGCCCTCAAGGCTACAAAAATGATATACAAAATGTGCATCAGTGAGATCATGAGTTCTAACTATCTACATATGTCTATGAGCCTCTATCTGGAGTACTGGAAAGCATAAGGACAGGACAAGACCCCGTCATGCCCGAATATATACACAAAAGAAATATACCAGTAGACTGCAACTCCGAAATAGTGGAGTGCTCCCGAGTCCCCGCTAATAAGGCTCCTAGGGATCAGATCCGCCTCCCTTACTACCTGCGAGCATGAATGCAGCGTCCATCAAAGAAAGGACATCAGTACGAACAATGTACTGAGTATGTAAAGCACGAATAATAACATAATAAAGAACTAGGAAACATGAGATAAAAAGATAACCTGTATATCAAACTGCCTCTTAAGGCGAGAACCATGCATGCTAGCATTTACTTATAAAACATCATAATCATATATGCATAGTCATCATTAGCCCGCGTCCAGGCCTCCCCCGTCCGGGGTAATCATCTCACGCCGCCCAGTAGTGGTGTCTGCCCGGCCATGAAGGCACGATGTTATCATTATCCATAAGCCGCCCACCTAAGTGGTGTCTGCCTGGCCAATTAAGCACGGTGTAATAATATATAAACATAAGCATACATGAGAACCCAATCAAAAGCTACAACTTTATCGGAGTGACGTAAGGTCGTTGACCTCTAATTATGTTATGGAACCATTATCGCAGCTACATCTCACCTTGAAGGAACAATAATCATAAGGTGAGATCATCCATAATGAATAAGATTAGTAAACATATGACAACTCAATGATATCACAAAAATGTTGAGAACTTTAAGCTTTATCCTTTCTAGAATGGAAATCATCATCATAAACATCATCACTATCTTGTCATGCTTGCGAAAATAACAACTTAAGATGAGACCAACTATCATAAAGGCCGTTAGGAATTTCATGGTAAGCTCAATTATATTATAAGAGTTTTGAGAGTTAAGGTTCTCTAGAACTTCTAGGAACAAGAATAATATGGATAGCATATATGGGATTATAACATAGGATTCATGCCTTTGAAAAAAAGAGGAGTAGCCTTACATACCTTTATGTCTCCTTAACAACTAAATATCTTCCTCCAAGATCGCAAATTCTACATTCAAGAGAATTTGCACTAAAGTTAGGTTATGGAAAATACGCTTAAGTTCAATTTAGAGCAACTAAAGGGCTAACGGAATTTGGCAAAGATTTCCCCTATTTCACTAACTTTCACCATATCATAAATGTGACACCTCGGAATCTTTCCGTACTTGAGTGGCGAGTAGAACGATGAAGAGCTTGAGTATATGATGTGTTGTTAAGTCGGGAATGGCCAATCATGAATTTTTTTGGAATTAATAAAGTTGCGAAAATTCCCCGGCCCGGTGGTCGTATAGTGCACAATACGGCCCGTAAAGTGATTTACGGACCGTATAGTGCGATCGTCCTCAACGATCAAAAATCTCAAGTTTACGTTAAGTGTAAAAAGGTAAAATACGGTCCGGATACGACGTGAACTAGTATACGACCCGTGAACCGACCGTAAATGCCACATTCCTCAACCAAACTTTACGTTTTCTTAAGCTTAAATACGTGCATGGAGGACGGACCGTAAACCGAATACGGTCCGTAAATCGTGGTTTACGACCACTTTGTACCGACAGCATTTGTTCATTAAAAATCAGCTTTTGTGATTTATATAAGGGACCTCATTTCATTTCATTTTCATTTCATCTCCCACCTCCTCCATTCAAGAAACCTCTAGAGTGTTCTAAACACTTCATCCATAAGAAAACAAGAGAAATCAAAGATCATCAACTAGAAATAGAGTGGAACAAGTGGAAAGAAACTTCATCAAAGTTATTCAACTCAAGAAATTCCAAGAGAGAGAAAGTAGGGTTTTTGGTGGAAGGGTGAATTGTTATCCAAGGCTTGTTCCTCCATCATCCAAGGTAAGTTTCATGAACTTTACATGCCATTAGAAGTATTATTGAGTTAAGACTCATGGATTGTAGAAGAGTACAACAAATGGGTCATTAAATGGATGAATAATGCCATTAGTGATTAGTAGTGGATTGGATTGTGGAAATGAATCTGTTGAAGATATAAATATGTTATAAATGACCGATAGAACATGAAATGAGCATTGGATACGAAAGAATACGACGATGGATTTTTAGTCTTGATTATGGGAAAGTGGAGTGAGATTATGAAATGCTAATAAGATGAATGAATGATAAATGTTGTTAACGATATTGTGATGATTATTATGAATGTTGGGAGTTGATATGGAATATGGCGGAAAGTAGTATAAACAAAGGAAGCGCTGCCCGAATTTCTATAGCTTTAGTAAGTATGTTTTCACGATTTTATAGCTAATGACGATACGAATTCCATTGAAGGTAAACGAGTGCATTCGAAAGCCTTGACAAGCGAGCACTAGAATAGTTAAGCGGCAAAGGTATGTGAGGCTAATCCCTTTCCTTCTAAGGCATGAGTCCTATGGCATGAATTTCCTCTTTTACTATGAATGTTCCATCTCCAAGAAAGTTAAGAGTCCTCTCTCTTGAATAGCTATACGAGATAAGGAATGTAAGATGAATACGAAAATGATGATAGTAAGCTAGAGTCTAGAAACGCTATAGCCTATGATATGATGCCTCTAAAAAGCTAATGATGACATTTATGTAATTTAATGATATTGATCATTGTGCACACTCACCTTATGCTTGTTCCTTCAAGGTGAGGCAGAATACGTAAGAATGCTCATAATGACATCGGGGGTCCACGACCTTACGTCACCCCGATAGAGTATGAATAGCTAAGAGTCCCTATGCATGTATTGTAATACGTATATGATTTCAAGCATACTATGATGAGCTATGATAAGCATGTTATGATGAGCATATTATGATAAGCATGATGTAATGAGTATATGATGATATTGATTATTACACCGCACCTATATGGTCGGGCAGTTATTACAGTTATGTATATATATGATATGATGATAAGCATATGATGACGCTAGAGTAAAACCAAGCTACTACATGACTATGAAACGAGAAATAATAATGAACCTATAATGCATGTACGATATGAGATATATGCGATGTGGTCGAGCCCTCGTGGCCGAATACGATATGCTGTCGAGCCTATGAGGCCGAATACGGATAGTGATTAAATGTGCATAAATAGATGCGACATTATGAAAAGTATATGTATGTGTGATGATGAATGCGAGATGATGACTAGATATGCTAAGGTCATGATGCCCTATGTGATATATATGTATCTATGTATGTATCGAGCCCAGAGGGGCCGAGTACGTGTACCATTAAGTCTATCGAGCCCAAGAGGGCCGAGTACGGATACTGATAAGCCCATCGAGCCCAAGAGGGCCGAGTACGAATGCTATCAAGTCTATCGAGCCCATGAGGGCCGAGTACGTATACTAGTAATGCCATCGAGCCAAGAAGGCCGAGTACGTATGCTAGCGATCCTATCGAGCCCGAAGGGGGCCGAGTATGAATGATGCCAACCTATATGAATACGAGTATGCTACATGTATGATGCCGTTATGAGCACGACTATGCTTCACGTATGATATCTATATGAGTATGATTGTGTTACCTGTGTGATTATACCATATGCATCACGTTCATGTGAGTACGAATGAGATAAGTATATGATATCGTTAAGAGTATGATTATGCTACGCATATGACAGTGATTAGAGTATGAAAATACTACGTTCATGTAAGTGCCGAGTAAGGGCTATGTATATGCAAAGTACGTGATACGAGCATGAGTATGACCAGTGAATAGATATGAAAGGTAAGTAAGTAAAAGGTATGAATTTATGTGTACGAGCACGAAATAGAACATGGAACATCCCTACGGAAAGCAGGTAAGTACTATGAAGAGAATGTCAATGTCTTCCATCTTATGTCATTTCATGTATTACGATTATGTTTCTCCATCTTTACTTGCTCATGCTTTACATACTCGGTACAATATTCGTGCGACGTCCGTTTCTTTGGACGCGTGTTCATGCCCGAGTAGACAAGGAGACGGTGCGATTTACGATAGCTAGCGCAGCGAGTTACGGAAGCCCTCCCTTATTCCGAGGTGCTATTTGAGACATTATTTTGCGTACATGTATTTCGGGCACGGCGGGGTCCTGTCCCGTCCATATGTTCAGTGTTCTAGTAGAGGCTCGTAGATACGCAGTGTGGGTAGTCTGGTCCCATGGCTTTTGTGTATGTACATGTATATTATTATTTTGATAGCCGAAGGGCCTATGTTTATAAAAGCAAATGTATTTCAGAAAATGACAGTTTTTATATGATATGAGCATATAGTATGAATGATAGCAGATAAGCAGTAAAGTGAGCGGTGTTCGGTGGTTAGCCCCGGATACCCGTCGCGGCCCGTAGTTCAGGTCGTGACAATAAAACAACTCCCAAATCACACTATCAACATCCATAATATCATATTCAAGTAATTATATTCAATTTAACATCAATTCCAACCAAAATCTCCTTTTCAAGTTGCACCATAGTCATCTTCCTCACTACAACATCCATGGTTTCTCCACTTTAATTTTTTTCCTTCCTAAGGGTTCACTAAACCTTTACATCCATACAACGATATAAATAAGATGAAAAATATACCTTATGATCAAGGAATGTCACCTAGCTCAACTCCCTTCAAGATCAAGTTCATTCCAACTTTGAAAGGAATCAAGAATAATCACTTTTCTTGGATTATCTTAGGGTGTAAACGATGATTCTCTCTTTGGATGATTATGGAAGGATGAAGAGTGTTAAGGAGCCTTCAATAACCTCTTGTAAGTCTCTATAGAGGTGGATAAATAAGTGGGGAAAGTTAGAAATGAACTTAGGGTCGTTTGGGGTTTAAAAAGGTGGCAACTTCGCACCTCCGCACCGCCTTGCGGTGGAGATGCGGCCGCATCTCCCCTCCTCTCCATAATGAGGAGGATGGTCAGTGAGGGCTTCCATTTTGTGGAGTTTGCGGCCCATATGCGGTCCAGCATACTGAGTATGCAGCCGCATATGGCCCGGTTTTGTCCGATTTCACGAAAATGCGTTCTTTTGATTCGTTTGACCTCCAATCCTCATGGAACCTTCTTGGCACTTATGTAAAACTTCATTAACCATCCAAGGGATCTATATCTCTCCTTCAAAATGAGGCTAGACAATGCGTAGCTCAAATGATACAAAATTTCCCAAAACATGACTCAACCTTACCTTCCTTCGACGAACTGGTTTCTTTCGCCTCACATGTCTTTGGAATCTTAATTAGAATCATCAATTATCCTTATTCATTTATGGGGACTTCATGTATACCCCAGACTTACCTTAGCCCCTTCTTAATATGAATAGCGCGAGACTTCCAAGGTGTAACATTAACAACTTTTGTATATGAGCTGTATATTTCGTATATTTCTTCATTATTCTACACCATTTGATCCATGAGCTAACATGGACAATTCCAAAAACTTGAAGATTTTGGGCCTGAAAGTCAAGGTCAATCCATGGTAACCATTTCCCAACTGTTGAAATAGTTGCCCTGGGCTTATATGTATATCCTTTAAGGTCGGGGAGTGAGAAATTGAACCCTTATTCAACTCCATTAAATACACTTTTCTACTTGAATTTTAAGATTTATCAAGATTACCCAAGAATTTCCTCAAGAACTCAAGTACACCAAAGTTTTAACCCAAGAGGTAAGGTTCCAATTCAAAACTATACTACAATTATGGGATGAATATTTGGGTAGCATGTGAAGTAAACCACCATCTAACCAAGGAAATAACACTGGTTCTTGAGATGAGTGATTATGAAGTAGGCTTTTAATGAAGAAGAAGGTAATTTTGAGTTGAGACAAATGGTGCAGTTTAGAGTTCCTAATAAATAGATTGAACTATTTAACACCTAAAGGGTATGAAACCGTGATTGAAACCTAGAAACTGTTGGGTGTGCGAACAAAGTACCACATTAGTAGCTACAAAGAAAAAGGAGCTACTTATAAAGAGTTAGATACTCTTAATGATGTGAGGCCTTTTGGAGAAAACCGTGTGGGCTTGGCCCAAAACGAACAATATCACATCATGTTAAGAGTATCTTTGGGCCGTTTTAGCCCAACAATTGGTATCAGAGCCAATGGTTTGGCGGGACGAGCATGAAGATGGCAGAGTGTGGCATGGGCCCCGGCTTATTGCCTTTGCCTGTTTATGGGCCGGTTCTGACCGTTACCGTAGCTTTGAAGACGCATACACGGCCTTTGGGCTTCGGTGGCCAGTAAATACTCGATAGTGTGGGTGGCACACGGACACATGTTGAATCTACGATCCGTGGTATGGTAATGAGCCACGTGGAACTTAGTTCGAGGGGAGATTGTTGGGTGTGCGAACAAAGTACCACATTGTTGCCGCAAAGAAAAAGGAGCTACTTATAAGGAGTTGGATACTCTTAATGATGTGAGGCCTTTTGGGGAAAACCGTGCGGGCTTGGCCCAAAGCTGACAATATCACATCATGTTAAGAGTATCTTTGGGCCGTTTTATCCCAACGGAAACGGAATCTTACATGAGAGAATAGATATTTTTTTGACTTTAACTAGAACCATACGAGTCTGAATGGGTTATTTATGATGTATACCTATTGTAACTTGTACATTAACTCTTGTCGAGTAAAGAGATACGTGGAGCTAAGCTAGCTTTGGGAGACTCTAAGTATGTAGAGATGTACCCTCTCATAGAATGTTTTCTATAAACTCAATGTCTTCTAAATATTAGTTAGATGCCCAAATGACTTCTAAATGTTAGTGTATGATTGTGGGGACAAGTAATCACAAATTATTCATGTTTCTCTCATATAATACGACTTCCAATGCCGTGCTTCACATGATGAATGTGACTAAAAGTGTGTTTCAAGATTTTTAAATGAAAACGAACATGATGCTAAAGCTTTCGAAGGAACAGGAATATGACGCTATGACTTTTCAAGAGAAGCAAAACACATGAACATGAAAATGATTTAAGAAAGGGATGTTGACTAACTATCCTAAATTTAAAGACTATAAATATGGGCCAAAGGTTCCAAAGGAAGAAAATAAAATGTGTTGGGAGTATTTTTAGAAAACTGAGAAGGTATTTACTATTTAGAAAAGAGCCAAATACCCGTAGCTATACGTGTCTATGCAGGACTATGAGTCTATGATCGTAACCACTGATTTGAGCGATTAAATAATCACTCTTGGTTGGATTTATCAATGCTAACAAACTTATCAACATCCAAACGCCATTGTAGCGAGATGTCTTATCTGGTCGGGCCAAGACTAGGAACTCCCACTAAAAATTATGAGTTTGCTTAACACTCTGTTTGGATGGTTGTTTCCCATGGTTCATTAATGTACATTATGGTGTTGTATTGTATTATACTGTATTCATGAACACAATGTTTGGATAGACTGTATCGTTTGTTGTGGTTTAATAACATTTGTATTGTTTGGTACTGTATAATAACTTGTAAGTTTACTAAAATACCCTTAACTCTTAATTAGAAACTAAGAGTTATATATATATATATATATATATATATATATATATATATATATATATATATATATATATATATATAAAACTCGGGTAAAGGATAAATAGGAACTTTAAAAAATAAGTAGGGAGTTGGTGAGGGTGGTCATTGGGTGGTGGTGGAGGGGTGGGTGGTGTGAGGTGGGTGGTTGGGGGAGGAGAGTGGGGGTAGTGGGTGGTTGGGGGAGCAGAGTGGGGGTAGTGGCAGGTATGGTGGGGGTGAGTGGTTGTGGGGTGGGGTGGGATAGTGGTGAGGGGTAGTGGGTGGGGGTGATGGAGGGGTAGGTGGTGCGAGGTGGGTGGTTGTGGGATAAGGGTGGGGGTAGTTGATGGTAGGGTGGGGGTGGGTAGTTGTGGGGTGGTGGAGAGGGGTAGTTGGTGGGGGTAGTGGGTGGTGGGTAGGGTAAGTGGCAGATGGGTAGGTAGTAGGGGGTGGGTTACGTGGGTGGTAGGGTGGTAGTGGGGTGGTGGGGGTGGGGGTATAATAAAGAAGTGAAAAACGTAACCACGCAAAAATCACCAAATCCGTGGTTACAAAAATTGAACTTTTTCATGGTTATATAACCACGGAATTTAACAGGTTTACAACACCATACCAAATAATTTTAAGAATAGTGGATACAAACTTGATTTCATAGAAAACCAAACATTAATGAACCACGGGAAACAACCATCCAAACAGGGGGTAACATGTGCTAAGGCTCAAACAAACTATGATTAATAAAATGATCCTTCTTGTTTTCAAATTGCATATTATTTCTTCATATTTCCTTAGATGTCTTGTCCCGTTTCATGTGACGGAGTCGACGATGCATATCAAGTACTTATTGTGTGTACTCATATACCTTCACTGGGGTGCTGCATCTCTTTTGTGGGTGCATGCAGGCATTGATACTTAGGATGGTGTGGACCTTCACTAGGAACCTCCTTCATCCTCAAGTTCGGGGCGTTATTTTGTTAAATACAAATATTACTATTCTTTTGCCTATGTCCCGGGCTTGTTACTGACATTTCTTTTATCCATATTGTCATAGATGCTCCATAGACATAGTAAGTTTATATATTTTGTTTTGTCATTTCTATTGTGGTTTCATATGTCATGCATGAATAACTATTTTGTTAATTACAATTTCACGAGTTTACAAAAGGAAAGTGTTTTATGAAAAGATTTATATTTCCGCTCATGCATGAATCTTGATCAGTAAGTCATGTTAAGGTTGATTTGTTCGGTCAAAGTTAAGGTATCGAGTGCTAGTCCATCCCTCCAACATTTAGAATGTGACAAAAACGGGGTGAAATGGGAAGGAAATATTCAAATGCTAGAAGGGCTATCAAGACTTCGCAATTATCTTCTACTACAAATCAAAATTTTATATTATTAATGCATTGTATAATGATCGGACCCTGAAAATCTCTCTTCTGATTCAAAATCGTAGTGTAACGTATATCCTCCCCTGTTTCGGTCATGGAATAGATGAAATAAATCAAAAAATGAATTTTTGTTCAAGAATGAAATCTTATTGGAACTATCCGTATCCGGTTCATCCTTCGGAACCATATCACATCCCAGATCTGATGAAATAGGATGAATTGAGACTGTATTTTGTAAATACGTAATTATCTTGAATATATTAACCATTTCTTTCTTTTCCGATCGCCTGGAAGGGACAAAAGAAAGATCTTGTTGTTTCTTCAACAATTTATTATCTCCAGTACAATATTGACGATCTCACAAAGATGAAATTTCAGTCAATTGTCATTTACTGATCTCATCTTTTACGGAATCGATCTTCTTTGACTGTATAAGAATATGTGGAGCTCAGCATGTTTGGAAGCACAGGAGAATGTTCGTTTACTGATATTATTACCAGTAATGGATACTGGGTCATTCATAGCATTACTATACCTTGCCTATTCATTACGGGTCGGGAAGATTAAAGACGGTGACTGGCGTGCTTAAAACACATCACAATGTGAAGTACACAACAACAACTTAAAGCACATGCTATAGAATTTTGAAAACAATCGTGAAGCCGGAGGACGAATTAGGGGTGTGAATACTTTAGTAAATACTGAATTACGCGTCGACACCAAAATTTTAGCACTTTAGTTTTGGAATTACGATATTTAGAACGATATTTGATATGTATTTTAATTTTTCGTATTGGAATTCGTACGATATTTGTTATTTATAAAAGAATATCGAAATATCAAATACCTTACAATCCATATATAGTATACATTTATAAATTATAATTTAATTAATTTAAATATAAAATAAGAAAAAAACTAAAATCCTAAAATCCTTCAAACTAAAAGCTTCTTGATTTTACTTATATAATAATACAAATTAGATAAAGTATTTCATTTGTTTTCATTAATATTAAGACGTCTGGATCTGAACGCACATCTGAATAATTAAGATGTTGTCTTTAGATTTGAACACTAAAAGATTAAGACTGTTTGTTTTTCAACATCTGAATGTGCATAATATATGTATTTAAACATAATAAATATACAATTCAAATAAAAAAGTAACTAAATATTAGAAATAAATATAACTCTAATAAAATAAAATTGTTCTTTGATAAAAAAAATTAAATATATATGTTCACTAGTGATAGTAGAGATGTTTTGTAGTGGTGGTGGTAATGACAGTTGTGATGGTGAAGGTGGTTGGTGTTGTAGTGACTGATGTGACAGTGGCGGTTGGTGATGGTGGAGTTGATTGATGTTAGTAATTGGCGGTGTTGGTGGTGGTGACTAAAGAACATCTGGAGGTTAACAATGATGTTGGTGGTAGTTGGTGGCGGTGCTAGTTATATTGGTAGAGGCGGTTGGTAGTAAGGATTTGCCGCAGTGGCGGTGGCGGCGGTGGTCGTTGATATAATTATAAAGGTGGAGGTGGTAGGGACTGACAGTAGTAGTTGTCAGCGGTGGTGGTTGTGATGGCAAATGTGGTAGGTGGTGGTGGTTGGCTACAATAGTAGTGGTTATCGTGGTGTTTGTGATGGAAGAGGTGTTTAGTGGTAATGGGGTGGTAGGTAGGGGATAATGCGGTTGGGTGGGGGGGTAGTGGTGGAGAGTTGGTGGGTAGGGCTAGGTAGGTGCGTCGGTGGGTGAGGTGGTGGTGGGGGTTGGGAGGGCGAGGGTGGTGATTATGATGACAGAGTTGGTTAGTGATGGTGAAGTGGGTGGTGGGGTGGTCATAGTTGATTATGATGGTGGTGGTGGTGAACTGGTGATTGTGAAGGTAGAGGTGGTTAGTGGTAGGAGGTGGGGGCAAAGAGGGAGGGGGTGTAGTGAGGGTGGTGGTTATGGACAGAGTGGTGATAAAAATTATCCATACAAGAATATTAAGACTTTATTCAAGATCTTAATGATTAAGACAGTGTTTAGATTTTAATGTAAATAAATGCACTTAATAACATAAGGTGTGAATCATTTAGATTTAGACTTCCATTAAGTGCAAACAAATGAGGCCTTAATCATGTCTTAATCATATAAATACAACTTGCTCAAACATATGTATCATTTTCAATTAATACTTGATGATTTTTATTCATTTCAAGCGTAAAAAAGTTATTATCGTTGTCGATGTTACAATTCTCCTTATTTGTGAGTTGAAATCAAACAAATTATAATTACCGACTTACAATAATGCACAAGTCAACACCGAACTTAAAATACGAAAATACTACTTAGCCGAATATTTTTAAAACCCGCAAATCAATATTCTCTCTGCCCAATTTATGTGGAACACTTTCCCTTTGGTTTGTCCAAAAAAGAATGCCATATTTTAATATTTAGAAACAATTTAACTTTATAAAATAATTTACAGCCAAATAAATATTTAAGGCTTATTTTGGCTCACAAATTTTAAAAAATTTCTTTCTTTCTTAAATTTCGTGTCTAATTAAATGATGTCATATAAATTAGGGAAAGGGGTTCAAAACACACTTTAACTTTGGCCGAAGTTGCTATAACACACTTCAACTTTGCGGGGGTCCTATGACCCCCCCGGACTATTTTAAAGTGGACTTTTTACCTTCTTAAAAAGTCAAAACCAAATTTACGTCCAGGGGTGGAAAACACGCGCCTGACATTGTATTTACCATTAATTTTCTTTTCTTCAGATTTTCCCTACTTCTTCTTTATTTCTCTACTCTTTCTATACCTTCTTCCACCATTAACACCAAACCTCTCAATTTAGATCTTTACTACATAGAGGATCTCACAATAAAATCTAACAAAAACATCTCAAAAACTTCCTTTTAGACTAAATTAGCAGAAACTCCGTTGAGAAAATCAAATCGATAGAAAATTCAAATCATCTGAAAAATCAGAATTCACATTTCCGGCCATCATCATGATGGATCTGAAGATTAGGGACTCCGAATTTTATTTGATTTTATCTTTTGGGTTTCGAGTTACAAAGAGAAGAGATGAAAAATCAAAGAAAAAAGGGGTCGCCGGAGTTGAAGGGAGAGATGGTGGTGCTCGGTGAATTTTCGCTTATCCAGTGGTGACTAATCTGTTGAAAACCCATAGGTTGAGTTCCTTGAAACCAAACTTGTTGAAGAGCATCAATGATTCATTTCTTAATGGTAGCTGACAAACCAAACAAGGGGATGAACAGAAAAATATGAAAAGGAAAATGAAAAAATATATATATATAGAAAAAATAGATATTTCTAAAAACTGCTTATAAAATAAATTTTAAACATTTTCGTTTCTTCTCTCACTCTCTTTGAGAGAGTGAAATACAATATCTTTGCCACCTTAGCACCTAATCAGCTAATAATTTCACTTTAAAGTAGTTTAGAGGGTCATAGGACTGCCGCAAAGTTAGAATGTGTTATAGCAATTTCGGCCAAAGTTAGAGTGTGTTTTGAACTCTTTTCCCTATAAATTAGGGTTCGACACTTTTGTAACAAAAAAAAAGGAAACTAACCCATTAAAAAAAAAAAAAAAGGGATAAGGCAGCCCCCTGACGAACTGTGTTAACTTATTTAAAACGGAATAATTACCCCCTAAACGCCGACGCCCTCTCATATGGGAAAGTGACATACACTTTCCTTGCCACATGTGTATTTATTTGTTTTCTTCTTCTTTTTTAAATTTTTTCAGCTTACGTGTCAATTTTTTTTAAAATAAAAATAAAAAACTAAATTTGCATTAAAAAAAATGAGTTTTAAAACCCGTCTTTTTTTTAATTTGAAAATTTGATTTTTTTTAAACCCATTTAAAAAAAAAAAAAAAAAAAACTAAAAACATGGATTAAAAAACTGAATTTTATTTTAAAAAAAGGATTTAAAAAAAATTTGAAAATTTGGAAAATGATTTTTTGAAAAATTAAAACCCGTTTTTGAAAAAGAAAAAAAAAGAAAAAAATGATTTTTTTTTAAATATGGAAAAATGGATTTGTTAAAAATATGGAAAACTTGATTATTTTTTTAAAATGTCTTTAAAAATCTTGATTTTCATGATTTCATTTTCTTAGGACACTTTTATTTTTCAAATAAAATCCGAAAAGTGTTTTTCTTGCCAAAATGTGAAAAAATGAATTTTTATAAAATTTTGAAAAAATTAATTATTTTATTAACATGTGGAAAACCCGTTTTTTAAAACTAAATGTGGAAGACTAGATTTATTTTCAAATTTTTAAGAAAATGTAGATTTTTAAGAAAAAAAAATTAAGTTTTCCCCTTTTTTTTATGTTTCCACTCTCTCAAAGAGAGTTGAAATACACTCTCTTTGCCATCAGCATTTAGGGGGTAATTATTCCGTTTTAAATAAGTTTAGGGGGTAATAGGGCCCGAGAGAAAGGTAAGGTGTGTCGTAGCAAATTCGGGTATAGTTCAGGGGGGTAATGGTGCCTTATCCCTATATATGAACCAAACTAGGCTTCACGCACAGAAAGGACCAAACTGTAACTTTTTGAGTTTGGTCCTTTCACGCACAGATTCTATGCGTGAAAAGGGATTTTTTTTCCTTTTCTTTTTTTAAGCTATCAAAAATCACGTTTTTTTCATACTTTGAGCAAAGATTAGTCATGTTTCAAAACCCCGAAATATCAATATTTTATATAGAACTTAATATATTTTTTTATACAATAACGTCGGCTCATTACATCAAGTATACCTAAACGTTTGGATTGTCGTTTTAGGGGTTGTAAAGTGCCCCGAAGTAAGTTTTGTTTGCTTGGAAACTTATCATCTTTGTTCTTTGGAAATCAAACTCAAAATTAAGTTTTTTTTCGTACTTTGACCGAAGATTAGTCACGTTTTAAAACACCGGAATATAAATATTTTATATAGAACTTAATATTTTTTTTAGCGTAAAATAATGTCGGCTCATTACATCAAGTATACATATATGTTTGGATCGTCGCTTTAGGGGTTGTAAAGTGCCTCAAGTAAGTTTGGAAACTTGCTATCTTTAAGTTTTTTTCATACTTTAACCGAAGATTAGTCACGTTTCAAAACGTTTGAATATAATTATTTTATATAGAACTTAATATTTTTTTTAGTGTACAATAATATCGGCTCATTACATCAAGTATACATATGCCTCTTCACTCACGTAAATAAAAAATAAAGACCGGAGCATAGGTAGAAAACTAGTTGTAAATTGTTGAAACTTTAAATAGTCATAACTTTGTGCTCGGATGTCCGATTTACGCGATTTTTTTTTATTCAGGCTATTTTTTCGAGATCTACGCAAACAAATAGCCGCAAGGCGGTTTGGCTGAGCCGATTTTCCAAAAAACGGCCGTTATCCCATTCAATTTGAATTTTGCCCCAAATTTGTGCAAAAATTTCATTCTTCTCTAGTAAAAATCTAATGATAAAAAATCTATTTCGAGATGCTAATCTCGTGGTAATGATGTTTTGAATGTCAATTTTGAGGTTCAAAATTCAGTTTATGAAAATGAGTTAGATAGCATTAGTGAACATTATAAAAAAAAAAAAGTGTCTACTTTGTTATAATCACTAATTTGGCTTGGTGGTTTAGCATTACTTCTTTATTATGCTAACAACATGGGATCAAACCTTGGTGGGAGCATTGAATGAGATATATTATACCTTGATTGAACCTCTCGTATTGGATGAATTATTTTTTAATATAATATTTTTATTTTCAAAACACTTAAATCAAAATCCTATAAAATATGACACTTAGATCTAAAGATGACAAGTTTCCAAACAAACAAAACTTACTTGGGCTTTTACAACCCCTAAAACGACGATCCAAACGTTTAGGTATACTTGATGTAATGAAATGAAGCGTTATTGTGCAAAAAAAATATATTAAGTTATATAAAATATTGATATTTCGAGATTTTGAAATATGACTAATATTTCTCTTCAAGTATGAAAAAAAACGTGATTTTTGATAGGCTTAAAAAAAAAAAAAAAAAAAACTTTCTGCGCGTTTAAATGCGTTTAATTTAATTTTTTTTTTTTTAATGAGTTAGTTTGATTCCAATTTTTTTATTTTTTTGAATTACAAAAGTATCGGCTCTATATATTATAACAGAGGGAGTATGACAAATCGACATCATGAACGCTCTACGACAAAATCATAGATGGAAAGAGAAGAAGCTGATTCTCGTTTCCCATTATGAGATAGAAGAAAAAAATAAAGGATAGTTTTTGAAATAAAAGCTGTGTACCTCACTAAATTCCAACTCTACAACCCACCTATAAGGTCCTACCTTTGATCTATTCAGAACCAACTCATCCAAAACACCTTTTTGTTTTATTTTCCAGACTGATCCATGACCCTCTCTTCCCCTCTGTCACTCAGTTCGGGTCCCACAATTTGAACTAAAGTATCTTCATCTCAATTTATGTAATTCGTCCATTTTAAAATAAATAAATTTTTGCGATACGTCACACTACTTAAAAAAGTTAATTATAACAATAATAACATATTTAGTATAATTCACAATTGAGTTCTAGAAAAGATAAAATGTACGCAAACCTTATTCCTACTTTAAGAGATAGAAACGCTGTCTCTCAAGGACCCTCAACTCAAGAAAAGCAATCCAAAGCAATTCAGAAAAAGACATAACAAAAAATGAAGAGGCCACTTAAGAAAGTTAATTAAAGAGTAATTTATCAATATAATCCTATTGTTTCTTTCCAAATTTTTCTTCAAACAAGATATAGTCAATGTTGAAATTTTTGACAAACCCATTAACGAAAAGAGCAATTTTAGAAAAGAAAAAGTTAATTAATATGTCTTTAAATTTTATGATATTCATTTATATTGAAATGAAGAGAGTAGTATTTTTTCCTTTTTAATCAATCTAAAAATGATGTCTTTTCTTATTTATAAATTCGTCTATATTGAAAGTGGTGGGAGTAATTATTTTTCCTTTTTAATCAATCTAACCTGTCTCATTTTATGTAATTTTTTTCCTTTTTAATCCATCTGAAAAAGGAATTATATCTTTTCATATTTAGTACAGTAATAACTTAATTTCAAAAAATTACAATAATTACAATAATTTATTTTCTTAATAATTTATTTAAATTACAAATTTCAAAAATTATATATCCAGGCAAACCTCTTCACATGTAATGTGAGTTTGTGACTGACTAACAGAGTATCTCTGATAACTTGTGCTCCTCTTTCTCATACTGTAATGTCATGATAATTAGTCATTGCCAGCAAACTCTCTCTACTCAACACAAAAAAGCTTCCACCTTTTCAGACTCCTTTTTCCTCTTTCTTTAATTTAATCCTCTGAACAAAATCCCCTTTTCTCAAGAACCCATTAATACTTCCCTCTATAAGCGTAGCAAGTTAAAAAAACAAAAAAAACAAAACAAAAAAAAAAAAGTAGAAGAAAAAACTTGAATCTCTCTTCTCTTCACTTTTTAGACTCCTTTTTCAAGATTTTCAAGACCCTTACTTTTTCAAGAATTCTCATTATTTCTTCAAGATTTTCAAGACCCCTCCCTTTTCAAGAGTTCTGATTTTTTCTTCAAGATTTTCAAGACCCTTCCTTTTTAAGAATTCTCATTTTTTTCTTCAAGATTTTCAAGACTTTTTTTTTTCTCCAAGATTCCTCATTGTTTCTCCAAGATTCCAAAACCCCATCAAAATTTTCTTACATCCAAGTAGAATTTATCAGTATAGGAAGAAATTTTTGTGATTATTTTCCAAAAAGAGCTCCATTTTTCTATAAGTGAAAAAAAATAGAAGAAACTTCAATCTCTTCTGTTCACCTTTTGCACTCATTTTTCAAGATTTTCAAGCCCCTTCACCTTTTAAACGCCCTTTTCAAGATTCCTCATTGTTTCTCCAAGATTTCAAAACCCAATCAAATTTTCCCTTATCTCCATTTTTTCTATAAGCGAAAAAAAATAGTAATCTATCTCTTCTTTTTACTTTTTAGACCCACTTTCCAAGATTTCTCATTGTTTCTCCAAGATTCCAAAAACCCCATCAAGAAGTTGTGATTATTTTCCTAAATCTCCATTTTTTCAAGAAACCACATTTTTGTTTCTTGAAACAAAAAGGGTTTAAGGATGAGAGAGTATTGGACAACATTAGCATCAATGATGGGTATTTGGGCATTCAGTCAAAGCCTCCTTAGTGCAGTGTTCCCACCAGAACTCCGCTACGCTATTCTCAAATTCATGCATAGAATCTTTAGCTGGTTTTCAGCTTACTGTTACTACGACATAACGGAGATTGATGGTGTTAACACCAACGAACTTTATAACGCTGTTCAGCTCTACTTAAGCAGCTCTGCTTCCATAACTGGTAACCGTTTGTCTCTCACAAGGGGCCTCAATTCCAGCAACATTACATTCGGGTTATCAAATAACGACTCGTTAATTGATACATATAACGGCGTTAAGGTCTTGTGGGAACATATAGTTACCCCAAGAAATTCTCAAACATTTTCTTGGCGTCCATTGCCTGAAGAAAAAAGAGGTTTCTTGTTACGTGCTAGGAAAAAAGATAAGGCTATTGTATTAACATCTTATCTTGATTTTGTCATGGAAAGAGCTAATGAAATAAGAAGGAAAAATCAAGATAGGTTGTTGTATACTAATTCACGTGGAGGGTCACTCGATTCCCGAGGACATCCTTGGGAATCGGTACCCTTTAAACATCCCAGTACCTTCGCTACACTTGCTATGGACCCTGAGAAAAAGTCCGAGATTATGGATGATTTATTGGATTTTGCGAATGGAGAATCTTTTTATCAGAGAACGGGCCGGGCCTGGAAAAGGGGTTATTTGCTATACGGCCCGCCCGGGACAGGCAAGTCTAGTATGATTGCTGCTATGGCTAATTTTCTTGGTTATGATATATATGATCTTGAATTAACCGAGGTGCACACAAATTCCGAGTTGAGGAAGTTGTTGATGAAGACTAGTTCAAAGTCTATTATTGTCATTGAGGATATTGATTGTTCTATCAATCTGACTAATAGGAAAAATAATACTACTAGTAGTGGAGTGAACAATAGCAACAACTACAATGTTTCTTCACCACCAGGGAGCGGTGAAGAAAATGGTGGGAATACTATAACACTTTCGGGTTTATTAAATTTTACTGATGGATTGTGGTCGTGTTGTGGGAGTGAGAGGATATTCGTGTTCACGACGAACCACATTGAGAAGCTTGATCCGGCTTTATTGAGGAGCGGACGAATGGACATGCATATCCACATGAGCTACTCTTCCTTCGCGGCGTTGAAAATTCTTTTGAAGAATTACTTGGGATACGACGAAGATGATGTGGAGGAGAAAATATTGGTGCAATTGGAGAAGGTTATTGAGAAGGCTGAAATGACACCAGCTGATATAAGTGAAGTGTTAATCAAGAACAGGAGGAATAAAGACAAGGCAGTTTTGGAATTGTTGGAAGCATTGAAGATAAGGGCTGAGAGGAATACTAATAATAGTAATGCAGTAAAATCAAGGGTGGAGGATGAAGAGCAAGAGAAAAGGGCATTAGTTGAGAGTCCTAAAGAAGGTGGTGATCAATTGTTGGAAGCAAAATGTGACAAGGAAGAAAAAGGAGGTCATGATGCAAATGATGATGAAAAGGTACTTTAGTGTAATACTACTACAAGGTTAAAACAAAAATGAGAATTTTTGATTCTTTAAATCTTTGTGGAGAGGAAGAGAATAGGGAGAAAAAAAGAGACTAGAAAGTTTGCTGTTTGAAGGGTACATTATTTACTATCATGACAGTGAAATTTTTGTGAAAGAAGGTAGGGACTTGGGGTTGGGAAAAGGCCAAATGAAATGACTGTAAGAAAATTGCATTGTTCTATATTGCTTTTGATATAAGTTTAAATCTATTTTGGAACTTGCAAAATAATGGAACCAAACCGAAGTATGAGTTGTGGATTTACATGTGGAGTGTTTGGTTCTGTTAGTTCATATTTGTCGCTCTGGGAATGGTTACACTAGCATTATTATGAGTTTCATATTTCGTCCACATGCAACTGTTTGCTTGAATTAATAATACTCTCAAGTAATGATGTGATAATAACGTGATAATGATCCATAAGATGTGCATCTCTTTGATGCCATAATTTTAATTTTGTTAGCTGGCTAGGATGTGATCAAGTGAACATTGAAGCACATGGGGTTGATGTACTTTCTGATTGGGGAATTTGGAATTTAAGTTGCCAATCCTTTTACTATAATTTTCCTTTCAATCATTTTGAAAAGGACATGTTTCTTTTGGAGTTTTGGCAATGAAAGTTACTTACTCCCTCCATCCAAAACCTTGATGACAATACAAGGTTTAGGATGGGTTCGGTACAATGGAAAATATTCTTTTAGAGAATAAGTGATTTTGTTTTTAGGCACTTGGACATGAATTGAGTGATATTTGAAAAGAGTAGTATTCGTAGGCATTTGGCCATGCGATATGAAATCATGATTTCATATTTAATTTCAAATCAATGTTTGTTTATGCAACAGACAAAATTTCAACTTTAACTTCATATCATGATTTTATATTTAGTTTCGAATAGTGTTTGTTTATGCAATTTGCACAAAATTTCAACTTTAATCTCAAATTCTCTAGAAAGGTATGATTTGAGATTCCAAATCATGATTTCAAAGTTTTTTAATGTAAAATTTGACTCATAAGTTTATATTTTGTAAAAAAAATTATTAGTTGGTAGATACATTTACCAACCATTTACATCAAATATTAAAATATCAGTAAGTTGGTAGCATATTTATAACAAATTTACTTTTGTCCATACAATGTGAGGGGATTATACTAAAGAATAATTATACTGTAATTCCTGTTCAATTTTTCTTTTTATTGAACTACAATTCGATCAATTGATGTTGTATTTTTTAGAAAGACCTTTTAGTAGCGTATTAATTTTGTTATGAACTATTATTTGCTCAGTTGGAAAGATTGTGTAAGAATTGAGAAAATTTTGATAGTTTTCACAATTTGTGGGGTTTTTATGTCTATAAAAAAAATACAAACTTAAATAATCCAAATCGCATGTCTAAATAAAACCTAAACTTCAAATCATCATTGATTTCATATCATGATTTCAAATGATGTCCAAACGGCTCCTTAGAAGTTGAAGTTAAAAAATGATACTTGAAGTAGAAGTTGAAGTTGTGTTTGGACATGTTATTTCACTTATAAAAAGTTGAAGCTTTGTGAACGGGAAAAAATTTACTTGAAAAACTCATCTTCAAATAACCAAAAAATCATTGTAATGTGTAATTAAACATAATTTTAAAAATACTTTTTGAATAAAAGGAGAAAAGGATTATGTCCAAACGGGTCCTTACTTATTTTCTTATTTTTGTTAAGTAAGCAAAAAATATTATTTAAAAGTTATTTATATATTATCAGGCAAACACTAAGGGTGAGGGTGGAATGTTTGGAGGGTGGAAGGATACAATACACATGGAATGCCAGCTAGTTTTCTTACCTCTATCGAAAAAGTCATTTTTATGATTTTTAAATTACTTATTTTGCGAAATATTCGACCAATCTAACGTGAGAAAATTTAAATTCATACCACCCACTCCTTAATCTATCTAACTTTTTTATTTTACTTTATATAAATGAATAATATAACTGTAAACATGTTTTTGGAAAGCATATTCCTATTGAAATGAGTACTCTTTCAATCAAACTAAAGGTCATTTGGTTTTCATTGAAAAGTTACATGTATTTTATAAAGCATAAATAGATCATCTGATTAACATGTCAGCTTCATGTTCTTCGATAATAGAATAGGTAAGGAAAACAGAATTCAAAAGAGTATCTTTTGATTTTAATGCATTAAATGGGGTTTTCTTGTTTAAAAATGTTTACCCCAAATTTAGGTAATCAATTGAATTTGTAAGTGAGTTATAGGATATGTGGATGAACTTTAATCTATTTTGGGTTTATAGGAAATAATTATAGATTTGCGTGTTATAGCATGTGTATGTGAACACATATGCGTTAGTAATTCGAATCAGGATACAAATGTTTATAATTAAGCCAACTATATTAGAAGAATAAGCATAAAATGGCACTGATTCGGACCAAAGGAGAGAGAGCTTCAATATATAATTTCTATTACAATATTCTTGATCTTGAAAAAGCTAACCCTTAAAAGTAGGGAAATGCCTCCTATTTATAGTTTTGCCTTATGAGCCTTGCATACAACATAAAGCCTTTTTTCAGAATAAAGTAAACCCTAAAGGATAAGGTTGGGCGTACGGTCGACACCCGTACGGTCGTCGGTACAACGTGTGAGAACGATGTTGACGCGTGGCGATTTTATAACTGATTAACCGGACTAACGGCCACGATCAACTCGGTCATGCTGAAACCGGACCAACGGCCACGATCAACTCGGTCATGCTGAAACTGGACTGGCTGTGATGCGGAGTTTGGTCCGGTGATACCCGACCAAACAAATTCGATTCACTTTTCTCAGGTCAACCGCAGCCGGTACAATATCACTAGTTCTAAGGGAAGACTCGGTGATCATACCTGTCTCTTCTTATCTTCGGTCCCCCGTCTCACCGGTCTTGCTTATATCCGATTTTTACCATATACAAAAAGTTGACATGATCTTTTGCCTAAATAAAAAGATTTGGGCATTCAATTTAAAATGAATTAAGATACCACTATGATAAATAATCATTACTCCACCAAAAAGTAACTAATCCAACCGAGACTATGCACATTTTGGAATTGATTACAACAAGGTAAAAATCTTGATGAACTTATTAAAGTGCTGCTTAAAGATTTTGTTCAAGTGAAAATAATGGTATTTAAAAATATAATAGTGTTTACAAACCCGCGAATTTTAAAAATTAATCTTATCCCTAACCATGGCCCACAGTTTGTTTTTCTTAGGAAAAAAAAATTGTTTTGACGTTGAAGGCTATCTATTACATACTAATATTTTTGTTCAATTTATGTTTTTATATTATCGAAACGAACCTACCTCCCAAAGCGGGGTAAGGTGCGTGCGGCGTAAATCGTACTTCCTTCCTGCATCTCTATCCATGGTGAGATTATATTGAGTATGTTATTGTTGTATGTTTTTATTTTACTTCTTTTTGTTATGTCTGGTTCTTTTTGAGATTCATGGTCTCTGTGTTATATTCTACAAAACATGAAATATTAGTCATCTTTTGTTTTTACTTTCTACGGTATACTGCATTAGTAGTCTAATACATGTCATTAGTTAGTCTTTTACATGTTGCTTCAATAATGTATTTCAATTATTTCATTCATTTGACTGATGGTTTTGCAAAATCATAACTGTAATTCTATATATTTTTCATAATTCTAGATGTGGCTAATTTTTGAGATGTTTTTTTATTAAACAATTCTTATCTGGACTAAACCTAACTCCATATTCGCCGTTGAGTTAATCCTCCTTGGCAAAAAAGTGACATAATTTCAGGTCAAAATAATGCGGTCTGATTTGGAGTAATTAAAGAAGTAGAAATAAGAGAAGAATAATTGGATGATGACAGTCGGATTTTAAACAACTTCTAGGGGCCTAATGGATCCCCCTTTAGTGTAATTATTTTAATCAATGTTTTTTCTTATGCCACATGTTGAAGTCAGGTTTGGATTTGTCCGTAGAATAAATTATGTAGGTAAAGGTCCTTTTTCATGCATATGTACAAAAATAATAACTTCAATTATGACTACAAATATATCCATGTTGTCTCCTTGTGCCAATTAGGGATAAGTTCAATCATCTTTTGGTTTACCAAATTGCTCTGTCTAATCGAAGCCACCTAACAATAACAATATATATTTTTATAACTAGTGAAGGTTAGCAAGGGGCCCAAGCACTATAATTTTTATTAATGTCAAATTATTTTGTAAAATAATTATATGGAGCAATTTTTCTTGGGAAACGGGTCAAAACTGCCCCTCTACTTTGAGAAAAGAGCTAAAAATATCCTTCATTATAAATTTGGATCAAAAGTACCTCTCCCGTCATTAAAGTTTTCAAATATACCCTTATTTTAACGAAAATCTCAATATTACCCGATTTCATTTTTAAACCCGACCCAACTACATAAAAAATCCATATGCGATTAATCTGTTCTCGAATCCTACATCTGGAGCCACTAGGCACAGGAGCGGGTAACCCACATGAGGTTTTTATTTAGTTGGATCGGGTTTAAATGGAGCGGGATTAAAAATGAAATCGGGTTATGCTGGAAATTTTCGTTAAGAGGGGTATATTTGAAAACTTTGATGAAGGAAGGGGTATTTTTTAACCAAATTTATAATGGAAGATATTTTTAGCTTTTTTTCAAAGTAGAGGATATTTTTTATCCTTTTCCCATTTTTCTTTTTCTAATAGCATCAATGTTAAAAGAATCTTTTGGACTTTGATCTTTTGTGTGGACCACTTTCTTAAGACCAAGTACTTTATACCAATCGGTTTTCCAAAAAAAATTAGATTATATAAAGTTGGTAACATATTTGAGGTTCGATTTTTAGTGCTATTCATGTCTTGATATGAATTAACTCCATATTTTCCACAAAGTGAATTTACATTAGGCATGGACTTGTTTGATTTAGGTGCCGTTTGGCCATAAATACCAAAAACTTTTTCACTTTTTTTGGAATTTTTGAAGTTGGAGTTGTGTTTGGCCATAGTTTTTGAAATTGTAGTTTTTGGTGAAATATAGTGTAAAAAAGTGAAAAAATTTTGAAAAACAAGTTTTTCTTGTTTTTGGTATTCCGGAATACAACTCCGGAAAAAAGTGAATAATTTTTATGGCCAAACGCTAAAAGTAAAAAAAGTGAAAAAAAAAATTTCGGAAAAAAGTGAATAATTTTTATGGCCAAACGCTCACTTAAAGTAAACAAAAAGGTGATGTCTACTTAAACAAAAAGGTGATGTCTACTTGTTTAAAATTGGGCAATTGGCACGCATGTACAACACCCAACAATTACGATTAAAATTCAGATCTACAAAATAATTAGACTTATTGGTTAACATTTGAATGATTAAGATTAATATTCCCATTAAATAAAAACAAATGAGGCCTTAATGCACATCGTAACATTTAGATGTGTATTCAAATTCAAACGCCTTAATATTAGTAATAACAAATGAGGCCTAAGTCTTTTTCATTAAATTTAACGTATATGTGTAACTGTCTATATGAAATTAAAAAATGTATGCTAACTTTATATTACTGCATTTCACTTAAACTGATGTAAATTGACTAGATACAAAATTTTAAATATTAATACGACATAGTTTGATTTATTTATCAGAAGATATAAGTGGTAGAGAAAGAAAATATTAAAGGGATTATTATTCTTAAAGAACAAGATACATCGAGATTAAATATAATTAGTTGCATAAATCTGATAGTACAAACCTTTGAAGGCTGTATAAAGGGAGATTTGCACAAATTGCAGGAGTCCAGCACAAAAATGACCCAGAATAAGAAGAAATCAACCAAAATACCCTAAGAAAAATGGCTAGTACCAAAGTACCCTTAACGAAGTAAATTATTGCGTTAAAGGACTTAACTGTAACGACTCGGTTAGGTCCTTTAGCGTAGTAAATTATTGCGTTATACAAGTTACTTGTACAATGCAAGAATTTCCTACGTTATACAAGTAAAAAAAAAAAACTAGGGCAGAACCTTCATCTTCCATCACTTCTCCGTTCTCCTCCATTTTTCACTCTTTTGCCATACTTTACCCCCCATAAATCATGTCTCAAAATTCCGAATCATCATTTCATGCTGTAGAACCCCACATATGTTATTGACGGCTCAAAATATCAAGGACCCAAGAAAATTCGGGCCGTTGTTTTTGGAGTTGTAAAGTGCCCAAAGTAAGTTTATTTTGCAACTTTTTATAGAATTTTTGTCACTGTCTACATTTTCTACTTTACAAAACTTATTTTTTATTTGTTATTTTATTAGGAAAATGGTGGGTGCTCATATTTTTGGTGGGAAGATCGAGTTCCCATGGATAAAACGGTGGCGCCGAAGTTTAAAAAGGCACCGATTGCTGGAGATATCGCGACTTCACAAAGCAATGTAGATACCGTAAAGTTTGATTTGCAGTGTCAATTTAGGAAAGCTCTAGAAAAAATTGAACTTCTGGAGATGTTGCTAAAAGAATGGGAAGAAAATAAGAGTTTTTTCAAGGATAATATTAGAGACTCTCAACTCGAGACAAATGCTTTGAAAGAGAAAGTGAAATTTTGGAGGATGATTTGTGGTCTCTTGTTGTTGTTTGTAATTTTGAAATGTTGCATTATCGGCTAGGTTTATTATTTCCTATGTAGTTTGTTTTTATTTTTAGTAGTTTAACTTTTTATGTATTATGCATTTGCTGTGGTTTTTCTAATGTATTATGTCATCGTCACGTTTTATGTAGTAGCTTATTTGTGTTTTCTATAAAAATTTAAATCGTTGCACTTTGTATTTATGTATATAATGTTTGCCAATTCCAACACAATACTAAACATACTAATATTCTTCTAATTATTGACATCATCATAAATTTAAAATATAATTAAAATCACAATATTCTTAATCTTCAGATTTGAAGTTGTCGATATCGTCCTCAAATAAATATCTGGGGTTTCTAAAGACAAATCTGCTTTCTGTAGATGTTATTCCCCTATCGGTTGATGATGCTTGTTCTTCAGCCAACTTGAGCATGTAAAATCTACAACGTTGTGCTAGCATTTGGTTGTTCTCTTTCCTAATCCTCTTTACTGCAAGCTCGCAAGATTAATCTTGATCAGTTCGAGGCATGCTCATTGAGAATCTTGTTGAGATTGGAGCGTTGAGATTTTTCAAGTCACGATCAAGACGTTGTGATTCGGCATACCTATATGCCCATTCGCGACATAAACCACAATAATATTCACGTGGATCCGAATGTTTTAGCTCGCGAAAATTGTCATTATACTCTATTAAAAGGTGGGAGCTTGAAATCGTCTAGCACGAATTCACTGTTATCGGTTGAGGAATCACCGGAATAGCTGCTATGATTTGAGCTGTCATCACCACTGTTATTCAGTTCCTTTGGAAAAAAATGCCAACCAATCTACATTTCTACTATTCGACATTGAATTTTTAGTAGTTTACTAAGAAGCAAAATACTACTTATATAGGTATCAAACTCAATAGGTTGTGGGATCATGACTATGACCCACCTACTTTATTTAAAATAATTATTAATAATATCATCTAAAATTACCATCATCGGCAATCTCACTGTCTGAGTCCAACTTGGATGTGACGTAACCATTTCGACTATATCCAACCCTAATGCAACGTACTTGCATTCGGTTGTTCTCTTCGCGAAAACTATTAAGAGAAAAATTCAACTCTTGTGGAGTGCTATGAGGCATTGATGTAGCACGACTTTTTGGGTGTTTAAGTCCAAATGTCCTCAAATTTTGTTCCAGTGCTGCAGCTTCTCTAACATGCCAATTCCACTCATCTGTCATTGTATTGTTGTAACGTTGATTGTATCTCTCGTTCGGGTTATTCGAGTATTCAAAATCGCCACCCCACTCCCATGTCATTGCTTCGAATATGTCTCCTGGATAGAACGATGTAATACGACTAATATTTTAAAATTGGTTAAACAATGACATAGTGACTCGATTTTGTGTGGTTGCTAGTTATTCGTCAATTACGTTATGTAACACTCGCTGATACTTTATTTCTATATAACGCTGATTTTACATGCGTTATGCATGGTGGATTTATGATGTTTCTGAATGACAGCTCTAATTAACAACATAATGCACGTGTTTGACAAATTTATATGACACACTTATATTACACTGATTTTACATGCGTTATGCATGGTGGATTTATGACAATTCTGAATGACAACACTGATTGACAACACAATGCAGGCGTTTGACCACTTTATATGACACACCTATATATCACCAATTTTAGATGCGTTATGCCTGGTGAATTTATGACGTTTATGAATGACAACACAATGCACACATTTGACCACTTTATATGAAACACCTATATAGCGCCAATTTTAGATGCGATATGAATAGTGGATTTATGACGTTTATAAATGACAACACTGATTAACAATGCACACATTTGACCACTTTATATGACACACCTATATAGCGCTAATTTTAGATGCGTTACACATGGTGGATTTATGACGTTATAAACACAACGATAATTGTATTCATTGAGGTAAAAAAAAACTCAAATTTTCAGAATGCCTAGAAATGTTACATTCAATAGTTGGTTTAGAAATAAACAAAAAGGAGAAGGTAGCTCAAGGAATCCCCATGGGCGGACAGAAACAAACACAATTGAATCTTATTTTGGAATAGATATATTAGGATATTACATAGATTTATCAGATGAAAAATGGTATGGTGTTGTTCGGCCCTTTGAAAATCAACCTCTCTGTATCCATGTTGATTTAAAAGTTGTTGGACACATCATTGAGGGCGATGCACACTCATCAAAACCTGATGGAGTTCGAATTTGGGGTGAAAAGCCCCAATGACTTATATTCGAAAAGGCGTGATTATGAGGTATTATGTCGTTGGCATAATTTGGTTGTGCCACAAGCATTGTCGGCTACATTTCAAACCTCCAATTTCAAGGATGAACCGCTAGTCATCCAACACTTGATGAAAGAAATTTTAGAAATGCAAAAAAACATTAGACATGTATCTTGCTTTGGACGATCTTAACTTTGGTTGAGCGGATGAATAAGAGCATTGGAAACTGTTAGAAAATAAAAATCTTCTTGGAGATTCTTGTTATCCAGTTTTTCCAGTCATTCAAGAATGAATAGGCCTTCCAAAATATTTAACACAAACATTAGATTGTGGAGTGTCATATTGTTGCGTAAACCAAGCAAGTGCTCCTAATGATGATAGTTGGGATCTAGACTACAATGTGTATGATGAAGATGAAGTAGGGGAAGTCAATGAAGAAGAGAAAGTAAGTAAAGACAGAAGATGAAAATGACGATGATGACGAGGTCGTCCCAGAAAGTGACGAAACTTAATCATTGTATTTTACGAGGCTTTATCATTGTTATGTCTTTATCCTTTTTTTAAGATAAGTTATTTGTGAATTGCATCATTCATAACAATCTTAAAATAATTAAATTGCATCATTCATAACGGTCTGAAAATACTAAAAGTACATCATTAACAGCCCTTTGCAATGACTTTTTCAAGGTGAATATCATGCCTTTTTCAATATGAATATCCTCTTTTACAAGATCGTTTGGCTCTTTCCACAATCTTTGACGAATATGATCCCCATCCCTAGTAAAGACAAAGGCATCAGGCGATCTTGAAAATGATCAAGATAAGGAATCTCCTTGGAATGCCACTGAATCGGGGTTCCTTTCGACATCGGTTCTTGCTGCTGAAATTGGCTTTGCGGCAATCGACTCTACTGGGTGCTGCGAATTCAGTTCATCCTGGTGTGACAGACTTTGCATCATCGATTCTAACAATGGTACTTGACTTTGAGGATTGATATCATCCTCACTTTCCCTCGCTGAAAAAGGGACTTCATCCTCTGATTCCTTCGCATTAGGTTTGTTGTCACTATCACTCGATGATGATTCTATATAATTCGGATAATCAACACCATCCAGTAAAAGTCTTTTCCTACAGAAAATAAGTAAAATATATTAACTACCAAACATCAAAATATATAGATTATTTAATGTAAAAATAATGGACCTACCGATAAACATTGCATGGGTTTGAGGAATGATCCACATTTGGCGCAACGAGCTCATTTTGTGTAAAATTTTCCCTACACAAGAAAGTAGAGTATTTTAACTACTAAACATCAAATATAATGATGTTCAAAAAGTAGACCCACCGATAGTAATCAACTGCACCGAAGCTTAAGGAAGAAGCATCGTTTTGAATAGTTGGATAGCTTGAGGATGTTCCATCCTGATTGAAAGGACTACCCGATATTATTCATATCAGGTGTATAACCCCTAAAAATTACGATCAACATAACTATTACCATACAAATAATAATAATAATAACAATAATAATAATAATAATAATAATAATAATAATAAATGAATATTTACCATTGTCCATCAAATTGTTGGCTTAAAGCTTCTAGAGACATTTGACTCCTCAAAATGTCTTCATAAATACTCATATCAGGATAAGTGTTAACATGAGTAGGCTCCGCATCAGCGACTTCAGGCTGAACTTCCCGACGAATTCTAGACGGGGCTTCTCAACGAGTTCTATTTGGGGCTTCCAAGAGGAGCTCTAGCTGGGACTTCAAGACGATTTATGGGGACTTCTCGACATACATCTCAAGGACGTTCATAGTGATACATTTCCTATAATCATACGGCACCTTCAAATAATCAGTCAAGGAAATCGTCTACGATATTCCCCACGCCATAACTAACTAATCCTTGCGGTGAAAAAGATATTGGATATCTCCCTATAACAGTTAAATCAAATTCTCGCCCACTAACTTTAAGTCTACTATACAAGGCTTGGAGTAATCTTGAATATTTTAGGTTGAGTGGAAACCTAACATTGTATTTTGGGGGAATATCATAACGAAAACTATTAGACTCGTAAATAATTTCTCCGTCCAAAACAAAGAAACCCTAATAGTTAGAACATCCTCCATTTTTTACTAATTTAGAAGTTGAATGAATTTTTGTGTTTTCCTTTCGTCCAAAATTCGCTTTATATAAGGTTTGAATGAGTTTAAAGGTACCATATAACACAACAAATTATTGCACCATGCAACTTTATGTCAAATCAAGTACGAATGGGCAGTAGAATCTACTGAAATATCAGTGGAATTATTGACTTGTATAACGCAGGAAATTCTTGCGTTATACAAGTCAGTATATCACAGTAATTTACTGTGCTAAAGGACTTAACTGAGTATTACAATTAAGTCCTTTAACACAGTAATTTACTGCGTTAAGAGTACTTTGATACCAATTTTTTTTCTTGGGGTATTTTGGTTCATTTCTTCTTTTTTGGGTCATTTAGGTTCCGAACTGCAAATTACAATCCAACACGCTGTATTGCACTTACGTAATCACGGTTTTAGTTTCATCGGCTAGCGAATATAAAATTTACAACAACGTACATACATCTTTATACATTATTATATAAATACCACGAAAAAACACCAAATTAGTTTAATAGCTGATTACCGAATTGAAATGATCAAGATAATTAGGAAATGATCGAACAAACTAGAGATTGACAGCTAAAGACAAATAGATATTTTGTCACTGAAACAGACCAATTTTACTTTCTAGGTCGTTTGGTTTCTAGGATAAGGTGGGATATCCCAAAATTAAGTTTGGTATTAAATTTATACTACTTTATTTGATTGAACGTATAAATTTATTTTATCCAACCCTCCAAGTGGGATGAATTAGTCCAAGGATTATGATCCTAAAACTATAATCCCAGGATAATTTCGCCCGCAACCAAAGGACAAAGGATTCTAGTCCATTAAAAAGAGGAATTAGAAGGGCTAGGGCCTCCTACAAATAAATAGACAAGTTCATTTCTTGTCAAGTAAGCATCATTCTTGCAATTATATTCTTGGAGAGAAGATAAAGTGATTGAAATGCATAAAACCAGCAACTACAAACATGCCGTTGGATGGAAGTTAATAATTGTATGAAATATTGTAATATCTGAAGAGACAAAGAAAATGATAAGCACAACTCAAGTAACAAAAAATGAGCATGAACATGCTCTCTAGTTTAGCTGCATAATACCATTCCCTTATACCTTGGACCTTCAAAAAGACTTCAAGATATCTAATTGCAAAAACTTACACTATGCTGATGCGCCAACGGGAATAGGTTTCTTTTTATTTCCAGCTGTGTATCAGCAACATGAATGCTCATATGAGATTTGTGACACTTAATTTAGTGCAAGAGAACATGCTCTTCCTCCGTCTTACTTGAGGCTGTTCCCTACATCAATTACAAAACGATATTTGACATCCTTCTTTATCAACCTTTCGAGTGCTTCATTAGCATACTGAATTGGGACTATCTCAATCTCTGGATAAATTTTGTGGGAAGCACAGAAATCCAGCATTTCTTGTGTCTGCTTTGTTCCACCAGTTACACTCCCAACGATGCTCTTCATACCTGCCAGAAGCGAGTCATTTTAGCTGAGTACACCATATAGACCACAAACTTGCTTCAAATTGTGAGCAGATATAGAAAATAATACCGAGGATTAAGTTTCCTGGAATAAATTTCACTTCACTTGGGAAGCCAACCAGAACAAGAGTGCCCGCAGTCTTTAACAACGATAAGTATGGATCGAAAGGAATATCTCCAGAAGCAGTGTTAATAATGAAGTCAAACGACTTACTCAGCGCCTGCAACAATGTAAAAAGATCAATCACAGCAACATCAGCTTATAGCATTTTCTGATATCTTTATCCATAGAGAAGTAGACCACAAGCTTATGGCTGACATCATACCGTCATCTGCTGTTCGTCCGATGAAATTACAAAATTGTCTGCTCCAAGAAGCTTCAACGCCTCTTCTCTTTTAGATATACTTGTACTGAATACTGTTACATTCAATCCAAAAGCCTTTCCAAACTTCACTGCTAAGTGACCTAGACCACCTAATCCAACCACACCTAGAGATTTTCCAGGTTGGTTCATGTTATGTCTTATCATCGGAGTATAAACAGTAATTCCAGCACATAGTAAAGGTGCTGCAGATGCAAGTGGGTAATTTTCAGGTATTCTAAAGCAGTACCTGTACATATAAGCAACATATATCAGTATACTATATACTGTATTTTTAAGACCATTGGTCCACTTAGAGAATAGATCAGGAGTGAGTGACTTAATTTGTCAGAGAGTTGGACAAATTAACCTTTCATTAACAACAATGTAACTGGAGTATCCCCCTTTAGTAACTGTACCATCCACATCTATACCATCGAAAGTGTATATTGCTCCTTTTTCACAATGAACTTCTAATCCATCACTACAATATTCACATTCCCTGCATGAATTAACATATGTTCCAACTCCAACATGGTCGCCAACTTTAAAGTGCTTAACATTTGTACCAAGCTCTCTCACAGTTCCCGTAATTTCATGTCTGACGATCATGAAAAAAATCAAATAAGGCAATATAGAAATATAAAGACAATAACTACTCAGTGCCAATCTATGTAGAAATTTCACAATATAAGTAAATGAAAGAAAATGTATCCTGGCACCAAATAATTTCTGAAATCAAGCTTCGCACCCTGGCACTAGAGGATATTTTGAATGTCCAAGTTTATTCCTGCTCCAGACAACATCAGCGAAACATATTCCACAAAATGCAATGTCTAGCAGAACATCATCACTGCCAACTGCCCTGTGGTAATGAGCAGAAAATTTAGCAGAACATAACACAGCGACTTAAAATAATTCAAAAGTTTAAAAAAAAAAAAAAAAAAAAAAAAAAGTTCAACCATTTAAAGTTAGTCAATGATCATGTAATCCAAAGTGGAGACTAAGAACAGCCCTCGTCAGATGATGAAAACACAAGCAGAAGAAAAGAAAATGAAACGTTACAAAAGGCCATTCAATCCTTGCACGCTGTAAATGTACCTCCGGTTGAATTCATAAGGTGAAAGAACTCCAGATGGATCTCTCGCAGCCCAACCAAGGCAATTCTCGTTTGCACTTCCAGAAGTCATTTCAACTATGCTGCATTAAGAATGCAATGCAGAAGTAAGAATAATCTTAATAGCAGAGAAGCCTAGCATTGTATATTTGCAAAGTTTGCTATTCCTTTACCACAAGTTGTATGACATTGTAGCTTTGTTAATCTCAAATCATAGATTTGCGCGAAATCCATGTTATTTTCATTCAACTGGCTACAAGATTAATAAAGTCGAATGTCATTATAGCTTTTCTAGGACCAATCTAAATTTATTTGGAAGAAACGGAATCACATACTCCCCCGTCCCAAATCTATTCTTTTTCTTTTTTGGTTTTCCACACGGCGTGTGGCTATGTTGTTCGGACTCTCTAAAAAGGTTGCCAGGAGCATGTCGGATCCTCTAAAACAAGTGCATTTTTGGAGGATTCGACACGGGTGCAACAATTTTTTTGGCGAGCAACATAGGTGTGTGGTACCTGCTTCCCACTAATCTGGATTTGCATCGGGAAGTCCCACTTTGGGAGTAAGCGCTCACTAACTAAGGCGCCAAATCATTCTTTAGTATAGCAAATTTGACCAACTTTCAGAGCTGAAACACAAATTTAGTTTAATTTATTTTTCCGAAAAATATACAATACACAAATTTTAGAAAAAATTGAAAAGAAAAAAAACATGAGTTAAACTTTTTTCCATTTCAATAACATTTATTGCAATCAAGTTAGAGTTTTATTCATAAACATGGCCAAACTAGCCGTATACAAGGGATATACCAAAAGGTAAAACATCTACACAATATGATTCTTTACAAACTCCGCCCATTCATCTACACTACAAGGAACTTTCCGTTTACACCAAATGAGAATACGGGAGCGGAAACTACTCCTTGGCTAAGAGAGACTCGACTCTACTCCTTCAAAAGCTCTGCTATTTCTCTCTCCAAACCACCCACATTAATGCAAGTTGAACCACGTTCCAAGCCCCGTCTTCTCCTTCTTCTCCCGCTCTTCCAACTGAACAACTCCACTTTCACACTTCTAGGCATTGCCAAGGAGTTCGAAACCACTTAAACATATCCCACCATAATCTCATGGTAAACCCGCAATGTAGAAGAAAATGGTCCACATTCTCGCTCGCCTCCTTGCACATGTAACACCAACATCAGACAACCTTCCGCTTTCTAAGATTTTCCGCTATCAAAACCACCCTCTAGTGGCTAGCCAGGTGAAGAAACACATCTTCTTCGTCACACTTGGAACCTATATTGCATTACATGGAAAATCAACCTCCTCCCTAACCAAAAGTTTCTCATAAAAAGAATCCAGATGGTACACTCCATTATTTTCCGGGCCCCACCACCGCACATTGGGATTATCCACCAGATTGACTTGCTTATAAATAATTCTATCAAACTTTGAAACTCACTCACTTCCCAATCTTGAAACCCCTTCTAAATCTCAAATCCCAAAATGTTTCTACATTTTGTGTCACCCTAATTTGTTGATGAAAGTCTCTCTGGCAAGAAATTCTATACAAACTTTGAAAATCATCTTTCGATAAAATGTTCCCACACCAGTCATAAATGGATATATTTGCAAAATCTTGGCCAAAATTACTCCCTCCGTCCCATAATAAATGTCACCTTAGCCAAAAACACGCATATTAAGAAATCAATGATGAAGTATGAAGTTTACCAATTTACCCTTATGTAAAAAAAAAATTATTTTTTCCTCTTGATAATTAGAGCATGCACAAGTAGTCCCTCTTTTGACATTGGAAATCCAACCACCATCATTTAGAGTACTACTACTTCTTTGTCCAAGGGCAAAGTTGGAAAAAACTAATCAATATATGCATTGGTTTCCTAAGGTGATACTTATTATAGGACAAAAAAATTTGGCTAAGATGACATTTATTATGGGAGGGAAGGAGTAGTTTATTTGACTCTCCACCAGCAATATGAAATCATTTTGGTACATAAATCAAATATGATATTACTTTGGAAATGAGTTCAGTTATGAGTCGCCCTCTCAGGTCTTTCACGGAACTAAAAATAGTTGTTTGCATTCTAAATGCAAAACCTTATAAAAATTGTTCTGATTGACTATCAAACTAAAAAAAAATACAAACACAAATACAACAATAGCATCAATACGGATAATTTGAGACATAAAACAGATCCTTAACTTATTCTTCAAGGCGCGAATACAATAGAAAGATAAAATACAGACTATGATAAATTGGGGGGCGCAGATTGACACACGTGGCATACACATTCATCATTTGTACATTAATCGAAAAATTCATAATGAAGAGAGAATAAACCTGGGAGGAGAGACGAATGGGTAGAGAATAGAGCTAACTAACAACCCCCAAATAAAAGTTAGTGCAAATGAAAAATGGAAAAGTTACTCATCACATAAGTCGGTCCGGATTTTATTGTATTGCGGGCCTCCTATTTACTTGGCACATCTCAGACCATATTCATAATGTTAGCTTGGAGCAGTAAAAAATAAAAATTGGATCTTATTATAATATGAAAAATAGAATTTATACTATTTATAATCTTATTCCACTTTCAAAATACAGCAACAAAACTTTTACCGCATAATCCTGCTTTTAGGTCCACTTTATTTGTAGTCCGTACTAAAAATAGATGATCAAGATAGTTGTCATTTTAGGAAATTAAGACATAATCAATCTTTAGTTTTCATATTTAGCCTTACTCAATAAATGTGGTGAGAGATTAATATTGTGAAAAAGATAGTAATAAAATTGAGATTTTTTTAAGGAATAAATAAGGATAATTTAGTCAAATTACCCTTTCAGTCAATGTATTCTTAAGTGGCGTGTAAAAAAAAATATGACAAGTAAAATGGACCGGAGTGAGTATATAACCTCCAATAAAACTCTCAAAATTAAGAATTTTAAAAATTTGAGATTTTAAATTGTGCGGACTATTTTTCACTTGCACAAGAACATCTTGACGAGCTTATATCTCGAGTTTGGAATGATTTAATGAGGTTTTGGATCGAACATCAAATTAAACATTCGGTTGAAGAAGAACAGTCTCATATATGTCACTTGTATATCATATGTATATCACGAATATATTGTGTATATAATACTGATGCGTATGACATACATATGATACATACAAGATATACTCATCACATATCGTTATAAAATACATGTGACACACGCAATCCCCGTCTCCACAAAATTCAACTTTGAATTTTTTTTTTTTTTTTAATATCAAAATTAACATGGATAAGTTCTATATGAAACCAAACTTTCAGAATCGACTCCTCTGAGCTATTCCCAATAAAATCGAGCAACACCCAATTGCCATAGCATTATGTTTTGACTGCATCAAGTGCGTTCAAAACCTTTAAGTCCTTTGCCATTTATGTAATGTTTCCCACAAAGTTTAGTCTTTTTTTTTTTTTGGCATAATACATAAATAGGCCCTTAAACTTAGCTTCAATTGGCATATATGTCTTTCAATTTTGGGTGTGCACAAGTAGGCATCTCAACTTATATAACGTTGAACAAGTGAATACAAATGCTGACGTAGCATTGATGTGGCACTGACGTGGCCCTCCAATATTTATGTGTCATGTCATCATTTGTGTTTACTTGTTCAACTTCATCTGTTGAGATGCTTATTTGTTTATCTTGTGACCAAAGTTGAGGATATTGTATTGAAGTCAAGTTTAAGGGCTTATTTATGTATTATGCCTTTTTATTTTGTTCTTCTCTTCTCCCTTGATCTAATTATATTTCACGTCAAGAACAACCAGCAACCAAAACAACTGAAAATTGAGAACATCGGGGATTAGCTTTATCAATAAATTGAAACCTAAAGTCAAGAATAGTTAGCTTAAATTACTACCAAATGAAAAATATTAATAAATTGAATGATTGTTTGAAAGTGTCTAAAAAATGTCCTAAGTGTTCCTAAAATCGTCATGTGGTGTAAAATTCCCAGTTAAAATTAGGCGGACTAGTCATTTTTTGGATCGCTTTCTAATGTTCCGTCATTAGTTAAAATATCATTAGAAAATAATCAGTTTTTCAGTTATGATAATTTTTAGCCATTATCTTCTTCGCTTCTTCATCTATCTTATTTCCTGGAGCTTGAACTGCATCAGTTTTCATGGAGTTTTCAGGAGATAATAGTCAAAATACCCCCCAACGTTTGACCAAAATGCCAACTACACACCGAACCTTTGCGGGGGTCCTATTACCCCCCTGGACAAATTTTTTCAGTAGCAAAATGGCCCTTTTTTGTGATAATGGCGATCAATCTGCCAACCCCCAAATATTAAATGGCGGTTGTCCACACGCGCGGCGCCCACGTGCCACGTGTTTAATTTTGCCCCATTTTTTTATTAATTTCCCCCTTCCTCCATCCATCTACTCTTCTTCAAAAAAAAAAAAAAAAATCTCACAATTTTCCATACTCCATTTTTATTAAGGATCTGAAAACCCATACCCAATTCTCCTTCATCTTCATCAACATTATCATCATCATCATCTTCACTAGGAGTTGAAAAAAAAAAATCACACCAACTTGCTCAAATCTAATCCAAACAAACCCAAATGTGAAAGGAAGCTTCCTAACACCAAATAGAACAAAGTTCATCCATTAATTTGATTAAACAATGGGCATTCGCAGAAATGCCCTTCTTTTGGGGTGGTCTTTAAATTTTGCCCTCATATTTGCGGTCTTTAAATTTTGCCCTTCATATTTGTGGTCTTTAAGTTTTGCCCTTAGCTTGGATACCGAGGTTTTGGGTTCGAACCCCCGCTCAAGCATAAAATAAAGAAATAATTTCGCAAGCGAGGTACGAGGGAGGAGTGTCTACCCCCCAAGATAACTTCCTTAAGGAAAAACTAAAGTTATGCGGAGGGGGGGCATAACTTTTCCTCAAGACATAGTTTAGTTATGCCTTATGGAGCAAAACTTTTCCTTAATGAACTATGCCTTATGTGTGCAGATTTTAATTAAGGCATAACCAAAAGTATGCCTTAACTAAAAGTGTGACTTGAAAAGTTTAAAAAAAAAAAAAAAAAAAAAGTCTCAAGGCAAAGTCGCCTCCTCCCAAGATAACTTCCTTAAGGAAAAACTAAAGTTATGCCTGGAGGGGGCATAATTTAGTTTTGCCTTATGGGGCAAAACTTTTCCTTAAGGAATTATGCCTTATAAGACTTTTAATTAAGGCATAACCAAAAGTATGCCTTAACTAAAAGTTAAAAAAAAAAAAAAATGTCTCAAGGCAAAGTCTGCCCCCTCCGGCATAACTTCCTTAAGGAAAAACTAAAGTTATGCCGGAGGGGGCATAACTTTTCCTCAAGGTATAATTTAGTTTTGCCTTATGGGGTAAAATTTTTTTCTTAAGGAACTATGCCTTATGGGGCATACTTTTAATTAAGGCATAACCAAAAGTATGCCTTAACTAAAAGTGTGCCTTTAAAAGTTAAAAAAAAAAAAAAAAAAAAAAAAAAAAAAGTCTCAAGGCAAAGTCGCCCTCCGCATAACTTCCTTAAGGAAAACTAAAGTTATGCGGAGGGGCATAACTTTTCCTCAAGGCATAATTTAGTTTTGCCTTATGGGGCAAAATTTTTCCTTAAGGAACTATGCCTTAGGGGTATACTTTTAATTAAGGCATAACCAAAAGTATGCCTTAACTAAAAGTGTGCCTTGAAAAGTTAAAAAAAAAAAAAAATGTCTCAAGGCAAAGTCCGCCCCTCCCAAGCATAACTTTGGTTTTTCCTTAAGGATTGTATCTTGGATCCCAGATACACTCTCCCCAGCCCTATCTTGCGAAATTATTTTTTTATTTTATGCCTGAACGGGGGTTCGAACCTAGAACCTCAGGTATCCAAGCGAAGGGCAAAACTTAAAGAATACAAATATGAGGGGCAAAATTTAAAGACCACCCCAAAAGAAGGGCAATCCGTGCAAAAAAATTGTTAAACAATCAAGAATTTAGAGAAACCCATTTAGTGTTCTTCATAGCTTTCTCCAAATTCTTAGCAATGGAGTTTAATTTTCTCCCCAAATCAACTCAAAGAATTAGTGCTTAAATAAGTCCAACCAAGCAACAAGTAGCAACTCCAAACAAGCAACTTCCAATCGATTTTCTTTAACAAGATTAGATTTTTCATCCTTATTTTTTTTCCGATTTTTCCTTTTTCTTTCTTGATTTTTCATTTTTTTCTTCGATTTTCGTTTATGGTGGAAAGTTGTTCTTTAACAAGTTGTTCGGAATCATATGTGGATTTTCTTCGAGTTGAGATTTTCGTTTATAATGGATATTATTTTGACAACAAAAAATGGGGATGGATATTAAATAGGGTGAAGATGAAGATGAAGTAGCCTAAAAATGGAGGAGTTCAAATTTTATCTACTTGGCATCATATGTGGCGACTTAGTTGGCGTCCAAAACAGGTCGATGCGCATTTTTAAAGGCCGTCACGCGCCACGGGCGGTGTATTCACGCTCTCTCGCCACATCGCAAAAAAGGGCCATTTTGCTACTGAAAAAATTTGTCCAGGGGGGTAATAGGACCCCCCGCAAAGGTTCGGTGTGTAGTTGGCATTTTGGTCAAACGTTGGGGGGTATTTTGACTATTATCTCGAGTTTTCAGACTCCAAAAATTTTAATTTCATGGAGCTTTGAGCTTCCATATAGTTAAAAGTTTAGCATAAAGTGGTAGTTCAAACTTCAGAAATTTTCATAGAGGTTTGATCTGTCAATTACGGTCCAAATTGCATTTCAATGATCCATCAAACTCTAGAAAAAATTGGTGGAATTTTATGAACCTCGCGGCTAGTATTTTAGTTTCTCTTACTTGACCAAACAATTACTCCCAATTGGATCCATCATCCCTTTTTATTCCTTTTAATCTTCTGGGGTTTAAGTTTTTATCATCTTTAGAGTTATATCCTGTCTCAGGTTCATAAATGTAGAAACCCTTTTGGTTATTCAGTTAAATATCTTCCATTTCAAGTTCATAAACATCGATCTTATATATGGAGTGTGATATTTCGACAAAGGAATCTGAATGAACCCCTTCCGTCCCCTCTAGCTGCCTGTGATGAAATAGCACTAGTCTATGGAAGTCTATTTTTATTTTAGTACATGCCCGCGCTTCGCGCGGTCATTAAAAAATAATAATCAAAATATGATTGAATACGAAGACCATAGGGATGCTTTTTTCCTCCATAAATATGGAACTTGAAAAGTTGCAACGGTCTATAATTAATGGAATATGAAACGTTATAAGACAACAACCATCCTTGAGACTGCTTCTTTTATTAAAGTGTGAATATTACCTAGTGTCAAAATTAACAGCTCAAGAGAACGGGAAAACCCGTCAAAACCTTTTGGTCAACATGGCCTAATTGCTACACTACTCAAGGTAGAAGCTCATATCTTGTAATGTCATTCCTAACTTTGTCTTCATATTTGCTCAGAAAAATATCTCCTATATTACCAACCTTGTGATCATGGCTGGCGTTCTCTGCTTGTCCTGAAAGATTCAATAATTCCTTCCTTGTCCTATGTTTTAAACAGTCCATGCACTGTTACCGTAGATTTCAGCATTTGCAGACTTCCCATTGCAGTTAGCGACAGCCCATACCAGTTCTGAGGAAATTCAGGGAAAAAATCTCCGAAAAAATAAACAATCAAGAAGAGGAAAAGTGCAGCGAGAGGCATCGTTGATTTTCACTACGTACATGCATATAAATCATCAATAGAAGGTTTAAAAGTATCAGCTCAATTCAAACACAAAATAACATAGTGAAAGGACGAACAGGAAGTCATTCATGTGTTATTGAAAAGCACCGATTAGGAGTCTGGATAAAGTTTTAACTTCTAATTTAAGCAGATTTAATCCTAGTAAAATCCAGCTCTTTCCTTTCCCAAAACATGATGCAGCCTCAAGAAAAGTAAAGATAGAACTTGCACTTGGCTATATTGGGTAGACTTTGTAAGTAGGCGAAACCACCATCAATAAAAAACTAAAATAATGACCAAGCAGCAAAATATTCATTTATTCAACGCCTCCTTCACATTCATTTTCAAAATATTGGCACAATGGCAGAATGCAAACTGATACTACTTAAAGGAAAATTATGAAACTTTCCCACAGTAAAGTTCATAGCACATCCTATAATGCAGCAGTAAAAGAGGTGGAAACACGGGCAGATTCAAAAAGATGGGATACGAAGAGAGAAGGAAAGCAGCAAGGTGCATCATTGGTTATATAATTTCCTTGAGGAAAACTAAAAATACAGAAAAGAGAGTATCGCGAGGGAGAGTGCTTAAGCACCCATGGACCTAGAGAGTTCAAGAAATCCATAGGCCTCACCTTTTTAGTTGATGCAGGTCTTACTGTTAATAGAGACGCATTCAAAAAATATCCTAATCATGAATAATACAACGACGACGACAAACTTAAATTAGAAGGCGACAAAGCATTTTATCAAATAAAATAGTAGTTCAATATCTTACAGGGCAATAAAAAATCATGAACAACGACAAATCGTCTTGCTTTAGAAGAAATGCCTCGAAAGAAGGAAACAATGGGCTCGCGTAGAAGTATGCAAGCATTCCTGTTCGTCGGGATTTTGCCCGAGGCAAAATCAGGACTACTTGGGAGGTCATGAAAGTGGATACTGGCTATGTCGAAGGATTTAAGGCGTTAGCTCGAACCCTGGCCCGTCGTAGTTTGCTAAGCCAACATCGTAAACAGAGAGACCATATGAGGAAATTAGACAGACAAATTGGAGAAGCCTACTGAAATGACCTTGAGCTTGAAGTGGGACAATCATTATAACTACTTCATGATCGTGTTTCAAACTCCTACAGATTAGTCCATTGTTTGCAAGATTTTCACTGTTAATATCCATCGACCGAAAGGGGTTTGAGGATTTAATCTTTTTAAGGTAATGAAGTGAAGTCTATGAGATTTGATGAACTAAACATATGATTCTGGGAAAGAAGAGCTCATTAAACATAAGCATATGGTCACATGTTCCAAGTCTAATAGACTAACATAGTATTTTTATCCTATTAATGAAGTTTAACATGTTTGACATAATCAATCATTAAACAAATTTAAGATGTCTAGAGACAGAACGAAAATGGTAACGTATTAAACGTGTAAAACAAAAATTTCAGAGGAAGAAAATGAGAAATTGGGTCCTAAGAGTTGTAATTCTTCGAAGCGTACCTAAAGTTCACTACGTATATATATTTGAATCATAGATGTAGTTACAAAAGAGTGAAGCAAATATTAAGAGGAAGAAAATGAGAAATCCTGCCCAAATAAGATTTTACCAAAAACTGTTTGAAGGAGAGCATGGTTCACCATCTCCTATTACTGGTCGGAAAAAGATAGTATATGAATATATTCATGGAAACAGGGGGAGGGATAAATGTATATCCTTGCAAGCCGAAAACTTTAATTAGAAGATGACGAGGCATTTTATCAAATAAAATAGTAGTTGTAATTCTTCAAAGCATACCTAAAGCCGTAATACACTCTAAAGTCTAAATGTATCATAATGCAGATTACAAATATAAATACAATCATAGTTTTACACCACCAGAAAAGGAACCTCTTTTCTACACTCACTCCTACATGCTCTAAATTCACTAATTTTTTAGAAGTTAAGAGCTGACAGAACTATAGTTACATAGTTGAGAACACAAGCAATTGTCATGTACTATGTGGCGTTCAAATAAAAAACACTGAAATATGTACCAGAAACTCTAGAACCTCCAAGGGGCGTATGCATAGTAGAAATTACACTCCGAAAATATCTTCAAGGGATGGCAGTAGAAGGTTAGAAACAGATTTAACCCGTTAAAAGGGGGCGATGATGGGGTTATGAACATCAGAAGACATGATTTTTGGGCTGCATAAAATAAATCAAATAAACGCAAAAATATGAAAAAGGAAATGGTTAGTTATAATAAATCAATTCAAATGGCAAATATTCAGAGGAAGAAAATGAGAGGTTTTTGTCCAATAAATATTTGAAGGAGAGCATGGTTCAACATCTGCTATTACTGGTTAGGAAAAGAACATGACGCAGCGTGTGTAATATCAGTAATCACACTTAAGAGAGGGCAAGTATTCTGCAGAAGTGGATATAAAGCGAAAAAGCAGATTTCAAAATCGATAACCTTGAAAAGCTAAAAGGATGCACTTTTCCTTACGAATTTGCAAAGAACAATTTATCCAACAGACATGAAATCTTAAAGTTCTTGTGAGTTCAAATTTTTTCTCTATTCAAAACATACAGAGTCAAACTATAAGTAAATGAAAGGAGTCATAGTAAATCTACGTGATAATTGATGTGGCAGTAGTAAAAGAAAGTGGTTGACAATGGAAAAACAGCCTACCTGGGCGGCCCGGAGGGATTTTCTGTGCCGTGACGAAGAATGTCAAAGTCAGGAGGGATTTTGAACGTCGCGAAGAAGAATTAAATATGGGAGTCTAATTGTAAGTAAACGAAAAAAGTCAGAGGAAATCTGGAAATATTGGATGCGGTAGAACTAAAAAATTGTTTTAGAATGGAAAAGCACCATACATGGGCGACCTGGAGGGATTTGGTGTGCCGCGAAGAAGAATTTCAAAGAGGAGATTCAAATTTCTCTGCAGAATGATGTTGGCAAACAGGGAGCATAGGAAGAGAGAATAGGGTGATGATAATGAAAGAAGGTAGATTTGGTAGAGCGTTGTTTTTTATCGTCGCAGCTTTTGCGAATCAGGGAAAAGGTGTTTTAGTTTGGCGGGCCTAAATGTTTGCCCTTGAAAAATGGAATTCATTGCCAAAAATTTGCAAAAATAGATAAATAGGATTCCTGCATTTTAGTTGCGCCACGTCACCTGGCCTTTGTCTTGTTTTATATATATATATGATTTAATATACTTTAACATACACTGAGTATATCATTTGATTAAGTTCTTTTGTAGTCTTATATAACATACATAACTTTCCCAGTTGAAAGTTATGACCAAATAAAAAAAAATGAATTATACGGAGAAAGCCCAGTCTTTCATAACTTTTTCAGGTTATTGAAATATATCAACAACGAGAATTCAAGACAACAAGTGTCATGCACGAACAAGTCTCTTTTTTGGTATTCTAATACTCTATTCATCTCAATTTATGTGATATTTTTCGCTTTCCGAAAGTCAATGTGACTAATCTTTGAAGTATATTGGATTAAATCAACTCGATATCTTATAATCAAAATTTATATATTGAAAAACTATACCAAAATTAATATAAGTTGCAATTGTAGTATGATGAAAGTACATTTTAAAATATTGGTCAAATTAACATAATTTGAATCTTGCCACAGAAATTGGAATAGAAGGAGTGTCATATTATTCAAATCTTGCATGATCATATTTTATATATGATGATTTATCTCACAAGCAAGAGACTAGGGAATAACATAAAGCTGGGAGAACATGATATGGGTTACACTCATAATTTACTAATGCAAATAAGATTAAGATTATAACATACATGTTTTATACATCACATGAGAGTACAAGAATTGACATTATCATCATTAAACAAGTTGCTAACTTTGTCATCTCCTCGATAACTTATAGGTATAGTACCATGCTTGTCACTGGCATTGTAGCCGTGCCTCCAGTAATTATAGCTCTCTCTGTACTCTGTTGTTGTATCTTTGAAGTAATTATTTGATGATGTGAAATATAGAGGTGGATTGGGATATGGCCAGAATTCTGCCCTCTTTCCTGCCCTTCTCACTGCCTTTAGCACCTTTTTACGATCAACGTATCCCATTACTGTCACCTTCTCCATCTCCACCTCCACCTCGACCGAGTCAATCCCTGTCATTTGTAAGGAATTTACGCTTATCGTGCATCAACAAAAATACAAATTTGTGACGGAATACTTATGACAGAATCTTGTGACATATTGTTGTAGCGGAATTCATTATTGTGCTTTTTGCCAAATATGAATGTCGATCTAGAATAATTTCTTCAGAAATGAGGGTCCGCCACAAACTTGTGAGGAAATATTAATCATAACTTTGTCCAATTATAGCTTCTTATTATGTCAAGATATACTTCAATATAGATTTGTAAAGAAATTATTATGAGGAAACTGCGACATATTATTTTGGTGGAATTCATTATTGCGAACAAGTTTGTGACAGACATGAAGATCTGACATAATTTCGTCAGAAATATGTGACGGAAATGAGGGCCTGTCACAAATTTGTCAGTGTCATATGAATCATAACTTAGTCCCATTATAATTTCTTTTTTAAATCAAGATATGTTTCAATATTAGCAACAATTAATGATATTTTTCAATAGAGATTATATATATATATATATATATATATATATATATATATATATATATATATATATATATATATATATATATATATATATATATATATATGAACTTGTGCATACCTCTAAGCTTTTGGATAGCGTCTTTGACAACTCTCTCGCAACCTGGGCAACACATCCTTACTTTGAGTTCCACTGTCTGTAAAATAAATCAAAATTTAAGGATTCTCAGAATTATCCTTTGCTTTGTAAATTGTAGTAACTAATATGTCCATCTTTAAACCAAATGTGCTTCTTTCTCTTAATTTGTTTGTTTTCCTTATGTTGTTCCTTAATTTATTGTCTTTGGCACAATTTTGTAGAATGTCAACTACAACCCTTTTAGTCAAAAAATAAAAGGTAAAAAAAAGAAGGAACATGGTCATAAATAAGGAAATAAATTACATTTTTGTTGATCAATATTTTCCCTCTAGAGTTTTAAGTAATAAAAATCATTAATGTAAAGAACTTTTCATACTAAATTTCTTTAAAATGTAAGATTCGTAATCTAAAAAATAAGACACATTACTTGCTACAACAGGTAAAAGAAAAGATATAACTTCTTCTTTTTTCCCATTATTGCACGTAGTTCTCTTTTGATAATTTAACATGCTCTTTACTATAAAGTTGACAAGTAGAAAATCAGGTAAATCATTTTCAGGCTGAACTGATGAAAAGGTAGAGAAAACGAAAGATTTTTTTGCTGAAAGGAAAAGGAAAAGATTAAAGAAAGAAGCCCAAAGCGGAAGTGAAAGTGAAACCTGCAAAGAAAGTGGTCGACCCCTAGGCATGTTGTTGTTGATGCTTTTATGGTCTTAATTGATGAAGATGATGATATTTGTAAAGCAGAGAAAACAGTGCCAAATAGTTTCTGAACTAGGCTTAGGTTACTTGAGTATATATATTGACAATGACATATGAGTCGTATAAAAATGCTAGACTAGACTTATCGTTGAAGATATAGTTAATTATATTATAAAAAAATGTGCATGCTTTATCTACCGCTGAAAATTTAATTTTGTTGTCACACACTTTAATATGGTGTCAAAGAAGACAAAGATTCATTGTTTGAGTCTCACCATCACTCATTATTGAAAAGAGTTTTCACGTGTTTGACCCTTTAAAAAAAATCACGCCCACATATGAGGATGTATTGAAAACAAAATTAATTAAATAAAGAATGTGTTTTTTCTAATAACTTAAACTTCTCTTCGAAGAGAATTAAGGCATCTCTCTCCTCAATTCTAATCTATTGATTAGTACATCGATTAAGCAAACAAACGATGTGCACTTGTCTGAAAAATGTCAATCCTCTTCACTTTAGTAATTTTCCAATTGATTATTATTTCAAAAGAAATTAGCATGTGGGTAATCTCCTACTCCTAAGTTTCTTGATTTAATATTTATTCTACTTTTGTGAATGAAGAACATTTTTAATTAGGAAGGGAATATTGGCATCTAAAAACTTGAAGCATGGGTCAAGCCAAATGGCTGCTGACACTGAAAAGTAAAAGGAATATCAAGTCGTGTGAAAATGTTATAGGCTAAAGAATGTACAAAAGGTCTTTTTTTTTTTTTTTTGTTCCCACTTGGTACATATAGTACCCTTGAAATCCGATTAATTCAAATTCGTGTCACAAAATGTTCATTTAAGAGGAAACGCTTCCTAACAAAAAAATTCATACTCAGGATTCAAATACGTAATCTTTTATTAAGGGCGGAGGAATCCTATTCGTCCTAACACAACCCATTTTGTAAGTACAAATGATCTTTTGATGCAAAGGAAACAAAATATTCCAAATATTACCTTTTAGTTTTGATCTGATCATTATCTCGTGTTAGCACCTTTTAATAAAGAATGATACCAAGCATGGACCATCATCAACCATTAGTCCGTTATCAAAGGTTCTGTTCCCTCTGTCTCATCTCATACACACTGTTTTCTTTTCAATTTGTTTTAAAAAATAATATTTTATGTTTAGGAACTCTATGACTTTAAATTTTGTTATTTTATGGCTAGTGACATGAGCGGTATGTCCATGAAACCCTTTTCGATTTTTTTTTATTTTTTTATTTTTTTTAAAAAACGTTTCGTTATACATTGGACTAAATTTTTGGTAAAAATATCTGACAATGAATTTCAAATTTAAAAAAGTGGTTTTGACCAATTTTTCACTCACAAAATTTCAATTTTTTTTCAAGTTAAATGAATATTATCAAATGGGATAGGCTAAGGAAAGTACAAATGGTCTTTTGATGCAAAGGAAATGTTAGGTTTGTGGGATTGATGTAAGGACCCGTTCCTATGACTAACTGCATGAGTTGCAGGGGGCGACAGTTGGTCATAGGAAATCGACTTGGAGGACATCCGATTTCCACAAGGTTTTAGATCTTTCACAGCCTATATATATACATGGTTTCCGTTGTAATTATCTTGTAATTACATCTTTCATCATATAACATAATACTAAAAGTGGGAAGCTCCCAACTTCGAAGTTGGATTACGCGTTTGCCCCTGCTATAAATTAATTATTAATTAAAATGTAATAAAATATAAAACATCTAATTTAATAAATATTAAATAGTAATATTATAATTACATTGATGATAATTATTAAATTCTTTACAATAAAATACAGTCACGTTCAGTCCTTAGTTAATACTCTTATTTAGAGGTTCTTCAAATCCCATAATTCAATACTTACGTTCCTCATGTTTCTCTCCTCCCTCTTTATGCTCATCAATTTGTTCTCTTGAAATTGCTCCCCACCTTGTACTGTTTTTTATACTACTTGTTTCTATCAAAGTATGAAGAATACTAAGAGATGAAATTCAATGCATGCACACCACATTCTTTTACTTAATAGGTCATTTAAATCTGCCAAACCTTTAGACTTCTTCAATTGAACTACTCTAAAATAGTATAAATACCATGTCTTCACTTTAAAAGGATAGTGGAAGGAGAGAGGCTGAATTCCATGTGGTAGCCAAACCCAAAGGAAAAAATGGCAGCTATTCATCCAATTATTTACAGATGAGAATGTCAGTTTCATCATTTAGACAAGATATGTGGTAATAGTATCAGTTTACCTCTCATCCTTTATTTAGGGAAGAAATGATTCTCATTTTGCCTTGAGCAAATTATAGTACTAGTATGTTATTAGCTACTTTGAGTGTGTTTAGGTACCATCTTTTTAAAAAAAAAAAAAAATTGCCACTGAGCGGACTTTATGGATGTTTTATTTATCAAAAAAAAGGAAAGTACAAGTTCTAAAGCTGTTTAGGTACCATCATCTCCATAGTTTTTTCAGATTTTTCCAAAATAATGACTATAGATGTCAATTGCTGCTATTTACTGTAATTAGCACATTAATTAATATAGTCATTTTCTAATGAAGAACATCCTAAGTTGCATGTACAATGAGGAAAAAGGTTAACCTCATTTGAAATTTATATGTATGATGCAAATTTTAATATGTCAAGAATATGTGCAAGGTGTGGTGTACACCTATTAAAATCGTGGCTACATTCATATTCGCTTATCTTTGTACTTATGTTTTGATTCTAAATTCTCATTTTGATAAGTTCTAGAGTTTATAGAAATGAATATATTCAATTTATATTGTATCTGGATTGAAATTCGCCTCATAAATTTAATAGTGCTTTTCATGTTCAACCGCTATTCCAAGGATCTAATAAATACTTATAAGAAGAATTTATCATTTCGGTTTCTTCAAATATTATTGCACAAAGATGTGAAAATATTGCTTAATAGATAATAATAATCATATAGTATGAAAGCTATACATGCTTATCTTTTTACATCAATTACATGTGTTTGCAAATGTATTTTCATATAAAATTCATATGCATAAAAGATACTACTCCTTTGTAAATTAAGTATTTTAGAATAGTAATTCTATAATTCATAGGAGACATTAAGTAGTTAAAACCTTTTGAAGGATTGGTCCATGATTCGAATCGGAGTTTTTTGAATTCGATTACTCTATTGCAAAGTAATTAAAGAAGTTGGCACCGTCTGGGTATATGATGATTCATGTGCCATCAAGACAAATTCTAAAAATGCAATATTAACACCAATGACATTATTAATAATTGCAACGAAAATTTTGATCATGATAAAAGTAACTGAAGTAGCAGTAGAAACACCAATATATAATGATTTATATACTAAATAAGTTTCCTTATCATTGCTTCTACATCATTTAAAATTTTATAGATACTTTTAAAATATTCTAACTTTAATAAACTAATAAAAAAGTTTAAATACTTCGAATGTTTGTTTATAAGTACTCTATATACATTTAGAATATGTACCCAATTCAATTTTAATCATAAAACCTTCCTAATAAATCAAACGCATAATATACACATGCGGAGCACGTGTCCTGAACTAGTTGAATAATAAGAGTGGTAATGATCGTAGTTTTCTTTCCCTTGAGGGCTTCCAACAGGGCTGGCTCAACATCATCGGTGGCCTAAAGCCAAATCTTGATGAGAGGCCTTAACTTTTCTTCTTTAAAAAACTTCTTATATATTTTTATTTTGAAGTCTATTTTTCTAATCGGTGCAATCAACATTAGTAACAAATATAAGTTTTTGTTCCCTTTTTTAGTTTAAATTAACCTTTTTACTTTTAAATACTACATCTGTCTCAACTTATGTGATATTTTTCACTTTTTGAGAGTTAATTTGACTAAACTTTGAAGTTACTTGGATTAGATTAATTCAATATTTATTTGAAAACTAAGTGAAAAGTACTATAAGTTACAACTTTTCTCATATCAATTTGGTAAAAAATACATCTTAAAATGTTGATCAATGTTCATGCGTTTTGAATATTGCGAAGCGGAAAATATCACATACGTTAGGATAGAGAAAGTAATTTTTTTTTCTAAACATAATAATTTATAAACCTATTAATTAGTGAAAATGGGGCCCCCAAAAAGCCATTGCTTTGGCTGCTTTGCCCTTCGGTCGTTGTTTGTTCTTCTTTTTCGTTATCATCGTTCGAATTCTCGTTGTCTCATGACAGGAAATAAAACATCAGTGTTTTAAAAAGCGTTTTCGGGGCGAGCCTCGGGGTGGGGCGTATCAAAAATGCACCGCGATGGTTCAAGGCGAAAATCTCAAAAGGCATACGCCCAGTAATTCGAGGCGTACGTCTGGGCGTTTGGGGCGAGTTTTTTTTGTTGGGGCGTGTTGGGGCGTAAGCCCAGAAAACTTCTTCAAATTAAAACAAAATTTGTTAAATAAGTCCTCAATATAATGCCCAAATTCTCAAAAGTCAACTAGTAATTACTCAAATATTTTAAAAAGGAACCGAAACATTAAATTTAAAAGTCACGACCTTTTTTTATTGCTAGAATGCCTAATATATGTTCTTTTTCAATTATTTATCTTGTCTTCTACTATCTCAAAAAAGTAACGAGCAGTCACTTGGCTTGTAAGTAGAGTATAATAGATTGTTCTGATTAGTTTTTTTGTGGGGATGGAGCATACATTTATAGTTTTCTTCAAATTTTTACGATATTTTACCTATTTAAAAGTATTTATTATAATTATATCCTTTTATGAAATACTAAAAATTAAAGTCCCATGAGGCTTACGCCCCGTGCCTCGGGGCTTACGGCTCGCTGAGGCAGACGTAAAACACCTCGCCTTACGCTCCCGCCTTTTAAAACACTGTAAAACATTCCAAATATCTCCTTTTCGTTTTGATCTGATCATCTCGTGTAGCACTTTTTAATAAAGAATGATACCAAGCATGGACCATCATCAACAATTAGTCCGTCATCAAATTCCCACACGATCTCCATTTGTGAAGTCATTTTCCCCCCGTTTCATCTTATACATACTTTTAATTTGTTTTTAAGAAATCATATTTTATATTTAGGAACTCTTATCAGATTTTGTATTTTGTCGCTACTGACGTAGTTTTATAATATTAGGAGCTGTGTCCATGGAATTTTTTTCCTTTTTCAAATCTTTTTGGATATAACAACTCTAAATATATTTAAGGATTGCTTTCTCCATCCCATTTTAATTGTCGCTTTAACTTTTTTTTTTTACACCCATTACGGAAAACAATAAATACAAGGTATAATTTATTAAGTTAACCTTATTTATTAGTAGGTGTTTTTTGAGAATTGAGTAGTATTAAAAAGAACTAATTCTTTAATATAAAAGGTATAGTTGGAAACAATTGTTCACTTTAGTATTGGATTCCTAACGTGACAATTATTTTGGGACAACTTTTTTGAGCTAAAGTAACAGTTAAAATGGAACGGATGAAGTATATGAATTGGTTTCCTGGAAAGAGATGGATTAACTTTACATAGTCCGGAACCTAAATGACCCAATAAAAGACCCTTTGAACCAAAATACCCCAAGAAAAAAATGTGATATCAAAATACCTTTAACGCACTTTTTTTATGCGTTATATAAAAATGAGTTAACGTCCCTTATTAACATCCGTTATCAGAGCTTTTTTAAACAAAAAAATTTAAAAAAAAAAAAAAAACTTGCATAACGCAGCAAAATAATGCACTATGCTGAGCACAAAAATTTTAACCCTAAACAATGGTTAGGTTGAGCTTGTGTTGCCTTTTTGTTGCCAAAATATTCTTGTGTTATGATAATAATAATTAGGCAAACTTGTGTATTCCTATTCCAACTACTCCGTATCACTTTTTTAGTTGGCTTTTAATAGCTTATAAAATTTTAGTGTTAATATTTTGAATATTAGTTAAAGTTTTAATTATTATAGTTTTATCCAACATTGAATTACTTTTTCAAAGATTTTTTTTGGTTTTCAAAGGGCATAAAAGTTGATCAACATTTTTAGGCTATTTTTGTCGTTCAGCATTTAGCGTTTCAATATTCATGTTAATTAGTTTAAGAAATTCACTTAAATTGATACGGAGGGGATACCATTTTTGTTAGGCATAAGCTAAATCTTATATTTTAATTGTCTTAAAAAATAATTAGAATTATTTTCTATAAAAGAAAGTAAGACACTTAAATTGATACGGAAGGAATATTGTTTTTCCTAAGCATAAGCTAAGTGTTATATTTTTTGTTGTCATAGAAAATGATTATAATTATTTTCTAAAATCTTATGTCTTCGGTAGTTTTAAAAAGTGATTAATTATCAAAATTAAAGAAAAGCGATACACTTAAATTGATATGGAAGGAATATTATTTTTTCTAAACATAAGCTAAGTATTATATTTTTGTTGACTTAGAAAATGATTATACTTATTTTCTAATATATTTTTGGATGCCTTAAAAAATAATTTTTCATTTCTATAAAAGAAAGAAAGACAGTTAAATTGATACGAATGAAATATTATTTTTCGTAAGCATAAGCTAAGCCTGGAAAATAATTATAATCATTTTCTATGCCAACAAAACAATATAACACTTAGCTTATGTTTAGAAAAAACAATATCCCCTTCGTATCAATTTAAGTGTCTTACTTTTTTAATAAAAAAATAACATAGTTATAATTTATTTTTAAGATGACCTAAATATAAGTTTTAGCTTATGCTTAAGAAAATAATATCATCTCCGTATCAATTTAAGTGTTTTACATTTCTTCTTAGAAAATAATTATAATCATTTTCTCAAAGACAACAAAAAATATAAGACTTAGCCAATGCTTATGAAAAATAATATCCCCTTTGTATCAATTTAAGTGTCTTACTTTTCTTTTAAGAAAAATAATTTAATCATTTTTTACGGCAACCGAACATATAAGATTTTGAAAATTATAATCATTTTCTATGACAAGAAAAAATATAACACTAAGCTTATGCTTACGAAAAACAATGTTCCTTCCGTATCAATTTAAGTGTCTTTCTTTATTTTATAGAAAATAATTCTTATTATTTTTTAAGACAATTAAAATATAGATTTAGCTTATGCTTAATAAAAATAATATCCCCTCCGTATCAATTTAAGTGTCTCACTTTTTTTGTAGAAAATAATTATAAAAATTTCTGAAACTATTTAACATGAATATTGAAACGCTAAATGCTGAACGACAAAAATATCCTCAAAATGTTGATCGACTTTTAAGCCCTTTGAAAACCAAAAATTTCTTTGAAAAAGTATTTCAATGTTGGATAAAACTATTATAATTAAAACTTTAACTAATATTCAAAATATTAAAGTTCACTAAAATTCTATAAGATATTAAAAGTCAACTAAAAAAGTGATACGGAGTAGTTTGAATAGGAATACACAAGTTTGCCTAATTATTATTATCATAACACAAGAATATTTTGACAACAAAAAGGCAATACAAGCTCAACCTAACCATTGTTTAAGGTTGGAAAAATTTGAGCGCTATAGCGCACTATTTTGCTGCGTTATGCAAGTTTTTTTTTTTTTAATAACTTTTTTAAAAGCTCGGATAACAGATGTTAATGAGGGACGTTAACTCATTTTTATATAACGCATAAAAAAAGTGCGTTAAAGGTATTTTGGTATCACATTTTTTTCTTGGGGTATTTTGGTTCAATGGGTCTTTTATTGGGTCATTTAGGTTCCGGACTCAACTTTACAAGCATTGCACAAAATGCTGTCACTCACGATTGTTATTCCCAGTGCAAGTTTTAGTGTGTTATCAGTTATGCCTCTTTGGTCTGCTTTCCTGATGGTTCTTGTTCAATTATTTTCAGACAGTGAGGGAGAAATGCTTTGACAAGAGTATTACAAAACTAGGGAATAGTCTGAGTGGCAAACAGTGGCAGTGAGGGTAGTTGTATCTCCAGATGTGTTGATCGACATATTGAGGCCACTGGCATAATTGGCATCTCTTTCTGGTCAACGCTGAAACTGTGGCTGAAATGTTTGGAATGCATATTTAACGATTTATACCTTTCATATACTTCCTCACTTTTCAATGTTGTTAACGATTATGAATAAGGGTTTTGTAAACCTTAGGCTCAATTACACGAGCAATATTAATGTAGACGTTTTGGTGCATCGGGTTCGAAGTGTTGGTTCATACACATGTCGTGCACCTGGATGTTATGGTTGATTTGGAAGAAATTTATTGGTATGGGCATCTAATTTTTGTCATGCTATATAACCTTGTATGTGGAGAAATTTGAGAATACTGCCGTGATATTTTAAGTCGAGGAACCCCAACATCACAAACGAGTTACATTGTAATGAAATACTAAAATGCAGGTAGATGTAGAAAAAAGTTGTGCACTTAAAACATCATCAATTCATCACCAAAGGGGTTAGAAGATAGTTTCCCCAGGGCAGAGGGGGAAACGGAGCAATCCTAGTTCTGTTGCATTAGTTTGGTAAGCATCACAATGGATGAATATGGAATGACTTGGCTTTTTAGTAAGATGACAACAGAACATGAGAGAATAAAAATCAATGGTGGATGGATTTGTAGTTGACAAGGTGAACAGAATGGTGGGTCGTGTTTCTCACGTGATGGATACACTCTTATATTCTTTACTATGTCAGTATCCCCAGCTATCGAACTACGAATAGTTTAGATGTGTACCGAATAGGCGTTACCGAGTATAAGGGGTAACAAGCATTCCATCTTTTCTTAAAGTAATAAAGATGACATATTTTCAACGAGTATATTGTCAAAGCTTTTGCCCACTACAATATAGTGTTTGAAATATAGAAAAAATAAAATACCAACGATGAATTATGCCAACATAATTAAGACGGTAGAACTTTAGAATACCACAACCCCAAAAAATCAAGAAAACGAGAAAATAACAGTACAAAGAACCTTAGCAAATCAATGGGGTAGTAAATAACTATCGATATTCTGTTTTGTGTTCCTGAGGAGAATCCATCACTTCCTCAAGCTGTGTAATATGTATTCGGCATACAGGTCCCTGCACAAACATAACAACAATCCAAGGGTCAGCATCTTGAAAGCATAAACCACCATTTGCTTAAGTTAATATAATACATGAAAATGTGCACGGCGAATAATAAGCATATGGAAAAAGGATGGAAAAGAATCATGTTAAATGAATGTAGAAACAGGAAAACATGACAGAGCTACATCATACATGGAGTACTGGATGGCATCGACAGCAGAACTTGGAGGCAGAAAATCGTCAACAGCCACCTCTTTGTTTTCATTCTTCTTGTCTGAAGACAGGTCAAGAAATTCATCATAGGAAACTTTCTACAGATTAATCTAAGGAAGTTATTAATTAAAAGAATAGTTAGGAGCATACAATCTTCAAAAAAGCGGCGAATTTCAGCTAGGCGGTGAGGGGGAAGCTGCTTTATATCAGTGTAGTGGCGATATTCTGGATCATCAGCGCACACTGCTATGATCTTATCATCTTTCTCTCCCTGAATTGATGAAGAAAATATTGTCATTAAAAGTCTCGTCTACAAAGAGAAAGTAATTGTTTGGCACAACAATAGGAACCTGATCAATCATAGGCATCAGACCTATTGCCCTAGCTCGAAGGAAACAACCTGGGAGGACAGGTTCCTGTTGGAAAAATTAAAGCTGATTCTGTTACAATCAGTCCTATTGAGATTGTACAATGAGCTAGCCACTAATGCAATAGCACCTTCGATATTTTGCATGTCTTGTACATTCATTTACCTACCTGCATGAGGACTAATACATCCATTGGGTCATTATCTTCACACAGTGTTCGGGGAATGAAGCCATAGTTCTGAGGGTAAACCACTGAAGAATACAGGATGCGATCAACCTGGTCATACATGGAAAAGGCTTAGATAGAAGGGAGATTCACAATGCTGCTATAAAAAAGACAACTATTCAACCAAAGCCAAGTTGAGAAAATAAGTCTACCCTCACTCTTTAGATTAAGAGTATAGCGAAAGACTCATCTCCTCAGAGAATCACTTAAAGATACCTTAATTAGATCATTGTATCATACCTTAATAAGACCAGTTTTCTTGTCCAGCTCATATTTGACTTTGCTTCCTTTTGATATCTCAATGACCTACATGAATGCATTGTGGAGATCACAACATTACAAAATTAAAGTTTCAATGCATTGTGGAGATCACAACATTACAAAATTAAAGTTTCTATCACAAACTGAATATATAGTATTTTCTCATTTTTATAATATAGTTACATGAACGACTTAATGATCCCAATAAACCGAACTCCCCCACAATCAAGATAAAGGAAGAAAAGGATTGAAGAGGCTGTCAACTGTCAATTTTCTCCGGATGGCAAAGATATGGAAACACAAATCCAGCTTATGGCCATCTTTTGAAACCAATACTAGAATTAAAGTGGGAGATGGTAGGTAAACCAGATTCTGGTTGGATGCATGGATTGGTCATACTCCTCCAATAATTGCATAAAATGATCTTTATTTCTTTACAGTTTTTCCTCTAACACCGATAGCCTTGTGTCCCACTGGAATGGTCATAGCTAGTGTCTCAACTTTAGAAGATCATTTTAAATTCCAAGATTGTCTCTCCTGCTACAAGATCTGGATAAGATGGCTTTAATAACTGATGAAGCAGATCAATTAATCTGGCTGAGGCTACAGAATGGTGTTTCTTTCAATAAGCTCTTGCTACGTGAGTTTAACGAGGTGCTGGACAATACTCTCAACTTTGCCAGGAAGATGATATGGAAAAATTAAAGCTGCTCAAAAAGGGAGACTGCAAGCAGTTGTTAGCTTACGGTGCTTGTCTGATCCAAAGCAATTTACATAGAAGGGGGAATAGGAATTTGCAGCAGATGCTACTTATGCAACAAGGAGGAAGAGTTCATCAGCCATCTCTTTTTGCACTTCAAGGTGGCTAGGCAACTACTGAATCTAGTTTTCAATCTTATCAAGTTGTCTTTTGTCATGCTTTCACTTTGAAAGACCAGTTGACTGTTTGTGGCAAATGGGATCAGGAAACCAGCAAGAAGTCGGTGGGTTACAGTGCCAGCTTCATCTGTTGGTTTTGTGGACAGAAAGAAATGCTAGGTGTTTTGAAGCAGAAGTTGTATCTGTACAAATGTTTCAAGTATAAATGTCTTTGGTATTTGGATTTTTGGTGCAAATTACAAGATGTAAACGATGAAAACAGTATGTTAGACATTCATCAATCCACTACAGGAAATCGAATTATGTATAGTTAGGTGCCCCTCTTTTGTTTTTGGGCAGGGGATTTTCTGATTTCTACCTACATAGCACTTTTCTTAGCGCTTTGCTGTTTATTTCAATAATATACTTAGTTACCAGTTCAAAAACAAAAGAATGTTGAGGGAACATTTAATGACATATTAGAGGTGCACAAATATCAAGCTGAATTGGAAGGAATTGCACTAATTCCAATTTTCTTCTTCTATATTGATAGTGTTCGTGTTCTGCATAAAGGATGTTTGTGGTTTCGTCATGTAATCAATTGAGTAAACCAAAATTTCCTGTTACAGCCAGCTATAGAAGATTATATTATGTAAGCCACAATTCTAGTTAATTTCCCAACTTAAAAGAAAAAAGAAGTGCTTAGGCTAGGGATTCCAGTTAGCTGCACATTAGTTGAACTTACATTTGAGACTTGAAGAAATTAAACAGGGATAAAAACATGAAGAGTTACTATACTTACAACATTGAAGACGCTTGGAGCTTCGGGTCCTACAAATAAAAGCAGCAACGGGAATGATCAGATCTAACAGCGGCTAAATTTGTGAAATTCTGAATGATGAAAAATGTAGAGCTACTAGCTACCTATCTCGAGGTCGTGCCAAGGATGGGCAGCAACAGACCTCCTGGACAAAGATGACAGGATCCTCTCATTCAAACGAGGGGCACGTCTTTGTGGAGATAGTTCATCACCGTTTTCAGTGCTCATTTTTATGATTCCTGGTAAACCTGAAAGAAAGAAGATGGACAATGGATCTTTAGGTAAAGAAGATGGACAATAGATCTTTAGGTTCATTCCGTGAACATGTAGTAGGGTTCAATTGAACCCTTTGCTTTCCGTTCAAGCTATGTATATATGTATCTTTAACAAGATTATACTCATTCATAAACAACTGATTTTATTCTGACTTTTCCACTGTATATTAGACGTGTTGTTGTCCGATGCAGATATAATTTGAAGTCGAATGCATATTCTAATAAAAAAGTAAGTTGACCTGAGGGGGATTCGTAATATCAAGCGCTACTATCTCAATAAGAAATCCCCAAAATATAAGATCGTAAGGTAGGTGTGATTGTGTTCCCATATTGCAAAGAAACTGAAACTAGAAAGTTACTATTATCTGTACCGTGCTTGTTTTCCATGTATAAATTAGTTGCTGGGAATCAGATCAAAACAAATTCTCCAGAGCAAAACAGGTAAGAAAGGAAAAGAAGAAAGTAGACATAGACGATCAGGCAAAACTGGAATAGGAATGGTGAAATGGGTGATGAGTTAACACAGAAATCACAGGAATCTTCAGGTTTGCCTGGTATTAGACTATTATTACAGATCAGATTACTGGGTGGGTTAACCAATTGAGTCCATAACTTTTAGCTCGAACTATGTCACATTTATAAACCAAAAAAAAAAAAAAATGTATACACAGTTATTATAAGATCATTCATTTCGAATCTACTGACGATCCTCGATTCGCAGACAAATTTAACTACAAGACACACGAATGATGGAGGAGAAATCAGGGGCGGATCAACCATCACTTTCACGAGGAGCATAAATTTATGCGTAAAAAATGACCAAAATTACGATAAAATAGTCGATATGAACCCATAATTTTTAAAGATATAACAGATTAATGCTAAGAACCATAAAAGTTGAACCATAGAATTTAAATCCTGAATCTGCCTCTTGAAACAATGATCACATAACTAAATCGAAGCATAAAACTACTAAATCAGGAACAAACGTAAGAAAACAAATACCACTTATATCTGATCAATATTTTCAATGAAATGAAATCAAGGTGTACATGTAGGTAGCAAATAATTAAATTATATAGAATTAAATGGAGAGATTGCGATTGAGATTGCTTACCTTGGATTGAACGAAAGAAGATGAGAAAATAGAGAGAAAGGGTCAATGAAAAGGTTACTATTACAAATAGTTGTATAAAGACATGCTATATAAGCGGGAATAGATGAAAGTGGGTTTTCATTTCCACGTGTAATAGACGTGGTGGGTGGACATTATGTTAATGTCCGATTCTTTTTCATTGAACCTTTCAACATCATTCAATGCCTTTCTTTGTCACTTGTGCTGCCATTGATTTTCGATCTGCGTGTTGTGTAGGGCTGACATTTTTCTGTTGTGTAATTTTTTCATTTCTATACCAGTACGGATAAACCAATATGCTAGAGGTCTTTTGGTAAGCGGAGTAAATTATTCTGAGATTACAGTATTGGGACGAATTTATGTTATTTGGGAGGTGAGATAAATAATCTCAAGTTTAATAAGATAATTTTGAAATTAAATTTGGGCTTCATTCTATATTGAAACAAATTTATACCTTTACTGAACAGAGTATAAAATTAATCCTAAAATATTCACCTTATTCCCCATACCAAACGGCCTCTACAGGTTTTAGGGAAACGCACTTCAGTGCTTCAGTGAAAAATGTTTTTCTTTCTTTTAATTTGTCTATAATATAGAAGGAAGGAAAGAGACGTAGAGAAATGAACTCACACTAACAGCATGAAAATGTAATTAACCATGAAAAATTTAATGAAATCATGCTAATAATTTATTTGGCCAAACTTTTAAAATTTGATTATTTAAAAAAAAAAAAAAAAATTTTGTTAGAAGTATTTTTGCAAAAAGGAATTTTTGGAGAACAATAGTTTGTATTTGTTTAATCAATTTAAGAAATATTTTTGTGAATAGTAGGTAGCAAGTTGTGTTTGTCCAAGGTTCTAAAAGTATTTTTAGAAGCATTTTTTTCCTAACAAACTTAATCAAACACCTCAATTTTCTTCAAATAAATATTTATTTTAAAAAAATATTGTTAACTTGTCAAAAGCTTGATCAAACAAATTATAATTAACTAATGACTTGCATGGAAAACTTTCATTAACATCATTGTACTATAAAATTGATATTCAACATCGAAGTAGATATTTAGTCCGAGGCAAGCTTGCTTGGTTGCTTATTCTCTATAACTCCATGCATCCAATCTTTCACAGGACATTAAAAAATTACTTGTTGTCACGATTCACGCACCATCCAAATAAACTACTCAATAATGCTTTACCGTATACAAATAATCTTACTTATATTTCACAGCACCATCCACGTCTTTGTCACTTACATATTTTGGAGTCCGGAACCAAAATGCCCCCGAAAAAACCATTTTGAACCAAATTACCAAAAAAAAAAAAAAAGTTACAAAACTACCTTTAGCGCAGTATTTTACTGCGCTAAAGCACTTATCCGTAATGGAGTCAGCAGTGCTTTAGCAGATAAAAATACCATCGCGCTATAACACTCAACCGTAACGGGCCCGTTGAGAGCTTTAGCGTAGTAAAATACTGCGCTATAGAATTTTGTCTCTCATCTATAGCGCATTATTTTACTACGCTATATCGGTCCGCCATTTTCCAAAACCAGCCTCTTATTACATTTTCACTCCTTTTTACGTAGTTTAGCCGTATATTAATCATGATTTGAAACTCCGGAACTTCAATATTTTATATAGAACCCTACTTATATTTGTACAATTAATAAAATAGGCTCAATACATCAAGAATACGCAATCTTTGGATTGTCGTTTTAGTGGTTGAAAAGTGCTTTCGAAGTCCTTTTTTGTTTGAAGACTTGTAGTCATTAGCTTTCCGTTATTTATCTTTTAGGGTTTTGTCTTATTTTTAAATTAATGTTTAACTTTATTTCGAATATGTCACGTTTTTTTTATTATCAATTTAGGATGTGAAACTATAAACAATAATAAAGACTAAGATAATATGTATAAATATGCAAAAAATATATAATATTTACGATAAATTGTACAACACTAATGTATATACACTATCGAGGATGGGTCCCACATGTAGTATGCCGGAAACTATCCCTAGGCTTAAGGCTCATACCATCCCCACCGCCCTCGCCATCGTCTCCATCGCCTTTTTTCCTCTTAATAACCGAGTGCTCTAAGTCATGATCATCTCCTCTTCCTAAAAAATCAAGCATTACATGCGCTGGTATCATCAGATCACACGCCGATTGATCGGCAACCCAGATTTGCGTCCCCCTAGGGATGTAGGATACTTAGCACTCGCGGGCGATGCGAGGCATTGGTAAGTTTATCGTAGTTAGATTTATTTAATTGCATTAATTGTTACGTTTTTAAAAAATAACTTTTTTTTTAACGTTGAACACAAATGCGGTGGGTGGCGTTTTACGTACAGTTATATAAGTATATGTTTACGCATCTTGGGGTTAGAGCATATGCCTTACTGCGGGCTTGCGGGGCTTGCGGAGATGGTACGGATATCGGAGGATGGTATCCCACGGGCGAGGGCGAGATTAGGCGCGTGGAGGAGGGGCTGTTCCGCGGGCCGAGTATCGGGCGGCGCCGAGGTGCTCCCGAGAGAGGAGGTCATGGGCAGAGGACGCCGTGCGGGGAGGACGCCGTGCGCGTAGAGGCCGCGGTGCGCTGCTTGCTAGAGGACACCGGTGGTGGAGGACACCATCGGTAGATATGAGGGCGGATGAGGCCGATCCCGTTCCGCAGGGGCGTTCACGGTCTAGTCCATCCGCGACTGTTCCGGTGGGTGGCGGCCTCCCGAGGACTTACCTACGTTTACGCCGGCGCTCTTACTTGTTGAGATACTCGGGTCGTCATCACGGTAGGGAACCAAATGCATACATGGAGGAGCGTGATAACGTTGATTGGGCGGCGTTACGCGCTTCATTGGGCTGATGAGTCACTGTGAGGAATTTAGAGGGAGCCGTGATTCTTGACTTCGATGAGTTTTTGATCCCGGTTAGTATTTAAAATACTTATTTGTTCATTTAAATTATTTATTTTAAATATATATATGTTACTCATTATTTAGTAATATTTTATATTTTAGGATTCGGCGCCAGCGGGTCTACCAGAGCCACCCACTCAGGCGTTTTCTCATGATCTACCTGTGGAACGGCGGTGTGTTCCCGTATGACTCACAGAGCCACGGGTAAGCTTTTTATTAAAATTTATTTTATTCAATATATATATATATATATATATATATATATATATATATATATATGATTATTTAAAGTACTTATTTTAAATATGTATGTTACTTATTATTTCGTTTTTTTATATTTTAGGATTTGGCGCCGGTGGGTCCACAAGAGCGACTGTTTCGGGAGCATTCTCCCCGACTGCTGAAAGCGAGTGTTGTGTGCTTCTCATGAGACTACGAGGCGCATGTAAGTTTTTTTACTTAAAACTAATTTTATTCAATATAAAGCGTAAATATTTATTTAATTTTTTATAACCTTTACTTGGACTTCGAGCATCTCGTCCGAGAGACTACCTCGTATTCACTACCACGCCGTCTCGGAGCCTACGGACCCATCTCGGTGAGCCTACTTAGGCGCCCCCGTTGACACACAAGTTTGATTAAATAAATAACCTTAATGTATTCGATATAAATAAGAAATGGTACTAATTATTATATACTTTTAGTTCATCCTTCGGCGCACGAGGTGGCGACTCCCAGAACGAGGAAGAGGTCGAGTTTCCGGACCTGAATTCGGCCTCGAGGTTACGGCGTGCCGGCGGGACTAGATCCCAAGAAGAAGCACGTTCTGTTGGGCGCAAGGGGGGGGCGGGGGGAGAGGAGATGATCGTGACTTGGAGCGCCGGTTATTAAAAGGAAAAAAGGCGATGGAGACGATGGCGAGGACGGTGGGGATGGTATGAGCCTTAGGCCTGGGATAGTCTCTTACATGTGGGACCCATCCTCGATAGTGTATATACATTAGTGTTGTACAATTTATTGTAAATATTATATATTTTTTGCATATTTATACATATTATCTTAATCTTTATTATTGTTTATAGTTTTACATCCTAAATTGATAATAAAAAAAAAAAAGTGACACATTCAAAATAAAGTTAAGCATTAATTTAAAAATAAGACGAAACCCTAAAAGATAAATAACGTAAAGCTAATGACTACAAGTCTTCAAACAAAAAAGGACTTCGAGCACTTTTCAACCACTAAAACGACAATCTAAAGTATTGCGTATTCTTGATGTATTGAGCCTATTTTATTAATTGTACAAATATAAGTAGAGTTCTATATAAAATATTAAAGTTTTGGAGTCTCAAAGCATGATTAATATACGGCTAAACTACGTAAAAAGGAGTGAAAAATGTAATAAGAGGCTAGTTTTGGAAAATGACGGACCGGTATAGCGTAGTAAAATAATGCGTCATAGATGAGATACAAAGTTCTATAGCGCAGTATTTTACTGCGCTAAAGCACTCAACGGGCCCGTTACGGTTGAGTGCTATAGCGCAGTATTTTACTGCGCTAAAGCACTTAACGGCTCCGTTACGGTTAAGTGCTTTAGCGCAGTAAAATACTGCGCTAAAGATAGTTTTGTAACATTTTTTTGTTGTTGGGATATTTTGATTCAAAATGATTTTTTTGGGGGCACTTTGGTTCCGGACTCCATATTTTGTTAGTTGTTACTTCCTCCCGTCCTTTGTGAGGGTATTTGATTGATTGGCTACCATATTTAAGAAACAAATAAATATTTTTGAACATTATATTTAAAATGAATTATACGTATGTGTGTAATTATAAAATTACGTAAAATAAATTAAGAAATTAAAAGTTAAATCATTAATAAACATACTTTATTTTTTTTCGGGCTAAGGTGTCAAAGTATTAAAAAAATATTGGGCTCGTCTTAAAACTAGCTCTAGACAAACAAACTAGGTCCAATCAAACTTGTTGCATGTTAAATCAAGTCTAGTTCTAGGTTGTACAATATTGAGTTGAGCCTCATTAAGTAAGCTTTGTTACAATTTAACAGAGTCGGAGCCAAACTTAACTCACAGTTGGTTGTTTAACATTTTTTTCCTCGCAAGTGTCTATGCTTATAGAAAACTAGTAAATTTATCCGCGCTTCACGCGACCTACTCCCTCCGTCCCATAATAATTGTCACTTTAGCAAAAAATATGAATATTAAGAAACTAATAATATAATGTGAAGTTTACTAAATTACCCCTATATAATAAAAATAAATTATTTTTTCCTCTTGATTAGAGCATGCACAAGAGTAATCCTTTTGACATTAAAAATCCAACAATACCAAGTTACTATGTGGCTTTTCCAATCATCACTTAAATGTTACTTTAACTTGTAGTTTTTGTCTAAGGGTAGAGTTGGAAAAACTAGTCAATTTATGCCTTGATTTCCTAAGGTGACTTATTATGGAACAATTTTTTTTGGCTAATGTGACACTGGGACGGAGGGAGGAAATAAAACCTTTAAACATTTATTTATTATAAATGTATTTTAGGCTTCAAATCTAGATGCATAAAATTTAACGTTTTAATTTAGTTTATTTTCAACAATTTTACTAACTAATTTTCCCCCTAGTTTTCATTCTAAAACAACAATAGCAATAATAAAAGAAGAAAGAAACGGAAAATAACATAAAATACGTTGTTTAGTAGAAAATAAGTTTGGACTTCAAAACATAATAGATCAAATTTAACTTTTTAATCTAACTTATTTTTAACACTTAATTAAACATTATTATTTTCACTCAAAAACAACAACAACAACTAAAAAAATATATATATAAAGGTAACCAAATCGGTATAACTAGAAATTCACTGATTTAAATTGTACGAATCTCTTCTATACATTTTCCGTTCCTTTTTACCTCTATTTTTTTTTTTTTTTTTCATTTTTCCTTCTTCCTTCTTACTTTCCTACCTGCTCACTTTCTGCAAAAATGTCAAATTTCCTTATGAGCAAATGGCGGAGAGCAATATAAAATCCAATATATAATTACACTTCATTTATTGTATACACTCTTAAATAGCTTTTAAATACTCAAAAATATAACTATAGTTCTAATTATTCATTCGTACCTCTCACACAGCAGAATGCTTGACACCTTCGGATACACATACTATTCAATAGAGTATGGAGTTGTACTATTAGATGGACCTTTTTTGACATAATAACATTACATCAAGAACATCAAGAATTGCCGTCTATATGGTCTTTGAAGAATATTCTACTACTGCAGTTGAAGCACAAAAAATTTGAAGCTTGTCTTCAGTGTAAATTTGGTAAGGGTAACTTCCATTTTCATCTATCCGGAAAGCCTTTTGCTGCTCTTGGAAAATGGGAAAGAATGAATAAAATTTAAAGAATAGATTAGTAACTGAAAAAATATTCACTTGATCATTATGATAGAATACCAATAATCCAAATATAAGAATATAAAAGAAATTCCATGCGAAAAGAACTTGTCATGGTGCAACAATGCGTGCATCAATCCCTGCACAAAAGCTTAACTTGACAATGTTAATCTGAAAATTCTGTAAATTCCAAGGATATAGTGATGGTCTGCAAAATACACAATTCCATATCTTTGGTGATCTTTACTATTCTTGGCTTGCTTATTCATTCCATGGAGAGAGGAAGATTGTTAGGTCCATTCCTAATTTTATGCTGAGTACCATTTAGTAAGCCTGTATTTCACATATATGATGCCTTTAGAAACTAAGTGACAGGAATGACCTTTGGTGTACCTTGTTACTGCTCTTTTTCTGCCTCCTTTTTGTTAAGCTTTTGTTCTAGCTTCTGAAAAATAGAAGCCAATTAGCTCCATGTACCTCTCTTCACTTTGCTGCACTTTCTTCACTCCTTAATGCTGAAAGGAGAAAATACAGTGGGGGAACATGCTACGTTTTCATGCATTTTATTAATTTTGAGATTTCTGCTCCAAAAAGTAAAAAGCTTGAGTTCAAAATGTCCCAAGTAAATACATTGTAAGGCAAAAACAATCATTATTTGCAACATGACCCTTTTATTTGCCTCTACTTGCAGCACTTGAGAAGTACATACATAAAATTTAGTAGAAAGGCGCTTCATCGGCAAACAATTATTGAGAACTGGAACCATTATTAAAGTCAAACCTTGAACAACATGCATATAAACAAAACAAAGATCACTTTACATTCTTTCTTCAACAGATAACAGGAAGACCTCAAACTGAAATCAACAACCAAATGGTAAAAAAGGAAAATTCCCAAACAAAATATGAGATGCCAGAAGTTCTCATCCTGAGTGTGATAGCAATTCTCCCTCTACTGTTCTGCTTCTACAGGATGATTAGTCAAGCTTTGTTCTAGCCCTGCCCGCAAATAGTTTGATCCATTCAGGACAATGTTTAGATAAATAATGTACATTGACAGTTTACCTAGTAAAGAGCCACAGCTTCCCGAAAGACATTTGAATGCTCTGTCTTGTCTTCATTAACCTGCTGTTTGAGTTCTTAAACAATACGTAGTTACCTGCTATTTTCTCGTTGAGGCGTTTCAGAAGGACGCGTAGATATTCCACTTACCTATGCCCTGCATTTTGTGGAAAAGAGTTAAGTATCAAATAGCAGAATGCAGGCTAAATTAAGGACAAAGATCGATGAATGCACCAGAGTTGATGTCGGTTTAGAATCCTAAACTTCAGAGGCGGTATGGATATAATTCTAACTATTCTACTTTTGAACTTGTGGGTCAAATTTCCTAGTCTTGTTCCCTTTTCATTTCCTCTACTTTGGTCCATTCAACGGTCATATGTTTCTCGATTGCAAGAATCCTATCTGAATCAATAAACCGCCAAGTTTAAGAACTGGGATGTGAATATTATTGGTCTTCCCTGAATCTCCTCTAACCTCTCTGTTAGTCCCGGTAATTGGAGCGAAAGAAAGGCTAAAAGAAGAAGAAAAACATATCAGTCTTGGTCTATTCCTCTGTAGATTGGCTTGATTTTGCAAAACAATAATCGAAGGACATCCCTCTGTCTACTGCCCTTTTCCGCGATAGCTCTCTGCAATTACAACGTTTTTATGTGGCAGTCTCACAAACCAGCATTGGTATTTATATATTTTCTCCTATTTTTGTCAATTATCCTTCAAATTTACTTTTAAAAATCAGGGGGAAAAACAGTAAACCGGTATTTGTTTTACTAAAGACTCCAACAATCGCTTATTACATAGGAACGAATGGAATCAGAAGCAGGGCTGTCTCAACAATATTGGGGGTCCTAAAGCTAAACTTCAAACAGAGGCCCTAGCTAATACTTTAAAAAGAAAAGATCGTCATATATATTTTTATTTAAAGTCTACTTTTCTAATTTTTCTAGATGTGAAGTCATTAATTACTGTTTTTATAATCGATTTGTTCTAACAATTTCTTTTCAATTGATAATATAGCTAATCCATTCAATCTCTCTTGAGACATAGTTGATCTTGGATAAGATTTTATCAATTTTAATTTTGAAAAACTTCCGTTGGTTGAGGCAATGATTTATATATAACATACATCTTCAAGGAAAAAATGGAGCCCAAAAAAATTGGGGCCCCAAACAATTGCTTTATTGACGTTATAGTCGAGCCACCCCTGATCAGAAGAGTCCCTCTATGGCGTTTTCTCCTCTTGTTTTCTATTCCTCTTTCATTTGACAGTTCCATCTAAACTTGTAAGTTCCATGTATATCTAATCTTGAACTTATTATTTTTCTGTTTTGGTTGAATTGCAGACGAAGTATGTAGAATGGGGAAGAAGGTTTTTCAATAGCAGGGTTAAACCATATGGACAAAGCTCCGTGTGTTAAAGGCTCTAGGATCTCTTATAAAATTTAGGAAGTCTAAGGTATATGCATATATATAAGGTATAATAAAAACTTGTGTAGTATTCTAAAGATAAGTACATCCCTAATTCTAAGATAAAACAGGGAAGGAAAACCCATACCAGAGGCAGCGTCTACGGCTTCACCGGTGGTTGCAAATGGATCCTTGTAGACGGTTAGGCTTGGCTTCTATTTTCCCAATTAAGAAATGCGGTGGTTGGATTTAATTAGTACTGCTAGTCTGCTACTACATAACAACGAAGTAATGGGACTTTGAATTTTGGTTTTCCAGTTGATGGTTGATTCAAATTAACGGGACTTTTGGACTTCTAAATATTAAGGTTAATGAAAAAATTCAGGGAAAATAGCAAAAAAATGACAAAAAAGATAAATACAATTTTTGTGATTTAATTGGGGGCCTTTGCCCTGCTTTATATAATAATTATATAGATATAGATTTAGATTCATCATAAACTGATGGATTATTAAGGAAAATTGTAATAATCAATAGTTCGGCTTATTAATTTATGCTAATAACTAAATTTGAATGCTTTAAAATTAAATATATAGAACACTAAATTTTAATACTAAAAGTATTAAAATTACATTTCACGTCACTGTAAAAGTAGGCTAAGTTAGAATATGATTGAAAAATAGTTACATGGCTCAACGAAGTACAGAATTGCAAAGTAATTGTAATTATTAATATTTTGTGATTAAATTTTTTTATTACTAGATTAAAATATTAATTTTTTTAATTATTATTATTATTATTATTATTATTATTATATTTACTTAATTAATACTCGAGCCAAAGGGAGATTTTTTTCTACATTAATAATTATATACCAAATTAGCTCAGTTAAACCTGAGTTTAATTCAATTGAACTTTGACTAATCCATGTTTTGATTGATCGAGACTTTAGTGGAGACAAGGTGGGGAAGTCGATAGAGATGGAGATGCGTTTCTTATGTTCTATTTACCTAACTTCTCATGCACATGTACATGTTGACTTTACGTGCTTATATCACTTGCTTCTTTACAACTACATAATGAATAAATAATTTTTTTTTTTAAAATCTGAAATTAATTTTTAAGTAATTCGCAGCCTGACGATCGATTAATGAAATATTTCTCAAAAAAGTTGCGCATATATAGATAGACATCTTTTATAATCGAATGCATTTACTTTGCTGATTCTCTCTTATTAGACCCCAACAAATTCAGCATGGAGTTCAACTTGTTTGTAAGTCTGTATTAAAGAGATTCCTATTATCTTTTTAAATATCAAGCACGAGTAAGTATACATGGTTGAAAAGTTAAATATCTTCACATTTTAAGCGATGTTGTGATTATTAGGGTTTTGTTAATAATTTGGCTTTGAAAGAATTTGTTTCCACCTTTCACTTGAAAACAATGTGGAGTTGGATTTAGTTGTGGAGAATTGGAGTTTAGTTTTGTTTTGGGAGAATTTGTTTCCAGAAGAAAATAGTATCACTAATGCTCTAAACATTATTAAAGGCTTTCTTTTCTGAAAATTAATAGATTAATCTCTAATAACTTCTTTGTTTCTTTTGAATGATTGAATTGGAAAAACAGTTGAAAGGAGAATAAACAGGTGAAGAAAAAAGAAGAGGAAAGAAGAAGAAGATATTGCACGAATTTCTCTCCAAATGGTCTAGTCTTTAATTTTTGGCCTTCAAATGGGCTGCTCTTTAATATTTTCCCTTTAGCAATCAAACTTATGCCTAATGGGGCATAAGTCCTTTAAGGAAAAAAGTCATGTAGGACATAGCTTGTGAGATATTATGATGCGAATACATAAACTTATATTTCGGGAAAAAGTTGTTCGTTATGAGGGACAAAAATTATAGACCAACACAAAAGAAGGACATAAGTGCAAATGACCCCTTAGAAAAACATCACTTTATGTGCCAATAGGCCAATTGATAATGGTAAGGCCCACTGCCTCTGCTTTTAAAATAGCCGTTATCATGACTGCTTGATGGCCCAAGATTGTGGGTATGTTCATTTCTATCTAACATGGCATGTGATCCTACATTACTACCCTAAATATATGTGCATGTTGTCTTGATCCTTACTATTTGATGGCTAAACACATTCTGGTGTTATTCCCAGTTACCACTCCGTGATACACCCCCAAATTCGAGTACCTAGCCACTAGATCACATGTCATTGTTCCTATTTTGAGGAGTACATGTCAAGCATATTTAGTACGATATTGCTGATATTTCAACGATATATACTCCCTCCGTCCCAATTTAAGTGTTTTACTTTTCTTTTTGGTATCTCCCAAAAAGAGTGCCTCTTTCTATATTTAGTAAGTTGACAATTCAAACATCCTAAATGACAAGTTTAAAACCACAAAACTCAAAGGACATTTTAGTACATTGTACTCATCTTTTTATTTAAGACCACAAGGTTCAGAAGTTTCTCTTAAATTCAGTACTTAGTCAAACTAAGACACTTAAATTGGAAAGGAGGGAATTTTATTTTTAAGTTTGTTTACCCCAAAAAAAGTACAGTTAAATTTGTTAGTGGTTTAAAGGATACGTGAATGGATTTGTTATGAATATGAATAAGGATTAAGAAACAAGTAATGAAACCAGATAATTATAATGCAAAAAAATAATAAAATAAGCCTGGGCCATATGAGCTCCGAGGATATCCTTTGCTAAATGTCACTCCGGTTGAACACTTAGCCTTGAAGAACTTTTATAAATTCGGTACAAAAAGAATAACAACAGAACAATTTTGCTTATAACAGAGTATTTAGACTATTATGTTGTAAAAGTTGATCCTATTACAATGAGCTTAAGCTCCTTTTATAGGTGGTAATCACTAGCATTGAGCTGTAAATCGTGCTCAATAATGAGCAATAATAATCAATAAATGTCATTTAAATGTAGAAGTGTAACATCCAACTCTAAATCCGGACCGGTCGCGTAACGTCTGATGTTCATAAATGACCCATAACAATTGCTTCATAACATTTGCTCCGGGTCTACATGAATTCATTCTTTTTGAACTAAATCAATCATCACGCTATTCTTTGACCTTGCCTATCAGGTGTCTTTCTTCCTTCATGCCACGTGTAACGCCATATTTCAAATGTATACAGATAGTCCCCCCACTTTCCGGTGGAAGAGTTAGGTGAGACCGGGGAGTGGAAGAGTTAGGTGAGACCGGGGAGTGGAAACGTCTAGACGGTTCATTCGAATAGACAACCGTCAAATCCTCAGTCAATGCCCTCTCTGTGAAACATCGGCGACATTTTAATCACGTCGATTGACATAAAGATGTCATTTATGAAAAGTTGTGACCCTTAGAATTTCGATCATTACGACCACCATTGTCTTATATAAATACGAACATTATCTAGTCCCGAATTCAACCAAATCCTTTTTTTTTTCTTGTATGAAAGATTTCTCCAAAAACCTTTTTTGTATTCAACCCTTCACTTGTCGTTTTTTGCAAGAAAAACCATCACCATGTCAGCCTCATCATCTCATCCTTCTCCTACTCATTCTTCAAAGGACAAATCTAATAACGACACTCCTACTCCTCTATACCGTTTAGGAAAAGCCCATGTTTCTCCAATAAGTCAAGAAGCTGAATTGCAATCCTTGCCGCGGGTGTTCTACCCTCAGGATTTAAGTACCATGAGGATTTCATTGCTGATGAACACCATGAGTCTGTTAAAGAGATTAATTCACTGATAACTGCAAATGTCCTTCCCAAAGTTCGTGAGGATTGTAATTTTGGCCTCGTCGCCCCAAAACCAGGATGAATCACCATGTTGAGGGTTTTTCTACGATTTATACTACCCTTTTCGATAGGTTTCAAGCTACCAATTCTTGAGATTATCAAGGATTTCTGTCGCCGCTATTTGGTTTGCATCGGTCAAGTGGCTCCCTAGATTTGGCGCTCAGTCTATTGCATTCAAATTTTAGCCAACTAAGCCGGAATCACATTCTCTCTCGACCATTTAATGCACTTGTATTCTCCTCGATTATTCTAAGGAGGATTGGCGCATTTATTTCCCCGAGGGAGACGTAGCTTGATCAACCCGGATGATGATTTTGATCGAGGATGGTTACATAGGTTTGTGATGATCCGAGCCTATCAATTGCTTCCAACTTCTAAGCCATTCCTCTAAACGTGGAATATTACTCGTAAGTACTTCTTAAGGATCTTATTTCCTTATTGTAATCTCGTTTCCTATTTCATTTGAATCCATCTCGCACTTTCGCACCTTTTCAGTTATTCTTGTAAAGCCAGAGCTTATAGTTGGGATTTTCGAATGGGTAGTTGACCTTTTGTGTGCTTCTCCCAACGTGAACCAAACCTGGAGAAGCATGACTTCCGATTGGTGGAAGGAAAATGATCATGGTAAATAAAAGGAAACTTTACTAATCGTGTACTACTCCGCCTCCTTTATTTTTCTTTGCATCTTTTTATGTATATTTCTCTCTAAAGAGTCCTTACCCGCAAAGTGGCTTTGTCAAACATCGTTCATGCTGCCACCTTGCGGATCGTAAACGCAGGCCATGGGATGCTAGTAATTCTCCTCCGGTTGGAATTGGTTCCTGACTACGGACTCGACGTAGGCTTATCGAAGCGTGGAGCAAAGCTCAACACGGGTTAGTTCATATTGATAGCGATAATGACAAGGGGAAAAAGGTTGGTGGACCTGAAGAGCACTCACCCGATGACTCCAGCAAGGCTTCCAGGGAACCCAAAGCTTCTCCCCTCGAGATTTACTTGGAAAGCCCTGCTACTCCAATTTTTGAATCATCAAAAGAGAGTGTTGTTCTACCTTTCAATGTTGATGCTGGGACATGGCTTCATCACCTCATCCCAAACCTAGCCAATTTATTCCTCTAGGTACTCGTGCTAACCTCTTTATAAGTGTGTCATGCCTCAAACCTCGGGAGGCATGGCCGGTACTCAGTGTCTTACTTGACCCCGAACGTACCACTCTGTAACTATAAACTCTGGAGGTTACCCTTAACTTAGGTCGACAAGGCCTTCCTGCAAGGAGACAATACCAATCTAGGCCGACAAGGCCGTAGTCCGAATCATCTTAAGGGTAAACACACCTAAAAACATGTATACATAAAAGTGCAGGCCGATGATTTCGCCATGAACGTCTGCAAACAGTAATAGCAAAATGATCATATACAAAGGCCAGCAAAGCCGCTACACTGACATACCAAACATATTAGACTCGTCTACAAGCCTCTAAAGATAACAGACCTGTACTGTGATTGGGACAGGGCCCCTTTTGTCACGATCTAAATCGAAGGGCCATGATGGGCACCTGGTGTCTACTCAACCGAACACCACGTACTCTATGATTTCATTATTATTAAACTTATCCTGGCCATTCAAGGCCACATCTTAGAGTGTAGAGCCGTCAAAATGGGCTTGGCCCGCGGGGGCCGGCCCGGCCCCGACCCGTTATTGGGGTAGGGTTGGGCTAAGTTAAGCCCGTTTCCCAAGCGGGCTTATAGCCCGGCCAAGTGAGCCCGCTGGCCCTTGAGGCCTGACCGAGGCAGGGCCGTGGCCGGCCCGTGGTACAAAAGGCTATTTATATTAATTAAAAATTTAAAAGAAGATTGTGAAAAAAGAAGTAAAAAAATAGAAATAGTGATTACCAAATAAGTCTTAGTATCTTACACAATACTTTACTCATTAGCGTTAAATCCTAATCCCCAAGAATAGAAGTTGTATTCATGATTGAAATTTAAAAGAAAATTGTGAAAAAAGAAGTAAAAAAAATAGGAATGGTTATTATTGAATTAGTCTTAGTATCTTACATATTTTTCTCATTTAGCGTTAAATCCCTAGTACTAACTCGAAATTAGTTGCAGAGCTTTACTAAATTCAAAATGGTAATATTTTAAGCAAATTTAAATATTAAGTATTAGTTTCTAAAATCTAGTTATTTGATAATGCTTAACTAATTAAATTTGCATATGAATGTAAATGAAGATGGAGATGTTAATTAAGGCACCTTTATCACAAACGTATTCAAATGTGCTTGACGATGTATAGGTGTTTATTTTATATAAGTTGTAATAAAATTATGTACTTCCATATAATTGTATGTTAGAAATATAACAAATTGGTATACTTAGAGGTTCGAATTTAGATTGAAAACAAATTTTCTTATAAAAAAAAAATTGGAAAAAAAATGAAGAATTTGGCCACTTTGACCACGGCCACTTTGTAAGGTTGGGTTATTTAGGCCCGCCATTTAAGGCCCTTATAAGTGAAGGGCAGGCCCGCCCTGACCCGTCAAATTCCTTAGCCACGCGGAGGCAGGGCAGGTTGGTTGGTGGCCGTTTGACAACTCTGGTAGCATGCATGTCTACAACGAATGCTTAAAACATAACTCATAATTGCTAACCCCAAAAGGATGTATATATAAATGTGGGGACTGATAAAGCGAATCCACAACAGGATGACATGACATGACATAATACAAAAATACATATAAAATTGACTCGTACTCCGGGGAAGACATGGAGCTTACCGACAGGCGGCGATATATGGAGGCAACCTATCGTGAAGGATCCTCGCCTCGCCTATCTACACTTGTGTGGGATGAAACACAGCGCCCCCAGGCAAAGGGAAGTCAGTAAAAAGAATGTACTAAGTATGTAAGGCAGGAATGTAACATCACAATAAAATATGCGTCGACAAGAGGGATAAGAATAAACCTGTAAACTCTGACTTGCCGCTAAGCGCCATAACATGTACCTTACTACAATCTCGTATGTATCTATATATCTATAATGTTTGATGCCCAATACCTCATCACTACGGCTTCCTTGTTGATCGAGTCGGTGGTAAGCGCCGCTGATGTCCGGGGTAAATGCATGTAACCTGCTTCCGGAAGCCGGCCATTTAAGCCTCGATAGTGGCCAGCAACACTCGCAAATGCGGGTTAGGTGTGAATGCGTAAAATTAGTATTGAGATGATATTTTAGCTATATGAATCCATTCGGGATGAATTTGGTTTATAAGCAGTCGTTTTGAAGTCAAACCAAATAGTGAAGTTCGTAAGAGTTCTCAAACTCGTCTAAATTATGGTAGGTCTGATTTCTAAGCCAGTTACATGAACATTCGCTGGGAATTTGGGACAACTTTCTTCAAGAAAGTTGTAGGCCTTTGAAATACCTTTCCAACGTTAGGTTTCCCAGCTCAAACGGAGCTCTGTGTTAGGAGTTATGCCTATTTTACTGAACATCATCAGTGCAGTGTAAAAATTAGGCATGCGCGGTGCCCTGGGCATTTCCTTGGGCAGCGCCCCAGGCCAGGTTTCCAGGAAACTCAAAATTTTGACATCGCCAAAATAGATATACTGTAGCGTCACCTTGGGCGACACCCCAGGCGACGCACCAGGCTATTTTAAGCATGAAGCGATTTTTCCCAAATTTTATAAAAGCTTAACTTCATTATAATTCATTCCCACTTCATTTTGGCTGACTTTTTGAGAGGAAACAACCCTAGGGTTTCCTCAAAACATATAAGGTAAATTCTTGATCAATTCCCATCAGTACTTCATCAATCTAATATCAAATTAATCTTAGTTCATCTCTCCAAACCCTAGATTCTTGAAAACTCAAGAAAGGAGAAGAATGGGCGTGTAGAACTTCGTCTAAAAGGTATGAACGTCGGTTTTCCTGATTTAATTAATGAATTTTAGGCTAGTACAGATTATACTACGCGATTGGAATCCATTAATGATTCACATGATGTTCAAGAACGCGTTTATAGGCTTAGAAAGCCTAGTTTTCGAAACATAAAGAAAGTACATATAAACGAATAAATCTTTAATATTTCTTATATAAATCCATTGTAGATCGATTGTTGAACCTTAGGAATTCCATTTTGCTAGCTTTTAGCGGGATTTGAGTTATGTCTCTTTTGAAAACCTTCTTTGATGTATGTCTCTTTTAAAAATCCTTTTTTACTACAAAGGTGATTTGTATGTCTCTTTTTGAAGTATACTCTTTTGAAAAGATTTGTGTGAGTTTGGTTGTGGTTTGTGAGCGTGAGGGACAAGCCCACATTAAACCTTGTTTGTACTATTTTATAGATACGTATTCATGATTGTTTTCCTCTCTAAGGGATGATTAAATATTGAGACATAAAGCTTTGGTATTTGTACTTGAATTACCCTTAAGGGATGTTTAAACTTGATATTTGGAAAGCTTGGTTATCTCATGTAAATGCTTTATAAATGGATTGTGTTGAACATGAAACTTGTTTAAAGAAATGAGTCTGCTTTCTAAAACTGAAATGAATTGATGTATCCCTATAATGGGAAGCTGGATTCATGAGGAATAATTTGGCTATCGTGATATGACTTGTGATTCGGCTTCTATGCCATGATTGATGATTTGGCTAATATGCTATGATTTGTATCTTGTTTGTGTTTTAGCCTGTATGGGCAAGCTATGCTAGTCCAGAGGATGATTAGCCATTATGGATTCTAACGTATCGATACGAGTATTGTTGTGTCAGTCTAGAGGACTATTGACCTACGAGGTGTATAGCCCGGTGTATCTATTGATGTGTCAGTCCAGAGGACGATTGACCTTCGAGGCGTATAGCCCGGTGCATCTATTGTTGTGTCAGTCCAGAGGATGATTGACCTCCGACGTGTATAGCTCGGTGCATCTATTATTATGCTAGTCCAGAGGATGATTAGCCTCTGCGGTTTCCTAGCCCGGAGTATCGATTGTTTGATCTTCCTGTGAGTGGCTTGTTTAGTATCTTGGTTGCCTGTCAGTGGCTTGTTTCATATCTTTATTTCCTGTGAGTGGCTTATTGATGATAATGAACTTGTTCGCCTGTGAGTGGCTTGTTGATGATATTGGTCTCGAATTGAAAGGACTCAAATGGTAATAAATGGTATATTGAATAGGAAAAGATATATACTTGTCTTGATAGTTTTCTATTGATGATTATAAGTTGTACGATTGATCTCGCCTTTGATTTCAAATTATTCTATTGGAACTGTTTTCACTAATCATTATTGTATTATTTTATCATATTACTTATTGTCCCCGAGACATTTACTGATGAGTACCCAGTACTCAGGCATACCATTGTTATTTTTGAAGGTATGTTAGGTAATGAAGAAGAGCAGGTACAGACAGATCTTGTGGATTAGGAGTACTTACTGCTTTCCAGATTGTTGGTGCGCCCACACATTGTTCGTGGATTTTCATTGAGTCAATTGTTACTTCTTAGCAGTTTCAAGCTGTGTCCTGAGTTAGTTTATTTTTTTAGAAGCTCCACAGATAGTTATAAACTTATGGGTAGTGTCTTGGATGTCTCTTATGTTTTATCGAGGCATGTTGTCACATTTTGTTTTAAACGTTGAATAAGACTTCCGCTGATTTTTATTTCATAAATTATGACCATGATATTTAATTAGTTATTTATAACACCTCTTAAGCTATTAATGAAAGATTATCAAAAATGGTCTTGATGGTTATTGATCTATGAGGTTCTTCCGATGTTGTTCATGTATTGCTCCCAAACGCACACGTAAGTATACGCGGTCATACAAGTAATATAGGATTTTTAAGTCCAGATATCGTACCCACAATGACTTATGATTAACTGTCAACTAAATTAAACTAATGCTAATTATCTAAACAACAAATCCAAATTTATAAACTAAATAAAAATAAAAGAAAGCAAATAATGAACTTCAACCAAGAAAGAGCGGATTTTTATCAGAGAAGAGAAAGATCTAGAGCTTTGACCACTAACAATCCAGTTGAGTCTTCTAATCGTTCTACCTATGGGTTACTAGTTGACGGGTTGATGTTAACTTTTTGAGTATCTTCCGAGTTGCTCACAAGCTTGTAGATGCTACTATAACGCTTATATTCCTATGGTCGCCAGAGGTAACAAGAACGCATTTACTTCTCCGTATTCAACTAAGCAAGGCTAAAAGGTATATTCCTATCCTCATTAGCGAAACGATTATATCGAACAAGCTCTATTTATTCTTATTACGCATGCAGATTCCCTATCCCTAATTCAATTCACACGCCATAGATAGTGCTCAACTATTTCATCAAATAATCAAACAATTAAAATCAAGAATAAATAAATAACCCAAAGATGGAAATCAATAGATATAAACGATAATCAAACGTCAACTTTCATGTTTGAGCCAAAACCCTAGAATTAAAGAGTTTATCTCCACATAGACATGGAGAAAAATAACAAATCATCCGAATAAAAACGTCAAAATAAGTATTACAGAGAAAAGAAGGTAAAACCCTGTATCTACGGCCTCCACGGCAGCTTAAAGCTCTCTCTAGGTCCAAAGTTCTAAACTAAGGGTTTCAAATTATCCAAAATTATGTAAAAATTGTGACTTATGGAATCTTTATAGGTATAGGAAAAAGCCCAAATAAACTAACTGAATCCAAAATAAATTGGGAATAATTTTAGTCCGAAAAAAGACATTCAGTGCTTTGCACCAATTGACGCAACAAAATAAGCCGTGTTGACCAACGCGTCGCGCCAGAGCTCCTTTGCAGTTTTTTTCCTTTGCTTCCTTTACTAGCAGCTAGGTACCGTCTTCAAATGAATTGCAAATTTCTCTTAAGTCACTTTGCTCCTTTGGTCTCATTAATTGTCTGTAATCATGCACAATAATGACCAAATCATTGAGTCACTACTTCTTGTCTCCCACCTTTCTTTCTTTTCCTTTTCTTTTCTTATTTTCCTTCTACGATTTATTCAATTTAGCTCCAAATTTTTTCAACTTCTCATGGCTTTATTCCTACACAATAAAAATATAATATTAAGCACATAGTTATATAATCAATATTCAATAGACGATTAAAAGTACTAGAATGTGAGGCAACAATGACTAAATATATGCATTTTTGGCCTAACATCATCATGACACCGGATGTCGGTCACGTCTAGGGTGGGTTTTGGAGCGTGAAAAGATTGGTATCAGAGCCTAGGTTTAGATGTGTCTTAGGATGTGTCTGTGTCAGTGGAGCTGTGTCTAGTGGAGTCTTCTTCATGCAGACTGGCCACCTGTATGGATGAATGACTGCCAGGACATTTTAGGTGTTTCTCATTCGTCTTGATTCTAGATTGTGCTATAGAGCTTGAACTTCCTTTAGGATCATTCTGATGTGTTCGTTACTCGTGCTTTATGCAGATGACTTTAACTCGTGTTGTAGATGCTAAACAAGTGAACAGTGGTGATACGGAGTGCTTACTGTTGTGATGTGTAATATGATGGATAGTATAGATTTGCTGAAATTGTATTGTAGGTGTTTGGTATATATGGTCGATGTAGGGTTTGGTTGTTGATAAATTGAGACAGGTATAGGAACAAAAGTAGTCCTTATTACAGGAAAAACTCTGTCGAAAACATGTTAGGTTGAAAGGAATAATCAAGATGTGATATGTTTCAAGAACTAGAGGTTAGGATGAAGGGAACAATTGAGGGTCTCTTGTAGTGAATTAAGAATTATCGTACATTGAGGTTATATTTTTATTGGGTTAAAAGATCTTTGCTATTTTGATGTTTCGTGGAAGAACTATATTTTAGGCTCGAAACTCGAAAACAACTGCTTGTGGAATAATGATTTAAGAAGATGATGTAGTTGATTTAGGCTTTAATTTGTTATTCTCGATTTTGGCAAAAGGTAAGTTAAGCTTGAATCATATGTTGTTGAATTAGCCTCTTTATCGGAGTATACTGTCTAAATTGATATATTGTGCGTTTCCTAGTCAAAGCATATACGTGTTGAACCTTTTGAGTATCTAACTCTTGGGAATGTGAGATAAGGTAGAAACCCCCTTACTTCGTTTTGAGACTTGAGTGTTCTAGTCGTTAGAATCCCCGTGAGGACTATGTTGTTCTTATTTGGGTGTTAGTTGTATTTTTATCTTTCCGGGGTCATTTAGTACAAAGGAAGCTTGACTTCATGATTTGGCTCATAGGGAGGTGGCTGGAGCCTCAGATGTTGTAGTCACAGGTATTCTCACTATTTGTTCTCTTGATGTGTATTCATTGATCGACCCAGGTTCAAAATCTTTCTTATGTGACTTCGTACTTTACCCTTGATTTTGGTAGGGAACATGAACAATTGTTGGAACTCTTTTTCTATAAATACCCCTGCTAGTGTCCTTGTTGTCGCTTCTAATATATATAGAGACTGCATCATTGTAGTTAAGGGTCGCAAGACTACTTTTGATGTGTTTGAATTAGAAATAGTGAACCTTGATGTGATTATGGGAATAGACTCGCTTTCCAAGTGTTATGAAACTCTAGATTGGCAATAAGAAATATTTAGGCTTTAATTTCTAGTGAACCCCTTATAGAGTGAAAGTGATATTGCTAAACATCGAGGTAGACTTATTTCTATCTTAAGACTTACAAAGTAATGTTGAACCTTTGTAGTTATTTAGTTCCTCCGAAATGATTAGACTTAGGTATAATACCCTCACCTATTTCCTATTCCGTTTGTTGAACCTTGAGTTATCGTTTGATGTGTAGCAGTCTTATGTTACCTTGAAGGATAATTCACTTTTAAAAGAACTTTAGAATTATGGGAACATGAGGTTTAGTGAAAAGAAATCTTAGGTCATAACTTTCATTCGAGGACGAATGATCCTAAAAGGGGGATAATGTAACACTTCATAAATCTAGGTTAGGTGTGAATATGTAAAACTAGCATTAAGATGATATTTTAGCTATATGAATACATTTGGGATTAATTTGGGTGACAAGCAGTCGTTTTGAAGTCAAACCAAATAGTGAAGTTCGTAAGAGTTCTCAAACACGTCTAAATTGCGGTGGGTCTGACTTCTAAGGCAACTGCCTGAAAATCTGCTGGGAATTTTGGGAAAACTTCCTTCATGAAAGTTGTAGGCCTTTGAAATACCTTTCCAACGGTAGGTCGCCCTAGAACAAAGGAGCTCTGTGCTAGGAGTTATGTCCATTTAACTGAACACCATTAGTGCAGTGTAAAAATTAGGCGTACGCGGCGCTCTGGGCATTTCCTTGGGTGGCGCCCCAGGCCAAGTTTCCAGGATACTCAAAATTTTGACACCGCCAAAATAGATATATTGTGTGCGTAACCTTGGGCGACGCCCTAGGCGACACCAGGCCATTTTAAGCCTGAAGCGATTTGAATTTTATAAAAGCCTAACTTCGTTATATTCATTTCCACTTCGTTTAGGCTGACTTTTTTAGAGGAAACAACCCTAGGGTTTCCTCAAACATATAAGGGAAGTTGTTGATCAATTCCCATCATTACTTTATCAATCTAATATCAAATTAACCTTAGTTCATCTCTCCAAATCCTAGATTCTTGAAAACTCAAGGGAGGAGAAGAATGGGCGTGTAGAACTTCATCTAAAAGGCATGAACTTCGATTTTCCTGATTTAATTAAAGACTTTTAGGCTAGTATAGATTATACTACGCGATTGGAATCCATTAATGATTCTCATGAGGCTCAAGAATGCATTCGTAGGCTTAGAAAGCCCTAGTTTTCGAAACATAAAGAAAGTTCGTAAAAACAAATAAAGCTTTAATCTTTCTTATCTGAATCCATTGTAGATCGATTGTTGAACCATGGAAATTCCGTTTTGCTAGATTTTCGAGGAATTTGAGGTATGTCTCTTTTGAAAACCTTCTTTGATGTATGTCTCTTTTAAAAATCCTTTTTGACTCTGAAGATGATTTGTATGTCTCTTTTTGAACATAATCTTTTGAAACAATTTGTGTGACTTTGGTTATGGTTTGTGTGCGTGAGGGACAAGCCCACATTAGACCTTGTTTGTACTATTTTATATGTACATATTCATGATTGTTTTCCTCTCTAAGGGATGATTAAAGATTGAGATATAAAGCTTTGGTATTTGTACTCGAATACCTTTAAGGGATGTTTAAACGTGATATTTGGAAAGCTTGATTATCTCACGTGAATGCTCTATAAATGGATTGTGTTGAACGTGAAACTTGTTTAAAGAAATGAGTCTATTTTTCTAAAACTAAAATGAATTTATGTACCCCTATAATGGGAAGAGGAACATAATCCATGAGGAATAATTTGGCTATCATGATATGACTTGTGATTCTTCTTCTATACCATGATTGATGATTCGGCTAATACGCTATGATTTGTATCTTGTTTGTTTTTGGGCCTGTATGGGCAAGCTGTGCTAGTCCAGAGGACGATTAGCCGTTATGGATCCTAACGTATTGATATGAGTATTGTTGTGTCAGTCCAGAGGACGATTGACCTACGAGGCATATAGCCTGTGTATCTATTGTTGTGTTAGTCAAGAGGATAATTGACCTCCGAGGCGTATAGCCCGGTGCATCTATTTCTGTGTCAGTCCAGAGGATGATTGACCTCCGAGGTGTATAGCCCGATGCATCTATTATTGTGCTAGTCTAGAGGACGATTAGCCTCCGCGGTTTGCTAGCCCAGAGTCTCGATTGATTGATTTACCTGTGAGTGGCTTGTTTCGTATCTTGGAAGCTTGTGGGTGGCTTGTTTCATATCTTTGTTGCCTGTGAGTGGCTTATTGATGATAATGAACTTGTTCGGCTGTGAGTGGCTTGTTGATGATCTTTAATTCATGATTAAAAGACTCAAATGGTAATAAATGGTATACTAAATCGGAAAAGATATATACTTGTCTCGATGGTTTTCTATTCATGATTTTGAGTTGTACGATTGATCTTGTCTTTGATTTCAAATTATTCTACTGCAACTATTTTTACTAATCATTATTGTATTATTTTGTTATATTACTTATTGTCCCTGAGACACTCACTGAGTTCCCAGTACTCAGGCATACCATTATTGTTTTTGATGGTATGTTAGGTAACAAAGAAGAGCAGGTTCGTGATACGTGTACGGAGTAGGAGAGCTTGTTGTTTTACAACTTATAGGTGAGCCCACACTCTTATTCGTGGGACGCTCCATCTATCTAGTTTTATGGTTTAAGTTTCCAGGCTGTGTCCCAAAGTTAGAATATTGTTTATGTTTCTTAGAAGCTCCATAGATAGTTTTCAGAATTGTGGGTAGATTGTCGAAGTCTCGTATGACTTGTTAGGCGTTTTGCCTGGTTTATGACTAAGTACTTCTATTAAACTTCCGCTGATTTATTTTAAAGTATGAGTATGCTTTCAGTTAGCCATAAATGATTATTTTAATATGTAACGACCCGCTAGGTCGTTATGAGGGTGACTTAGTAAACTAGACCTCTGTTGGGATTTCCGAGGCCGCGGGTGAGTCCGTAGCATATTTTTATGTATATGTGCATGTTTGGTTTGCGTCTGTAGGGCCTCGGATTGGTGTTGGGATTTTGGGTGAAAAAATGGTGGAAAAACCCAAGCTACGGGTCAAAATGGACCGCTGCAACGGTTGTGGGACTGCTGCAGCAAGTCCGTCGTAGCAGGTAGGGGACCGCCGCCGTGGGGCGGGGGAAATCAATGAGGTTTGCCATAACGGGACATTTCCCGCTATAGCGGAATCAGCATTTTATATTCTTTATTCCGAAATAATTTCCCACATAACTCCAAAATAGTTCCCAAGAACTCTTGTGGCGAATTTCTTAGGCTAGGGCTAAAATACTCTTGAAAGGTAAGTTTCAACCCTTTGCTTTGTTCATTCCATCATCTTACTAAGGTTCATGATTTTTTAAAGGTTCTCTAATGGTAAATGAAAGGACTAAAGCCCTAAAACTTAAGAACCCTTGACTAATGAATGGGTTAGTGATTTCATTGCTGTTTATTCATCTAAGGCTATAGATTATCATTTCGTAGGTGGGAATTCAAGTTCTAATGGATGAGAATGACGTATTGAGACTTAGGGTTTCTTAAAAATGGTAACTTTGGCATAAAAACTGCTTGTAAAAGGGTTGAATTGACTAGAAACCCATGAATTAGAATAGTATGATCATTGGGAGAGAGGTGATGATGAGTTCACCATAAGTGATAGTTCAACCAATTGGAAAGAGTATAAATAAGTGGGTTTTCCTTTTCTAGTTGTTGCATTGTTTGAGTAGATGATTCGAATACTCATGTAGCGCTATATTTCTAGACTTTGAACGTTCCGAGTCATTGAGGAAAGGAAAGGCTTGCGTGGAATAGCTGGCATTGTTCTTGTTCGGCGTTGAGGTAGGTTATGATCTACTTGAGTTAGACTTTGATTAGTTGATTGTATATGTTATGAAATTGATAGGAGAAGCATGATTAGGGCTTCGGACATAAAGTGTGGTTGGAAATTCCTAAGTTTGACATTGATTGATTTATTATGTGATGAATTGTTATGATATGATAAAGAAGAAGTTAATGAATACTCTTGTAGTTGACTTGGAGTAATCCCTTATTCATGCCATTGATGAATTGGTTTTGAGTCTTGATATGACTTGTGACATGGTGACTTATGTTCCTTGATATTGATTTATTGACTGTTCACATTCCCTATTAATTGTTAGAACGGAAATACATTGAAGTGAGAAAGAACATATAAATAAGAAAAGGCACATTTGGCGGGGGAGGGGGGGGTAAGGATATGGCCTAGTTATGGGCTCGTGATCCGAGGTCAGTTTCGGAGCGAGTGGTACATGGACACCATAGGTCCCCTGCAGGTCATGGCTATTTGGGAAAACAATACTAGATAGCTCGTGAGTTACGGCTGTTTCAGTGAAGACATAGGTTGAGTTACTTTTATTGATTGTTGTTGTGTGGGCTATCTCATTCCGATTTTGGATGATTTCTATTAATAATTTCATATGGTTATGTGTTGTTGTGCCTAGCTGTCTATTCTATTGATTTTATGATTTTATGCGTGATACTAATCTTAATCGGCGTATGATATCTAACGTTACATAGTGTTTTGTCTTGATACTACCTTCTTTAACGCATTCTTTTGAGTGCAAATTGTGATCCGGCGACATCTACGGACCTACTTAGTTAGCATGAGGCCGATTTCAATAGATTCGAGGTGAGCTCCTATCCATGCTAAATTTTGCCCGAAGATTTTCTCTTATTGATGTCTATTTTCATTCTAGACATTGCTTGTGTTACTTCAGACAATTGTTATTTTCTTACACAGTTTATGTTTTAAAGTCCTTGTACGATAACTTTCAAATTTTGGGGTTGTATTAGTAAGACTTCCGCATTCGTTATTTATTTATGGCATGACTAGACGTTTTGGGTGATTATTATTTTGTTACATCCTTGATTTGTCTAAAAGTGGTTAAGTAATTGGTAATCATTTGGATGGTTGGTTAAGTAAATGGTTCGCCCACTAGAGGATTTATGTGGGTGCCACTCACGGCTGCTTGGGTAATGACAAAATAACTATTAAAAGACTAGTGAAAGAGAATAGATATTTATTGATTTTATAAGGTGCTTCCGGTGTTGTTCGTAGCATCGGATGCCTATTGCGTCCAGGGTGGGCTTTGGGGTGTGACATTCGCTCAGTCACATGCAGTAAGGCACCGAGTACCGTGTTACACTCAGGCCATGGTTCAGGGCGTAACACCACCAACGGGTGAAGAATGACAAGCCTCAATGATAGGCATCATCTCCACTTCGGGAATGAACCGTCTTATGACGTTGTCAGCGCAAACACGAAATAGATATGGCTCATCCCAATAGAACTTTCGGACATCATTCAAGAACTTCTTCTTTTGGTGGAAATTCATATCTTCCCAAGATGATGTCACAAGCATGAGAGTTTGCAAAGTCGACATACCATGGGATCATGTCATGTGACCCCGCCATTACTTGCTCATCCGAAAACGCTTCATTGATTTCATGGTCGTCCGATGGACGCCCACCTTCTTCAGGGCGAGACAAATGGTCCGCCACTTGGTTTTCACATCCTTTCTTATCCTTGACCTCAAAGTCAAACTCTTGCAATAGAAGGACCCAACGTATTAACCTCGATTTTGCATTTTTCATAGCCATGAGGTAATGGAGGGCCACATGATCGATGTGAACAACCACACGAGTTCCCACCAAATAAGCACGGAATTTTTCAAAAGCAAAGATAATGGCAAGAAACTCTTGTTTGGTGACAGTGTAATTTATTTGAGCTCCATTTAAAGTCTGGCTTGCATAATAAATGGGGTGAAAAATATTTTCACAACTTTGGCCAAGAATGGCTCCCATTGCAAACCCACTAGCATCACACATTAGTTCAAACAGTTTAGACCAATACAGAGCAATAATGATAGGTGCCGAAGTGAGCTTTTCTTTTAAGCACTCAAAGGCCTTGAGACTAGAATCATCAAACACAAACTTGGATTCTTTTTCCAACAATTTGCATAGGGGATTGGCCACCTTTTAGAAGTCCTTGATAAATATCCTGTAGAATCTGGCATGGCCTAGGAAGCTTCGGACACCTTTGACGGTAATAGGAGAAGGAAGCTTAATAATGACTTCAATTTTTGTCTTGTCAACCTCTATCCCATTTTCTGAAATTTTATGACCAAGCACAATCCCCTCCTTCACTATAAAGTGAAATTTTTCCCAATTGAGGACCAAGTTTGTTTCTTCACATCTTATTGCCTAAGAAATGATCAAAAGAATCCCCAACCGCGGAAAAGTCATCCATGAAGATTTCAATGGACTCCTCAAACATGTCGGAGAAGATAGACATCATGCAATGTTGGAAAGTCGCGGGTGCATTGTACAAACCAAAGGGCATCCTCTTGAAAGCAAAAGTCCCAATAGAAGGGCCTCTCTCGCAAGCGTATCAAGCATTTGGTCTATGAAAGGCAATGGGAAGTGATACTTCTTGGTCCAATGGTTTACCTTTCGGTAATCCATGCAAACTCTCCAACCGGTAACCGTGCGTGTTAGGATCAACTCATTCTTCTCATTAGGAACCACGGTTATACCTCCTTTTTTAGGCACACATTGCACAAGACTTACCCATGGACTATCTAAGATTGAATAAACCACTCTGGCATCTAACCATTTGATAATGTTTTTCTTGACCACGAGAGCATGGGAGGCTGTAACCTCCTTTGATGTTCAACACTTGGCACACATTTCTCATCAAGTTGAATTTTATGGGTGCAAATACCGGGAGGAATCCCTTGAATGTCCGCAATAGACCAACCAATTGCCTTTATGAATCTCCGCAATATCACAAACAATCTTTCAATTTGCTCTTGGGTTAACTGGGCAGTAAAACACAATAACGGGAAAGGTGTTGTTAGGACCAAGAAACTCATACCTCAAATGTGAAAGGAGAGGTTTGAGTTCCAAAGTAGGTGGTTCAATGATGGATGGCTTTGTTGGAGGAGTTTATCGGTTCTCCAAATCAAGATCAAGTTTCTTGGGACTGTAGTTGTAAGACCCCTAGCCTACCAAGGCATTTACCGTCTCCTCGAATTCTTCATAATTCTCCCCATCATAGTTCATCAACACCGCCGTTGCCAAAACTGTCACACCCCGACCTTACTAGGGTGTGATGGGCACTCGACCCCACATCCGGAGCCGAGCGAACCCACAGACTTTTATTACGCACATAAATTTTTTTTCCTAATAAAGATAAAATACAAAATACAACTTTCAGAAATAATTATTTTCGTTGCTTTCAAATTACATAAAACCGGTAGTCAAACAGAACCAACACATATAACGTATCGGCTGATGGAGCCGCTTACGGACTGAAAACCAACACCCACGACGCTGTCTGCAAAGTTTCTAACATCCATACGTAAAAGCATATCATACAAACTCTAACTCGGAACACTCTAGGAGCAAATGGAGTCGCCAATCCCATCGGTACGTCTTCTATAACGGCTAATCATCCGGGAGTACCGCGGCATGAAACGCAACCCCCGAAGACAAAGGGGGGTGGAATATGTACCGAGTATGTAAGGCATGCAACACAAAGTAACGAACTATAATCGAACGCACGTAACTATCGTGTACATACACTACTCGAATACCGTACGCTATTTTTCGTACACAAATCGACATACCGTCTCATATATCGAAGGAGTACAAGGTAAGTGAGTCGACCGAGTACTAAAATGCTTATTTTACGATTACAGATCGCGTGTCCGAAGAGGTGCAGAAAATATAGAGCGCACCGGCGATGTCACACGTTGGACGGAGTGCAAAACGTACAGAACGTTCAGACGAGGTCATATATCGGACGGAATATCAAACGTACAGAATGCTCAGATGATGTCTTATATCAATGCGACGTACGAAACTATATCGAATGTACCCGTAATCGAGTTAGGCGTACGTAGCCGTGTCGAAGTCGGACGTACGAAGTATGCAGCATCCGTGAACGAGCCGTACGTACAAAGATATATCGAACAGATTCGTAATCAAATCGTGTGTATGGAGGCATAATAGGCAAGAGCCTTATCAAAATCGTAAATGTAGAAGTCCGACGTACAAAATCGTCATCGAGTCGAAGTACAAAAATGCGGACCTTGTCCAGAATATCAAAAATGCTTATTTTCAGACCACAGATTATGCATAACAGATCATATATTATCATAAGCATATGCTGATAACAGATCCCGGCCCTCCAGCGAGGGGCGCGGTAACAAAACCCGGCCCTCTAGTATGGGACGCGGTGAACAGACAGATCATATGCCATCCTGGCCACCGTCCCCATATCATCAGATCATAATATCATATACATAAATAGAGCCCGGCCCGCCTATGAGGGACGCGGTGAACAATGCAGTGGAACTCGCACGATAACAGAACCTGGCCCGGGACGCAGTGAACAGATACATATACAGAGGCATGCGCACGATAACGCATCCCGTCCCGGACGCAAGGAATGGTATGCATTGAGCCTTGCACGAGCAGAGTCGTGAGAAACCATATGCACATAAATTCAGACTCGATGAATACGTACTCTTACCGACATTCAAAAGCTCAGAAACGAATTTCGGGTTCTTCCAAATTAATATCGGGAAGCTATGAGCGTTCGAAGCATGGAAACCTCTTCGGACTTTTTAAGCGATCCGAGATCGTACGTGGAGAACATTAAGGCTTATGGAGCATACTCATATTAGAATACTCATATCAGACGACTCATATCCGAATACACATAGCAGAATACTTATATCGGACACTCATACCGGAGTACTCATATCGGAGTTACCATATCAGAATGCTTACACCAAAATACTTAGATCAGAATACCTATGCCAGAACACATATATATCAGAATATTTATTTGAATACTTATATCAGAATACTTATATCAGAATATTTACATCGGAATACTTATATCAAAATATTTAAATCAGATCATTCGTACCGAAGCATTTATATCAGAATAGTCACTTATTTCAAATTCGGAACAATAGTCAAAGGTTTCCTTAATTATCTTACGGAAATAAGACAAATAGAACAATACAATTAAATCTCGGGAATTGTGGGCCCACCTCGGGTCAAGTCGGGTAACGAACATAAAAACGTGGTCATTATGTGCCATTGGATCATCCTCGAAGATTTCAAGGCATTCCGCTTTCACTTTCAAAAGTTACGGACGTTTGAACATTTCTTTACAATAAAGCGTAAGTTATTTAGTTCAATTCTACTGAAAGAAAAAGGGGCAATTTCGGACGTGGATTCCGAAGAGTAGAGTTGTCCCCAAGGTCCAAATTCAAGCCTAGTATATCTAGGACATGCCAAGAGAAAGAAAGGGTAAGCCTTACATACCTTTTCCGTCGCTTGCGCCTCTCCAAATTCAAATCCCGTTTCGTCAAAATCTACAAATGGTCATGTTCACCAATCATTGATTAGAGCCTTTAGAAATTCAATCTTGAATTATTATTTGCCTACAGAAATTTTGGCAGCATCTCCCCTGTAAATGCGCCATCCCCGAGAATTTAACTCGGCCAAAAATACAACAACAATGCCAACAAGCAATACCAACAACACCAAGAATCACGACAAAATACATTCTAATACAAATGTTCTTCCTTTCTACATTATGCAACAATTCCCATTCCAACTTCACGCTTTCAACCTAATATCAACGTTCCCGTTTTCATTTACTAATTCAAGATTATCCAAACATAACTCAATAACATTTCAAGCAATGCTCAAGGATTCCAGAACCCCCGACAATTCCATATTCTATTCGAAACCTCTACAAATGCAACGAAGCCACTACGACACATTTTCTTCTTTGTAATTCGTAAACTACACCAACAATTCATGCGTTAGCAATGTTATTTCCATAAATTCAAGAACTACATTAATGATCATGGTGGCTTCCAAAACAGCCCACAATCATCACAACTTCAACTTGAATCATCGAATTCTCATTTTTATCATAGAACACATATCAACAACAACCAAATTACTACATGAAAATTGTTCTTCTCCTTCCCTACACTACACACATACACGGCCACATACACACCACACCACACTAGGCTTGCACACACCACACAACATTTCTATGATTTTCTTTGAGTTCTACTTACTACAACATATATAACTCTTCCATAACACATAAAAGAATGAGAATTCTTACCTTTTCTTCAACTTCCCACTTGCCACAAAAGTGGTTTTCTTGCTCAAATAATTATACCATATTGAAGAGAGTCTTGAACTTAATAAGAATTCAAGAAGAGAGGAAATTTTGGATCAAAATTGGATGGCTTGAATTTTTTTTTCTTTTTTTCTTTCATGGCCGAATGGCCTTATTTTTTTTTGTTGTTCTTGCTCTCTCTCTTTCCTTCCTCTTGAAGCTTCTTGAACTAATGAATAAAATGGCCCCTTTCTCTTATTTAATTACACACTTTGGCCCCTCCATGGGCCTTGGCCCAACCGGCCACTTCATGGGCTTTTTTTTTTCCAAGCCCAATTATTTGTGGCTATTTTTCATAATTCATGAAACCATTTTTCAAATTTCCAATTTTGCCCTTAGCCTTCCACATTATTTCCATCGGCCATTTTGAAATTTCTCTTTTTACCCTTGGCCTTTCTCAATATTTCCATACCACCAATGTTCCTAAATGATATCCCTAACAACTCGTACATTAAAATAACTCTTGAAAATGATCCTGTCCTTAACTTGCCACGACTTTCTCGAATTATCCGAATGTATGAAATACGGGATATAACAAAAACCTCACCAATATATTCTTGCTCAATGGTAGTGTCACGACCCAAACCGGAGGGCCGCAACCGACACCCGATGCCCTGCCTGACCGAGAGTTCCCACACTGTTCATTCTTTTTCCATTATCCTTATGTGAGAACATAAACCATTTGTTCTTATTCGTTATCAACTTATCATAGAACCCAGCTAAACTCGTTGTAGAGAATATACATGAATATGCAGATCTATATGACCGCTATAGACACTGTCGACATCTCGACACACTATTCACAAGACACTGTCTGCAAAGTCTCTAACAAGGACCAAGATACCATAACATAATTCGGGACAGGGCCCCGACATACCCATAATGCATATGACACATATATTTAAACATACGTACTCCGACTCGGCAATCCTCCGAATAGAAATGGAGTTCACTAATCCAGCTGATAGCCCGGGAACATCCTACAACAAGAGTCCTCTACTCATCTGTGTACACCTGTGTGACATGAAATACAGCGCCCCCAGGCAAAGGGACGTCAGTAGGAATAATATACCGAGTATGTAAGGCAGAAATGAAACAACATATCAATATTAAAATGATAAGAAGAATGTAAGAGTCAACTTGTACCTATGACTGCCACTGAAGGCCATGAATATGGATAATGTAATTTTAAAAGCATTACGTATGTATATTTATACCTTTACCCATTCGCTCCGTATAGCATCATATCATATCGGCCCCTTCGGGCATCATAATCATCATATACCAGCTGATCAGGTGGTTTGCGTAGCCCTATACATAGATGTATATGATGTATGCAATGCATGACAAAACTTATAAGACCTGGAACTCCCTTCGGAGGAACTTTCAAGTTGAACGCCTTCAAGTTACATAATGAGCATCATTATTATTAACATGTGCCCCCTTCGGGACGTTAGAACCAATCATGAAAGTGTATCTGAAAGATGATAACTCTATGTATGCCCCTTCAGGACTTAGGAACTCAAGGAACAACATACTTTAAAGCTTAATTATATGAATGACAAAGAATAGACCACTCTAATGCTCTAAGAGTAGAATCGTTATGGAGTAACGTTCAATTACGTTTCATTTTGTCTCATATGGGTCATGCCAAAAGAAAGAAGGGATAGCCATAACATACCTGGCTCACTTATCGATAGTATTAATCCCTTTGTCGCTCAACGTTCGTTAATCTAGACAAGACAATCAAGAAATAAAGTCAATCCATTACTATGTCTATAAGCTCCATTCAAACTAGTAGGTGTCATGTATAAATTTGGGCAGCATTTCCTCTATAATATTTGTCACGACCCAACCTCGTAGGCCGTGACTAGTGCCCGAGCTGGGCACCCAAACACAATCATTAATCCGAATCATATACAGATAGCTTATACGGACACAAATATCAAACACTGTCTCAGATTATATCAGCCTGTCGCAAACACATCTCAAACACAACCATGTATATATCAGAAGCCGACAAGGCTATCAAATGGCGCAACGGCCCAAAACATGTACAAATGCAAGCCGACGAGGCTGCCACGGCGAATGGGATCGCCCTAACATATAACATACAAACACAACCGTACCGAATGGGCATAATCCACATACATGTCCACGTACCTCTAAACAGACAAACAGAATCATATGACGGGACAGGGCCCCGCCGTACCCCTGAACAAATATATACATATGCAACGGACGAGTGTATACCAAATGTAGGCTCCAGAACAAAGGGAGCACTCCAAACAACAGGCGGGTGTCCTAGGATCGGATCACCAAACGTGCGTGCGTACCGCGGGCATGAAATGCAACCCCCGAAGAAAAGGGGTGCGCACGAAATATGTACCGAGTATGCAAAGCGTTAAAAAATATAGTATACAAATCTGAGTCGAAATCGAAATAGAGGTACAGAAAGTAAATGCATTTCCAAAATATCAAGATGTTTACTTTCAAAATACAAATCATGCATAGGGCTTAGAAAATATGGTCGCCCGCCCGTCGATGGCGCCATAACACAAAGATAACACCGTAAAAGTTTCAAATCTCGTATCCCCGTCACATCATAACACAAAGATAACGCCATACATAGCATAACACCAAATATAAGTGGAACCCGGCCCTCCAAATAGGGTGCTCGGTGAACCATAACACAAGATAACACCGGAGTATAACAAAGTGCGCACGACAAGCGAAACCGGCCCGGACTCGGCGAAAGATACAATGTAATGCACGAAGAGTCGTGAGTAACCATATGCATAAAATCATTATCATAGACTCAAATAATAAGTAAAATGACCATACTTAGAAATCGGAATAATAACCAAATCGAATTCTTTCAAAAGTCGTCAGGATTACAAAAAGAAGAGTCGCGGGACCCACGGACGGGTGTTGACCCGAGCCGGGCCCGCCTATGGAAAACATACTCATCATATGCCATACAACCACCTACGAGCATATCGAGGCAATCCGAGCCTTTCCGTGAAAGATACGGGCGTTCGTAGTTACTTTAACTCTTTAAAAGCCAAACTTTTTATGCAAAAGTTGAAAATCAAATATTTCAAAGACATAAAGGCCAATATTTCATCATATCAACATACGAATTCCAAGAAATGAATAAGATTCATAAACATGCTCGGATTGCGAGAATCGAATTTCCTCGAGGCTCGTGTCATAGCCTACTTGTAACTAAGGCATGCCAAAAGAAGAAAGGATTGAGCTTTACATACCTCGAACGCTCTCGCTACTCCAACTCAAGCTAATCTCAACCTACGCCTCGGGCTCCCCAAGGTCTACAAACAAGTCATAATATGCCAAACATTAGCTATAGATATTTGGGCATTTAATTCCAAATTAGCCCTTAATTCTACGAGTAAATTTACAAAGATTTCCCCGAAAATAGACCAACCCCGAGAATTTAACTCGGCCAAATCAACCACAACAACAACAACAACAACCAACCTAGCAACATCAATAATCAATCCGAAAGGCAATATAAAATTAGTAACCCTCTTATATATCATTCAACAACATTCATAATATTCAATTCGACGGCTTACCTTCAAGCCAACATCAACGCTTATACATTCAAATAATAACCCGAACCCATACCAACAATATTCAAAGACATTTCAAGCAATTCATACAACATTTCAAACATCCCAAATACTACTCCAACTCACCCGAAAACAGTCCCCAACCCGAGAACACAACTATAACCCATTCCTCACTTTCAAATCATGATTTGCACCAACAATCTACATTCTAACAATGTCGTTCTCACAAATATACAAATTACATTAAATGCACAATAACCTCCAAATCAGCCCATACAATTGCAACATCAATCTTGAGTCATTAAACTCTCATTTCCAACATAGAATTCATAACGACAACATTCAAAACACCAATTAGAATTGATCCATTCATTGTTATATAATATGCCCCATTTTCGGCCAACATTACACATGCACATATGATCATGATTCTCATTCTTTTCTTCATACTACACCACTAAACATGCTACATAGAACCTAACTCATCACTTAAACACAACACACACATCACACGGCCAAACCTCATACACATGGCCTCAACTTCAACATACTCTATTTCATGATTTTCATCCATTTTAACATACTACAACATGCATACAACCTTTATAACACATAAAACAAGATTAATTCTTACCTTTCTTCTTCAACTTCACAAATAAGCTAGGGTTTGCAAGGATGAAAACGGATGGTTGGATGACCCGAACAACACTTCCACGTTACTTAGGGACCTCAAATTAGTGGATTTGCATCAAAGAAATAATTTTGGGATGGCTAGAATTGGACCTCAATTTTTATGGTCTTGGCCGAGAGCCTCCTTTTGCTCTTCAACTTCTTCTCTTTTTTTCTAAGTGTTGAGAATGGAGAAAGATGACTTAGTGATCATCTTTTAAGCTCCTAGGTGAATCATACATGTGTCCCTTGGCCCACACATGTGTTGGACCAATTAAAATTGTCCACAAATTGTGTGGGCCAACTCCCACACCACACGGCCAAAACAAGGAAAAATGCATGATTTTCAACTTCCAATAATTCCAATTTTGGTCCCAAATTTTCCTAATTGTTCCATGCCAACAAAATCATGAACCAATTATATCTCAAAACAAAATCAAAGGTCAAAAATCTCGACTTTGCATCCCGGAATGGTTTTGGCCCTAACTTATCATAGTTAATCCGGATTGTCCCAATGTACAAAATACGGGATATAACAATATTGACTCCCGTCCAACGCCAAATTCAGCCAACCACAATACTATAATATTTACAATAGCATACATGTAATCGTCCCACAAAGATAGTCCTTAAAAACTTTATAATCCTAATCCAACATCCCACAAGTAACATGCTTCATTCTACTTTCTCGATTAAAGATTATGCCTTTCTTTTTGGTGATCTAACCACGAATGCATGAACATATATGCAACAACATCAGAAATGTCTAATTCATACCATTAACCATGTCTTTCATTTAGTATAATACTCATAATCATCTCAAATCAGTCCATCAATATAACACCAACATAGTCTTTTACTTAGATTCACCAACTAGGCAACATCATCAACACTTTTAGTCCATCAACATCTAGATAAGGGTTGAAATCTTACCTTTGTAATGCAACTTCATCCCAAGGTATCCTTTCAAATCAGCAACACAACATAAACTTCAAAGTTCCCTTCCTGATCAATAGCTCTCTTATGATTCTCTTACTTGGAAGTGGTTTATTTGGGGTTAGATCTTGTAGAACTTGGTCTATGAACTTAGGAGAGGTTTGGGGTTGTGTATAGAGAGTTTTAGGGTCAGGGGTGTGGTGGAAATGAAAATAAATGAACTAGATATCAATATATATAACCACAAAGGTCGGTTTGGTCGGCCACTGCCTAGGTTTCACGGTCCGTACATTGCAATCGTGCTGTTACACCTCGAAAAATTTTCGCGTCGTTTGCGTTGTAAGTAAGCTAACGTAAGCTCAGAGAGGCCATAGAAACCTTATAAGGTTAATTAATACTCTTAACAAGTGTTAATAAAGTGTCCAAAGGTTCCGGGACAAGCAAATCGAAGAAAACAAGTTTGTCAAAAATTTGGAAAAAAAAGTTGGAAGAATTTTGGACAGAAATTTTGGATCAATTTTGGAGGGATATATCTCCTAGTATATTAGGAGTTTTGAAGTGAAACAAAAGCCTAAATTGAAGTTCGTCGAGTCTAGTTTCCAACGCAATAAACCATTCGTCCATACGACATCACAGTAGAGAGATATTCACATTTTCGCGAGACTACGCAGTCAGCCTCGCTGGGACCCACTATGGCGGTGGCCGACCTTCTTGTATATTAAATACGTTTTAAAGGCCATTTTAAGTCATTTTCACTTGAAACTTTGCCCATAAGCTTCTAAGACCCTCCCAAATCAGATCATAAAGACCCTAATCCAAAAAAATAGGGTTTCACCCAAGTTCTATCTCAAGAGTTCCAAGAGAGCAAGAAGAAACACTCTTAAGGTGTTGGATGCAAGTTGAAGCTTGAGTTCTTGTTGTTGTTGCCGGTTTTAGAGGATTCTTAGAGGTGAAGCAAGATTAGTAAAGGTAAGAATATTTCTCTCCGCCATGTATTTGAGCTTATAGAAGTCGTGACTAACTTGTACACTGAAAACTGTGAAATAAAGTTCGAAAATTGTAGTTGTGATGTTGTTAGTTGCTGAACTGTTTTGAAGTTGTTCTTGGGGCATTTTATGGCTGGAAATTGACGGAATAACTTGGATATTCTATTTTTGATGTTGCTATTATTGTTTTGGTGTTGGTTTGAATTGGAAAGAGGTAAAAGATATAGGGGAAGTGCTACCCAATTTTCTGAAAATCATAGGTATGTTGTTCTTGTGTGGTTGGACTGTTTTGAAGTATCACGTACATGTTATTGTGGCTGGAAATCAGAGTAGACAATATGAACATGGTGAACTTGATGTTGTGGTACATGCCCATGTGCTTATATGAGGAAGTATTATGTGAAAATGAATATGGTATTATGTTGTAGCTATGGTTATGAATGACTTTGAAAAGGAGTTTTGAGGATTGAACAATGTTTAACTTGAAAAATTCTATTGATTATGGTATTATGGGTGTTGCTATTGATGTTTGGGAGCGTTTTATTATATGGAGAAAGTTGTCGAAACAAAGGAAATATCGCCCAATTTTCGTTAGCTCTAAGTCGCTTTAGTTTAGACTTAAGCATGTTTTAAATGATCTAATTTAGTACGGATTCTCTTGAATGTAGAGTTGTGAGCTTGGAAGGAGAACATTTAGTCGTTAAAAAGACGTAAAGGTATGTAAGGCTAGTCCCCTTCTTTCAAAACGCATGACTCTTATATCACCATCTCCTATAGATGTTCTCATGACCTTCCTACATTCCAAAAGTTGAAAGCCTAAGATTATTAAGAGATTCTTATGAGATAGAGATAAGATGTATTTTATGATAATGACGGGGATGATGATGATTCTATTTCTAGAGATTATAAAACTTATGAATTGATGCTATCATGAGACTAATGATCTAATTTTATGATTTCCTTGATGTTGTTCATTGTTGATGATCTCACCTCATGATACTAGTTCCTTCAAGGTGAGACAAAGCGGTGATGTTTGTTCCATAATATAATCAGAGGTTACCGACCTTACGTCACTCCGATAGAGTTATAGCTTTTACTTGAGCTCTCATGCATGCTTTATGTTATGTATATGTGAGTTTACACCGTGCCCAGTTGGCCGGGAAGACACCACTACGATGGGCATAGTGGGCAGCTATGATGATAATTACACCGTGCCTAGTTGGTCGGGCAGACACCACTAGTGGGCGGCATGAGTGGTTACCCCAGACGCGGGAGGCCCAGACGCGGGCTAATGATGATCACACCGTACCTATATGGTTGGGCAGTTTATGAATGTATATATATGATATGATGTTGTTTTAATATAAAAGTTAGCATGCATAACTCCGCCTTAAGAGGCAATCAATTACAGGTTATCCCTTCATCTTATGCTCTCTTATTTCCTTATTATGTTGTTATACACGCCTTACATACTCAGTACGTTGTTCGTACTGACGTCCTTTCTTTTATGGATGCTGCGTTCATGCCCGCAGGTAGACGTCAGATACCTAGGAGCTTTATCAGCAGATATACAGGAGCACTCCACTACTCCGGAGTTGCCGCTCATTGGTATATTCTTTTGGGTACATATTTGGGGCATGGCGGGGTCTTGTCCCGTCTTTATGATTTCGTATCCCGGCCAGAGGCCGCAGATGTGTATGTGTGGGTAGTAGATGTTATGATCTCTTCAACAGATGTATATTCTGTACATCATTTTGTAGCCTTGTGGGCTTATGTATATGTGTATATATATGTGTTTTGAGAAGTAAACGAAGATCGTTTTGTAATAAGCTTTGTGTTGAGAATGGTGTATGTGCAGGTTGACTTTGAAGATAAGTTGACAGGTGGTGCTCGGTAGGCTAGCTCCGGATGCCCGTCATGGCTCTCTAGTTGGGTCGTGACATGTGCAATTTTGCACGGGCCGTAACTTTCACCGTACTTCTCCAAATTACGATCTGTTAGATGCATTGGAATGAAGACTCGTTGAACTTTAATTTACATAGGTTATGCATTCCATAACTCCTCATCTCTCGTTTCTTTGCAAAAGGCGTCCGTCGACAAAAACTCTTTTCAACACTTTAGATAGCATGTCCTCTATTTTTGAATTAGCAGGATCACTAGTGTATGGTTGGATTGAAATTTGTTGATTCCCCTTGGGCGGGACATAGGGATTAGAGCTCCGGTGATTGTTTTAATTGTTGTTGTAACCACCTTGATTGTTGTCCCGCCATTGTGAGTTTCCTTTATCTTTGTTCCAACCTTGATTCCCTTGACCTTGCCACCAAGGTCCTTGATTGGAACCTTGGTAGTTAGGCCAGGAACCCCCCGATTGATTGTTGACAAAATTCGCCTTTCATCATATATTTGGAAGCATTGCTCATCTTGAGAGCCTCTTTCACAAGACGCTACCACATTCACCCATTTAGTGCTTCCTCCCAATACATACTTCATGATAAGCTCCATTTGAGTGGCCAATTTTACCATTGTTTCATGATCTCTCTCTTCTTCCTTCTTGATTGTCTCCCGAGACAATACTATTTTAGAAGGACCTCTTCCAACAAATTCTGCCTCTCTAATGCCAAGCTTCATTGGTCTCAGTTAATTTATCGAGTAGAGCACTCACCACATCATATGAATTGTCCATAACGGACCCCTCCACAATATTGTTAGCCACCAACTTGTTGACGAGTCAAGTAACTGATAGAATGTTTGGAGAAGAACACCATCGGGCAACCCATGCTTTGGAAAACTTTTGACTTTCTTTTTGAATGGAGTCCAAGCTTTATAAAGAGCCTCATTTCGAAGTTGACGAAAGTTGTTGATTTCGTCGGGAGTTGCACCATCCGGGATGGAGGAAAAACTTCTTGAGGAATTCTTCGGTCAATTTCTCCCAAGTAGTGATGCACCTTGATGGAAGATCATCCAACCATGCAGTGGCTTCCCCGATGAGAGTGCTACACCTCGGAAAAATTTCGCGTCGTTTGCGTTGTAAGTAAACTAAAGTAAGCTCGGAGAGGTCATAGAACCCTTATAAGGTTAATGAATACTCTTAAAAAGTGTTAAGCAAGTGTCTAAAGATTCCGGGACCAAGAAAATCCAAGAAAATAAGTTTGACGAAAATTTGGAAAAAGTTGGCGAAATTTTTGACAAAATTTGGGGCCAAATTTGGAGGGGGGTATATCTCCTTGTATATTTGGAGTTTTGAAGTGAAACAAAATCCTAAATTGAAGTTTAGGAAGTCTAGTTTCCAATGCAACAAACCGCTACTCAAAACAATGTCGGAGTAGGGAGTTATGGCCATTTTAAGATAACCCATCCAAGCTGCCAAATGACTTCCGCGGGTCCCAGTAGGGAAAGTCGGTGGAACCGACTTATAAGGGGTATAAAAACCCCCCATAAACCCTATTTTTTCATCATTTTAAACTCTCATGAGTTCTAGAAATCTCCTAACACATCCCCTAAACACTTATAGCCCATTTAATTAAGAATTTAACAAGATTTCACCAAACTAGTCCAAGAAAAGTGATTGTTCTTGCTTCCACTTGATGTTGTGGTGAGTTTGTCTTGAAGAAAGTTGATGTGGCTAAAGTTATTCAAGTATAAGGTATGTTCTTCATCCGATCTCTTATGTTGAGTAGATTTGAAGGTTTAGCAAGTGTTAAAAGTGAAAATAGTTATGGAGGAGAGGTCATAAAGTGTTGTGTTGCGGTTGAGAATTTATGGACTGCTTTGAGTATGTTGTGGGCATGTAGTTGGGATGATTTCCATGTATATGGATAGTATCTAATGTTGTTGGTGTGTTGATAAAATTATGTTCCTTGATTGGGAAGAAAGGAAGTGTATATTATTGTTGTATGTTGAAAAACATCGTGTGGGATGTTTTACGGAATATTTGGGTATTGATGATGATGCTGTTGATATTAGTATTGCTATTGTTGTTATTTTGTTGGTATTGTGATTTCCGGCTATGGATATAAACAAAGGAGATGTCAGCCAATTTCGCATTCTAAAAGGGTTTAATTTGAAGGCTTAAGATAAGCATGTGACGATAAGCCTAACAATAATATGATTTCTCTTAAATGTATATTTACGAGCTCGGGAGAATAAACGTTAAGTAATAGAATACCGAAAAGGTATGTTAAGGCTGTTCCTTCTTTTCTTGGCATGTTTCCATATATGGTAAGAGCGTGATAAACCTTATGACTCAAGATTTGTCAAAGTAGAGCTTGTCATATTGTTGTCTAGTTTCCGAGTGTTATGTTATCCTTTCTGAAGGGCCGCATCCCCTTCCTATGTCCTGGAGTTCATGGAGAGACAGAAAAGACATGTTACAGAGTCGGTACTTTTCAGCACATGCACGATATACATATATTTACATTTTATATTACTTGGCCTATGAGCCACGGAGTTATTACCTGGCCTATGAGCCACGGTGTTATAGCCTGGCCTATAAGCCACGAAGTTATTACCTGGCCTATAAGAAACAGAGTTATTACCTGACCTATGGGTCATGGAGTTATTACCTGACCTACGGGTCATGGAGTTGATTATACCTGGCCTACGAGTCATGGATTTATCTATGCCTGATCCTCGAGTCACGGTGTTATATCTATAGAGTTGTATTATCTTGCCTCGTATGAAAGGCAACCTAGGTAGCACTTCCGTACGTTTTCGAAATATCCGTAGTATAGCTTGTTAATTTATTTCGGCCTGTTACCTTATCTTACATATTCGGCACATTATTCGAATCGACGTCCCTTTGTCCGGGGGCGCTCGCATTCATGCCCGCAGTACCGATCGACGGGCGGATAGACCTCCCGAGCAGCGTAATCATTTATCGTACCGATCGGTGAGCTCCTTTTCGTTCGTAGTCGCTGTGCCCTTTTCTGGAGTTTTCCTTTTTTGACTCCGCATTGTATGGTACAAATACACATATCCCTAGAGGCTTGTAGATGAGTCATATACATAGTGAGTCGGTGTGATAGCCTTGTCGGCTTGTATATGTCCGTTGGATGCTCGTTGGTTTTGTACGATTAAGCCCCCACGCTTGCTCGGCTATATATATATTTTAGGTGTGCGCCCGCCCGTATGAGACAAATAACATTTTTATATCTCCCGTATTGGACATTAGCGCTTTAGTTAGGGGTCACTCCCCGTGTTTGGTCATTTAGAGTGGTTCGCTCGGGCCTAGTTTGGCTTCGGGTGCTAGTCACGCCACCCTTGAATTGGGGCATTACAAACTTGGTATCAGAGCAGGTCTGTCCTAGGGAGTCTATAAGCCAAGTCTAGTAGAGTCTTGTTTATAGATGTGTCGTGCACCCCATCATATAAACAGAGCTGCTGCAGCATCTAGGAATTGGTTGCCTTTCTTTCGTATCTAAATCGTGTAGAGAGACAAGTCATAGGAGATTTGAGTTAAACTTACTCTTCCGTATTTTTGCACAGCTATGCCGGTGACTAGAAAGACGGTGGCTAACCGGAGAGGTGATACGGCGGCTGGTGAGGGGAGCAGTAGGGTACACCCGACAGCTGATGCCCGGCCTGAGGGCCAGGGTGAGACCTTATCCCAGCCATCATCGATAACTCCACCGCTTGAGAAGCTCTCGAGGGAGAAAATACCTCTAGTACCCCTCCCGTACTGACAGACCAGGATCTTAGGAGGGCGGTGTACTTATTAACCCAGATTGTGATGACACAGAGACAACCGAGAGCACCTGCTGGAGCAGTGACCGATGATAAGGCTCAAGCGGATCAAGCGGGACGAGGATCCACAGAACTTTGTCGATAAGCTTCAGCATATTTTTAGGGTCATGCATGCTACCGAGACCGAGGCAGCAGAGTTAGCGGCTTTCTGTGCTTCGTGATATAGCGGCCTTATGGTATGAGCAAGTGGGCTAAGCCGAGGTCTTCGAGGCACCTCCGGGTCAGTATTGGCTAAGTTTTCAGAGGCCTTTTCATGATCACTATTTACCATCGAGGTACGAGAGGCGCAGTTAGACTGGCTTTTCGTGCACAGCAGCCACGTAGTTCCGAAAGATCCGAGATTATTTTCTTCTGATTTGATTCCTTGGCCAGATATGCTCCGTCCTTCTTTGATTCTTCGTCGACTCGGATTCATAGGTTCATAGCGGGTTTGCACGTTGACTATGTTGAGGCTTGTACCACCGTAGTGGTGAATGATACTATAGACATTGCTCGTATTCAAGCTTGGTACGGTAATCCGACGAGGATTGTGGACTTCTGGTGGGCATCTCGAGAGCATGGGAGGTGAGCATAAAGAGGGCAGGACCATCGGGCTCGGGCCGAGGCGAGAGTAGAGTTTTAGACCCCGCACTGTAAGTGCCATTTAGGCCACCATCACCAAAGCCTGTGTGATTACATTATATTCCATCCGGACCAGGTGAAAGCTCCCTTGTGTCGGGGTCACAGCAGCAGAGGAGTTCAGGATGGAGCAGTATCACTAGTGCATGGGTGTATGTGGTAATCAGGCGGAGCCGATCGCGTACGTTGTCACTGGGGTCGAATGCTTGTTTTAGTTGCGGTAGCCCTGATCACTTTGTGCGAGATTGTCTCCGGTAAGGGACCGACCGGTACGGGCGCAATGACAGGTGGTCTATAGCGGTCATCGCATCCGTGCGTCTTTCGGGGCGTGTCCCGCCTCAGCAGTAGAGGCAGAGGGTATGAGCTTAAGAAAGTGTACTCGAACCGCATCTATGCTTTGGTAGGTCATCAAGACTCGAGTCCTCACCAAATGTTGCATTGTGTATATTACCGTCCGTTCATATAACGTTTATGCGTTGATAGATCCGGGTTCAATTTGTCCTATGTCACTCCACTTATTGCGGGAAAATTCGGTAAAGTGCCAGAATTGTTGAACGAACCATTTTTTATGTCTACGCCTGTTGGTGAGCCTGTTGTTTCTAGGAAGATTTATCGTGGTTATTCTGTATTTTTTTGTGGTCGTCATACCATAGCAGATCTTATAGAGTTACAGATGGTCGACTTTGATGGCATTATGGGAATGGATTGGTTAGCTTCCGTTTACGTTAGCGTCCAAAGTGCTGACGAAGATTGTCACGTTCCATCTTCTGGGAAACAGTTTGGAATGGAAGGGGCAATACGCTTCGGCCGAAAGTTAGATTCATTTCCTATCTCAAGGCGAAGAAGATGATTTCGAAGGGATGCATCTATCATATAGTTCAAGTCCAGGATACAGAAGCAAAACTGTCAACCCTTTAGTGCATTCCTGTAGTTAATGAGTTCCCAGATGCGCTTCCAGTCTCCCACCAGAGCGAGAAATTGACTTCGCTATAAATGTACTATCCGATACTCAGCCGATATCTATCCCTCCTTATAAGATGGCCTCTGCTGAGTTGAAAGAGTTGAAAGAACAATTGAAGGATCTATTGGAGAAGGGCTTTATCAGACTAGTACGTCACCGTGGTGAGCCCCAGTATTGTTCGTCAGAAAGAAGGACGGTTCACTACGGATATGTATCGACTATAGATAGTTGAATAAGGCGACGATTAAGAATAAGTACCCACTTCGGAGGATAGAGGATTTATTTAATCAATCGCAGTGCTCGATATTTCTCAAAGATAGACTTAAGATCGGGATACCACCAAAGTCAAGATCGTAGGGGAAGGACATTCCGAAGACAAACATTTAGGACTAGATATGGTCATTTTGAGTTCCTTGTATGTCTTTCTCAAGTTGAATAATGCTCCGCCCATATTCATGAACCCGATGAATCATGTATTCAGACCTTCCCCGGACCTATTTGTGATCGTGTTTATAGACGACATTCGTGCTTATTCCCGATCGGAGATCCGAGCATGCAGATCATCCGTACGGTACTCGTAGTCCTTCGAAAAAGCGTAAGTTGTATGTGAAATTCTCCAAATGTGAATTTTGGCTAAACTCGTGGCTTTTCTGGTAAGCATATTGTTTCCGCATAAGGCATCAAAGGATACCTTAAGATGAGAGGTCGTGAAGACTTAGCCTCGACCTACGGAGCCGACGGAAGTTCATAGTTTTCTGGGTTTAGCAGGGTATTATAGAAGATTTGTAGAGGGATATTCTTCTCTTTCTTCCCTGTTGATGAAGTTGACTCAGAAGGCAGCCAAGTTCTAATGGATGAATGCTTGCGAGCAGAGCTTTCAAGAATTGAAAGATAGGTTGACTTCAAAGACCAGTTCTAGCACTTCTAGAGGGATCCGAGGGCTATGCGGTCATTGTGATGTCGAGGGTCGATTGGGTTGTGTATTGATGCAAAGCACGGCAAGGTGATTGATTACGCTTCTAAACAGCTTAGGAAGCATGAGAAGAACTATCCGACTTACAACCTAGAGTTAGCAGCTGTGATTCATGCACTTAAAATCTTGAGACATTACTTATATGGCATTCATGTCGATATCTATACAGATCATAAGAGTCTTCAGTACATATTCAAGCAGAAGGAGCTAAACTTGCGGCAGATGCCCTCAGCCGCAAATCTATGGGTAAGCTTAGCCCTTGATATATTGGGCCTTATGGGATTAGTCGTAGAGTGGGAAAGGTAGCTTAGGAGTTGGATCTACTTCCAACTTAGAGTCCGTACACCCAGTCTTCCATGTAATCATGCTCCGTAAGTGTGTTGGAGATCCTTCGAGAGTTGTGCCCATCGATGATGTTCAGGTTACCGAACAATTATCATATGAAGAGGTTCCCATTGCAATCCTAGGTAGACAAGTTCGGAGGCTAAGAACTAAAGATGTAGCCTCAGTGAAAGTTCTTCGGAGAAACGATAATAAGGAAGAAATGACTTGGGACGCTGAGGAAGATATGAAGTCCAGTTACCCACACTTGTTTCCACTCTCATAAGAGATTCAGACAGAGATGTCATTGTCTTCAAGTGCATAATGCTTTCCTTCTTATAGTTCCTTGGTCGTGTGGGTCCATTGTTGTCATTATTGTGTAGCCCTGTGAGGCACTGTATATTTTGGGTTTTAGTGACAGGATGGTAGTGTTACAAATACAGGAGAAACTCTAGCAAAATTTTCGTAGAAGTCCCAAGAGTTTAACATTCGAGGACGAATGTTTCTAAGGGGGAAGGAATGTTACACCTCGAAAATATTTCGCGTCGTTTGCGTTGTAAGTAAACTAAAGTAAGCTCGGAGAGGTCATGGAACCCTTATAAGGTTAATGAATACTCTTAACAAGTGTTAAGAAAGTGTCTAAAGGTTCCGGGACCAAGCAAATCGAAGAAAATAAGTTTGACGAAAATTTAGAAGAAGTTGGCAAAATTTTGGACAGAATTTTGGGTCAAATTTGGAGGGGTATATCTCCTAGTATATTAGGAGTTTTGAAGTGAAACAACGGCCTAAATTGAAGTTTAGGAAGTCTAGTTTTCAACGCAACAAACTGCTCGTCAAAACGACGTCGGAGTAGGGAGTTAAGGCCATTTTAAGATAACCCACCCAAGCTGCCAAATGGCTTCCGTGGGTCCCACTTAAGAAAGTCGATGGAACCAAATTATAAGGGGTATAAAAACCCCCCATCAACCCCATTTTTTCATTATTTAAACTCTCATGAGTTCTAGAAATCTCCTAACACATCCCCTAAACACTTATAGCCCATTAAATCGAGAATTTAACAAGATTTCACCAAACTAGTCCAAGAAAAGTGATTGTTCTTGCTTCCACTTGATGTTGTGGTGAGTTTGGTCTTGAAGAAAGTTGGTGTGGCTAAATTTCTTCAAGTATAAGGTACGTTCTTCATCCTATCTCTTATGTTGAGTAGATTTGAAGGTTTATCAAGTCTTAAAAGTGAAAATAGTTATGGAGGAGAGGTCATAAAGTGTTGTGTTGGAGTTGTAGAATTTATGGATTGTTTTGTGCATGTTGTGGCCGTGTGGTTGGGCTGATTTCCATGTATATGGATAGTATCTAATGTTGTTGGTGTGTTGATGAAATTATGCTCCTTGATTGGGAAGAAAGGAAGTGTATATTGTTGTTGTATGTTGAAAAACATCGTGTGGGATGTTTTATGGAATATTTGGGTATTGATGATGATGTTATTGATATTAGTATTACTATTGTTGTTATTTTGTTGGTATTGTGATTTCGGGCTAGGATATAAATGAGGAGATGCTGTCAATTTCGGCTGCATTCTAAAAGGGTTTAATTTGAAGGCTTAAGATAAAGATTATGACGATAAGCCTAACAATAATATGATTTCTATTGAATGTAGATTTACGAGCTCGGGAGAATAAACGTTAATTAATAGAAGATCAAAAAGGTATGTTAAGGCTGTTCCTTCTTTTCTAGGCATGTTTCCATATATGGTAAGAGCGTGATAAACCGTATGACTCGAGATTTGTCAAAGTAGAGCTTGTCATATTGTTGTTTAGTTTCCGAGTGTTATGTTATCCTTTTCTCAAGGGCCACATCCCCTTCCTATGTCCTGGAGTTCATAGAGAAACAAAAGAGATATGTTACAGAGTCGGTACTTTAAAGCACATGCACGATATACATATATTTACATTTTATATTACCTGGTCTCCTCCACAACTCCATCATCGGATTCGGTGTCTGACATTTCACCTGAATCAACACAATCAACAACAAAAAGTAAGAAGAGAAATAAAGACTAAAAGTAAAGTTTTACACTAATTGGTAAATTTCTAGACCGTATTCCCCAGCAACGGCGCCAAAATTTGATACACCCAAATTACACCCTTAAAATAGGAGTAAAGCGGTCGTTGGTCAAATATAGAACCCAATGAGGTTGGGTTAAAATCCCACAGGGAATACGATGAAGAAATGTACTTATTAAGTGTAATGCTCAACTATTAGTCTATATTTCTAGGGAAGGGGGTATAAATATTGTTTGGTTTTAAGTTTGTCACACTAATTGCTAGAGAAATATTGTTGTGAATTTAATTAATTTATAAAATGACTAAGGTTGTGGTCCCAAAGGAAAGTAATGCAAATGGGTATCAATTCCAAGTAATTCAAATAGGTATCAATTCAACTCATTTATTGTCTAGATGTAGCAAACAATGGGTTAGTTACTTACCAAAAGTCTTCCAACCAAATTGGTAAATATCATTACTAAACTTTTCCAAGCCTTAGAATATTACAAATATGAACATCCATTCTAGTTTCAAGTAGCTTTCCTATTCCTAGCTCAAGCTATTAGATGGGGTTTAAAGCTCCAAATTCTTGTTATTTAACTCTTTTCCGAACTTCTACGTTCTTTTCCAAGCAAAGTACAAGTACTTAGGCAAAAATAATGTTGGCCACCATTAAAAGTCATTCCAACTTGAAGAGTTAATAGAAAACATCTTTAACAAACAAATGAAGTTTGAATAGAAAACCCAATCACATAACTAACACATTTGGTCCCACAACTTAGCTAATGGGTTTTGCTACTCATATTCATTGATGTAAGAACAAAGGTAAGATAAATATTCATGACACTTACAAATAGTAGTTGAAGATGATGACAAAAAGTAGAATATGATGACAAAAAGTAGAATATTCTCCTTAAAATCTTCGACAACCAATACTAAATGCTTTTAATACTAAGAGACAACAAAAACTAAATAAAGAATGCCTTTTACAAAACCCTAGGAGAGTATTTATAACGTCCCAAACACGTGCACAAGCTTTGGAAAAAAATACCCCTGCCTGCATAGCATGCGAGCCGCAGGTGATGTCGCAGGTTGCGCCAAACTTCCGCAAGTTATGCCAACTTCACAGTGCGGGTGGCATCATCTGCGGCATCAAATGTGACTCGCAGGCTGAACCTGCATCTCGCAGATGGTGCTCGTATATGCTCCTTCCAATATCCAAAATTTCTCAAATTGCTGCCACCTTGTGCGTTTCATCTGCGTCTCGCAACCGCAGGTCATGCTCTTTTGTATACTTGGTCTGTTTTGCTCCATTTTGATCTGTTATGCTCTCCGAACATCCTATCCTACAAAATGACACAAACACAAGAAAATTAAGACAAAAGGTACTTAAAGAGTCACAAAAATCTAAGAAATTAGCATCAAATATGCCGTAATTTCATGGCACATCAGATACATACAAAGAAAAGGCATCCGCAAGCAAAGGCAAGAGAAAGGGACCCAAGCTGCAGGCAAGGGTCGTATGACCAACCGTTGATCAACCATGAAGGGAAGACCTATTAAGGTACAAAACAACGGCATATGAAAAGGTTTGTTTAAAAACTTACAACGGGATTGAAACAAGAATTCTGTCATTTTTATTTTAGAATAGGGAAGGCTCGTAAAAACAATTGAGAAAAGAGATGAAATCTAGGAATCACCTGTACGAGTGTGAAGGGGGGAACAAAGGCAGAACTCTGAAGAAAACTCAAATTCACCAGAGGAGAAGAAGAAAAAAGGAGAGAGCATTTATCCATTAGAAACTGTTTGGAAGAGAAGAGCACATCCAAATGGTAAGTACTTATGTGACCGCGAAACAGGTTGAAGAACCTGTTCAACCAAGCATAATGAAGGCAGTCATCTGGAACTAGTAGCTCAACCTGATCCAGTAAAGTACTAAAATGCTCAAATCCCCCACTGAAACATCAACAAAGACGGACATCCGAAGACTACAACAAGTTATGGATTGTACACAAATGGTAATATGCTAAAAGGGTCCTCTATTGATTATGGTCAAGTATTGATAAAAAGGGGGGGAAAGGAATAAATATGTTAGTATTGAGAATGATTAAAGCTTCACATTGTTCCTTAAAATTGGCTAGAAAGGTTGTCTCAGACTGTGTGTTTTTCAAAAGTAATTAAAATATTTTACTCAGTCTTGTACATTTAGTTGTATGTCCTATACCATAATATGTTCATGATCTCCTAAAAGATCTAACATAATGATGCACAGTAACCGACATTAATACCAAAGATCATATATAGATCACGGTGGTTTTCAAAAGTAATTAAAATATATTTACTCGCCTTGTACATTTAGTTATATGTCCTATACCATAATATGTTCATGATCTCCTAAAATTTCTAACATAATGACGGTCGCAGAACTGGCATTAATATCAAAGATTGCATACGGCTAGTCATCTATACTTCAGGTATGTATTTTATCTCTTGCAGTCAATTAAATGCTCAGATCTTGGAACAACTCAAACAACCTGTTGTCATCACCCTAGCCAACTATAGCTATCATTAAGTGTGTATTGAGAAGTGAGAAGCAAGTCATGTTGACCTTCTTGAAAACTTTTCACAATCAAATTTTTCGCTTTCCAAGAACACTTTTCAAATTCAAATACACCACTTGATTCCAAAATAGCACGGCTATTTAAATCAAGCAAAAATGGATAAAATCTCACCAATACCACTCTCTCACCATGAAACCAAATTGAAAAAGGTCCAAATCATCTTCAGTTCTAATGAGCTCTTCCCTCTCATACTCTCAAAAACTCCTTTACCTCTACCCATATAATTTAGTGCTCCTTCTCCTTAATCCACCTTTCCCAATTATATACATGTACATACCCATAAAGGAGGTGAAAAGAAAATTTGAATGGAGCATATAGATAGGGAGAATGTGATAAAATCTCTGAAACAGAGGAGAGTGAGGGAGAAATCAGTAAAGCAAGATCTCTTCATGAGAAATGAGTTGCTTGATTTTGCAAGCTCAGTTTAGGATAACATCGTTAGCCAAATGGGAAAAACAAGCGATGAAGGCATACGGGTTCTTGAAGAAATAAGGAAGGATGAAATAAAGAAGAACCATATAGGAAAGAAGAACAATCCGGTTCTTTGTCCTCATAGTAAACCCCGGGATAAAAGATAAGTGATCTTCTCGGGGCAGGGATGGAGCATGATCTAAATATTGAGCTGCAAGTGCCAGAAGGTATTCTAAGGGGCATAAATTTCAACATCTTATCAGATACCGGCTAGTTCAGATCAAGAAAAAAAAAAAAGACACTCCTTCCACTGATTTTGATGATAATTGGGTCAAAAGTGATCGTCACTCAAGCGAGATGAGCTCTTGGCTAGAAAGTGACACTACCCTTAGAGCCAAAATCCTCTTCACATCCCCTAGATAGGACTTCCTAGAATGTGGCCTAGAAATTTACCTTCCTTGGAACAATTCAAAGCGTCTAAGTTCCCAGTCTAGTATGAATGATCTAGTGTATTTAATTGAAATCAAGAGACTGGAATTGTACTCATTGATGTAAATAAAAAGAATTGTTAATTAACTATTGCATATCTTATGGATTTGTGCCTTCTCTATGTGACACGAATGTTTTGACTTATTGAGTAACTGTCCTATTATATTGTGTATATGTGATAGCCCTAGTGGCCATGAGTTTAATATTGAAAGGTGCTTGATTGGTTCTGAGATTAACTTTCTAACGATGCCTAAAAGGGGAATATTAATTAACCGTGTGCATATCTCGATTTTTGAATCATGCTAACCTAGTTTACCTTAAAGACAACTGGACTATGAGATGACTGGAACAAGTTACGAAATTGACTAAAAGACAGGTGTTTCTCATCATCAAAAAGGGGGAATTTGTTGGCAGAATTCCAGGTGTGAAGTTTTGATGATTGTTGACACCTAATTTTCACCTCATAAGATGCGTATTTTAATTTTCAAAATTCCCGAGTCAAAGACGGAGAAAGGATGCACCCTCTTAAAAATCAAATTCAAAAAATCCCGAGAAAATTGTAAAAAATTGACATTTAATTATTATTCTGTAAAAATTGACAATTGCAAGAAAATTATGAGTTATCTAATTTCATAAATTTAATTGAAAAAGAAAATGCGTATCTTGCCCCGTCTAACTAGGGAAAATTGTTAATTAAGACGACGTATGAATTACGGCTCATTTTTACAGCATTTTTTACATTTTTAAATATTCCCCAGGACTATATCAATATTAGGTTTGTTTTGAAGCTAATATTTTAAATTTACGGGTTTTAAATTTTAATTAGCCTAAATAACTACTTTATTTAGTTATATGTGTATTTATAATACTTAGTCTTTATTTAATTTAAATTGGGAAAGGGGGTCAATTTAAATGCTTTCAAAACTTTGAGGGGGGATTTTATTAAAAAGGAGAGTGAAAGTTTAATAAAATAAACTTTCAACCCCTTCCCCCCCCCCCCCTCCTCCCCAAATTCCCTCATTTCCACCCCGACCCTTTCTCTTTTCTTCTCAGGCGAAAATGGCAATTTCTTTAGGGTTTGTTTAACGATCAAATTTGTGGCGTTTCATGCCTATTTTATGCCAGATTTTTGAGGGCGTTTGTCCTCTACCATGTTTCCTCATGATTGCCAAGTTTATTTTCGTATAATTCGTAATATTTGATCTCGAATTTGACTCGTATTGGAATGTTGCTTTGTTCCTTCATGTGTGTGGTTGCCATGGGCGTAGCCTCGAGCTCTTGGCCATCTTGTGCACAACACACAACAAATGAAGGACCCAGGAATAATTTCCCATGAGTCTGTTCAGTTTGGGTACCATTTTAGGAGGTTTCTATCCTATTTAGCCGTTGGAATGTACTGGTTTTTGTCCTATTAATGACTAGGTGTACTATCCTAGTATTTTGCTGATTTGTTGGATTTTTATTTGGATTTTAGGATATAAATTTGTTATATTGTGTGATATGTGCTATTTTCTGATTGGTAGTAGTACAAATTTGTTGAAGAATTTGCTGAGCTTTTATTGGAAATTTGAATATTTTGAATTAGGTTTCAAATGAGAAGGAAAATCTGTTGTGGATTTGTTTTTTCCATTGTTTGTCCCTAAAACCTATTTCTACTCCTATAAATAAGAAGAAAGTGGCCATTCAAAGAAAAAAGGTTTTTTTTTTTTTTTTTTTTTTTGAGGTCTGAAAAATCCTAAGTGTTTAAAAAATCCTTCATTACATATATTTCCAAATATATCACAAATATTCAATATATATATACCACCTATATATTACAAACCCTGCTACTATATCACTACTAGACTATATAAAAACATTACAAATACATACTCTATTGACACTACTCTAGATATACTGATATTATACAAAAATTCAAAGAAAAGGGTTGATTTCCAAAGGTTTAAGTGTTGGTGTTGAAGTGTTAATCCAATTCCTCCCATTTGATCTTTTGGTTGCCCTATAAAAAGGTAATACTCCTATTCTAACCTATTTTACTCTATTTATAGCTTATATTGTTGGTTATGTTACTCGAATCATATCATGCCATTTTGCTCTTGGAACTGTTTTGGTGTAAATGTGATAATAGAGCTGTTTAGATGTTTTAGTATTGTTTAATAAGTGTTTGAAGTTTTAAAATGGTTGTTTGATTGAAAGGGAACTCATTCTGTGTCTATTGCTACTGTTTCATTGGATTTTTCTTTGTTTCTGGGTGTTTCAAGTTGGTTCTGAGTCTTGAGGCATTTAATAGTTGTATCCTAATGTTATTTGAAGGATGTGATGTCTTAAAATAGCTTTAAAAATGAATGAGAGGGTTTGTTTGTGTTCTAAGTTTACTATTCCAGTGGTTTTATCTGAGTCTAGGATATTTGATTTGACTATATAAGCTATAATTATGATCTTTGTGTGTTCCTAGTACTGTTTAAGAGATCTTAAGTTTGGAATTTTTTTATTTTAAAAAAATGAAGTAGGTGACCAATCTTGATTTGAACATTGTTTTATTGAATGGTTGTGTCATTTGGAGCTTGAAAGCTTGATTTTCCTGGTTTTAATTATTACTGGTTATGTTATGGATCTTGTTTTGATGATTTGAAGGTTTAGGAGGCTGTCATGTTGTTTTAAAACTAAGTTAAGATTAAAACTAGTTCTGTTTTCCCTTATTTGTGACTGTTTCATGAGATTTCAACTTAAAATAAGGTTTAGGACTTGAAGGAGGCTTTGGAGGTAAAACTGAGATAAATAATGGCTTACAAAATGTTTGTTTGTGTCCTGCTTGTTTGACCTCTTGCTAGTTGTTATGACTGTCTTTTTTTCAAATTCAAAAAATGGATTTGAGAATTTGCCTTTGTACTTTGTATATGCTCATTACTTGCAAACTAGTTTAAAATGGTTTTGAATACCCCTTGAGTGAAAACCTGTCCTCAAAAATGATCTTGAATATTTACTCTTCTTGTTTACACCTAGCATGATGTGTTTTGAAGTTTCTGTGCTATTTTGGAAAGAAAAGAGCTTGTCAAGTTAAAACCTTCCAGAATGATTCAGGTTTTCTCTGTTTTGTTTAGCTAGTTGTGTTAAAATGAGAGGATTTTGATTTTGTGTTTCTTAAACCTATTTATTGATCTATGTGTTATTCTATCCTATTTGAACTTTGTGTGACTGTCTAAAAGAGATAAAAAATGATTTTCTTAACTTGGATAAATAGATTTTGAGACAGTAACTTGGTTACTTGTTTAGTGAAAATGCTTGAAAGAGGCCGTGGCTTGTCTGTTAACTCTTAGTTGGTTTACTCTTTAAGTGCACTTGGTGATTGACTTGCAAATTGTTAAAAAATGAGGGACTAGTATGTGAAGCAAGTTGTTTTTCTTGACTTGCAACTGGGATAATAGGGTCTGGGGGTGGCTAGCATGAAGATAGTCTTGATTTGCTTGTGACTTATAGATCACTGCCTTGTCTCATATTAGCTGCTTGTTTGTAATTTTCATGTTGGTTTGTCACTTGTGACTTGCATTTGATACTTGTATTGCTTACAATTTGCTTGTTTCCCTTTGCCTAACATTATCACCTAATAGACTAAGTATAGGGATTCTAAACTAGGACTAAAGCTGTTTTAGAAAACTGATGTGATACTTGCTTTTATAACTCACTTCTTTGTTGTACACTTGTAAAATTTGAGACTGCCTCATATGTTTCCCTTGTCCCTATTTGCTTGGTTGAAACAAAACCATGACCAAAATGCTATGGAAGGACCTAGGATAGTGCCATGCCCTCTTTAATAGCTTTGGAACCCCTGAAATACTAAGTGCCTCTGTTTGAATTTTTACCTTTGATCATGTTTGATTATAACTACTGTCTATACCTATTTGACCTCTACTTGTGATCTTGGCTCACTGTTTGGACCATATAATACTTTGAACTCCATCAATGACCTAAAATAGTATTATGTACCCCTTTTTGATCCTATTTTAGGCTTAGTGAATCTGTCATTGCTCTTATTTGAAACTACCTAGTTACTGAATTCAATGTGACCCTAAGTTGACTTATAACTTGCATATGGGACAATACCATGCTCCCATCACTTTCTTGTGGACTTGTTGGTCCTGTTTTGATTACTCTTTATGTCCTATAGGGACCCTGCTTGATCTTACATTTGTGTTTGGACCTAGTTGCTTAATTCTGGGCATAAAGCTAAGTTAAAATTGTTATTCTTAAAGCTCTACAATGTTTTCTATGGGACTGCTTATATGCTGAAATGATCTTGAAACTAGTTGAGACTTTTGTGACCCAATGATTGATCATAAAGTAGGATCTAGGGACTTGAGAAATGTTGGGGACCTGCATTCTAAATTTGTTAAACACCTAGACTTGTTTGAGCTAAAATTGATACAAAAATGACTTTGGACCTTAAAACTTGCCTCTGTAAGTGGTGAATGGGTTTAAAAAATGGCTCTCTGGCATTTGGTTAAGCCCAATCTCTCTATCTCTATTTAATTATGTACTTTAAATTATTATTTGCGAAATTATTATGTAAATTGGAGCCCTTATAAGATTATCACATATTTTAAAGTTGCAAAAAATGAATTTGCTACAAAATTTAAGACTAATTTTTAGGCATTAATGCAAACTTGGGACTGATTTGATTAGAAAGACTGAAACTGCCGCTTTTTTGTGAAATTAAGGACCAAATTGAAAATTTATGAAACCTGTGGACTTATGACATATGGACTGATTCAGACTAATGTTTAGAACTTCTGGGACTAACCGTGACTATTTAGACTTAGACTAAAAATAAAACTTGACTAAAACTTGAAAAAAATAGAATAAAATGGACTATATATGTAGAATACGATTGATATATGGACTATAATAGTATGCCTAAAACTATTTTCTATACTTTAAAAAATATTTTTTCAAAACTATTTTGGGTGGACTTACGTAGAGTCCTACTTAGGTTAAGAGCCTTCGGGTATTAGCCTAAGTGTTCTAGTCCGACACCCAAACGCCCAATTTTGGGCAAAATTTTACCACTTTCGTTTTCTTGAAATATGATATATCTCGCATGAATGACTAAATTCTTTGTTGTGGAAATATAAGCCGAAACAATTTTTTACTATAAGCAATTCATATCTACAAAGGCATACTATTAGAACCCGTAGGTCAACCGTATTTTAAGGATCCTTAATACCGGGGTGCCTAACACCTTCCCCGGGGGATCACCAGAACCCTTACCCATACTTTGGTTAGATTAGAATTCTTTTAAAATTTAACCGTTTTGAATGAACCATTTTCAACTGGTTTTCCTAATTTCCTAAAAATTAGGTGGCGACTCTAAAATAAAGTCCATTTAGAATATCATCCACGTAGAAGAATATTTTTCCTTTTTTTCCGGTACGATTGACAATCGTAATTTCCCGGGACACTTTTCTTTTTAAATGAGGCAAGTGCAAATACGAAACCGAAAAAATATCGACCCGCTGCAATGATTGACAAAGTAAAAAACTCGAAATAAGTGAACCAACTTAAAGGCATGTTGAAAGCTGAACTAAAGCTAATCAAGAAATATTTAAGAAGAGCTAGTGAATCAGCTTAGACAAAGAGTATCAATAAAGTAGAAGAAACCGAAGCTAGGTACATGTAACAATGGAACAAAGCTAGACAAATTGGTTGAGATGAAGCAAAGGTTCCAGATAATGTAAAAGGCTGGAAAAAGCAAGTAGCACAGGATGGATAGAACAGGTCTATAGACATGTTGAATTACAAAGAAGCAGCAGAGACAAATGCAGACATATGAACACAGATGATCAACATATGTCTGTCAACATGAGACTGGTGCAATGATCAGACATGAGAGTGAACCAATCGATGATCAATCACAAGACATATGCAGAACAAAGGAGATGAAGGTGACTCAGTCCCAGAGCAGTTCATTGAAGAATAGAACAAGCATGTAAACATGTTCGTTCACAAAGAAGTCATCAGGTGCAAGGCATGGCTGAATCAGAGGATAGGGATCATAAGGATAAATGGTGAATATGACTCAGACAAAGTATTTTGTTTAAGTAAAGAGACCTGCAAACAAAGCATATGAACCAGGTCTGCAAACATGTCCCAACACATAGGAAGAACATGATCAGAGTCACAGGGTGAGACAAGGCTGAAGACATGATTAATTCAACCAAGGAATAAATCTGAATGAAGAAGAAGAAGACAGACACAGAGCAACATTTGATCAATGAAATAGGTCTGTCAACATGTTCCATCATTCATCACACAAGTAGGCTTAAGATAGAGTCGCAGGAATGGACGAGAAGGAGATGATGAAACAGGTTTGTGAACTTGTTCTATCTCGCATGCGCGTAGATTCAAGGTAAGAACTGTGGATGAAACAAAGTTCGTGAACATGTTCCAGGCAAGTCCTACAACAACTAGAATTTGCAGTTTTATGGTAAAGACTTGGTAGTCAAGTATGTAGATTTCCTTGACTTCTACACATACAAGAAGTGGACTCAACAAGGCAAGAATCCAAATTCAACACAAACCCTGTTATATGTCATGGGCCTACTCGATGAGGGTTTTGTGTTTGCGAACCTGTTGTGCAATTAATGTTATAAATATCTAATTCTTACCAAGAAGAAGGTTTGTGCACACACAAAGAGAGATTTTAGAATATTGAGCGATCAAGGAGATATCAAGAATATTCAGAATCTAGGTGTGTGTCCCTAGTACGAGAAGAAGATTGAAAAAGCTATCAAACAGAGTTAATTTTTTCCAGTTCTTGAGTCTAAAAAACTTGTATTAGGTTGTTTATCGAGTTGTATCTTTATCCGCTTTATTAGAAGCATTACAGTTTGATACAAAACATTCTAAGTTCAACTTCAAGTTAGAGGTCAACTTGAAGGTTGCTTGCTAGTCAGAGGTTGATTACTGAGATAGGAATTAAAGGTTAGTTCCTAGGTTACAAAGTTTATAACTTGAATTTGCAGAGGCTCACAGTTGTAGTGGGGTTTGGGAAAATCCTACAGAGGTGTAGGTCATGGCTTTTATTGCCTTTGTGAGCCGGGTGATTTTCACGTAAAAATTATTGGATTCTTTACTTACGTGTTGTTTATATTAGGCAAGACGTTATCATAGAACAGGTAGAGTAACGTGTTCCTTCATATAGGTGAAAATCAGATGCTGCATAGGATAGGAAGTAGGTCGTTCATTCTAACAAAGTCCTATGGGAGAAGAACATGGTGGTACTTTTTACTAACTTTGTGTTCTTTTATGCAGGAAACTCAATTTCTGCATGGAAGTTAAAAAACACCTGGATTATAGGAAATTTGAAACCTATTTGTACCGCTGATCCTATTTACCTGGAAAATGATTTGGTGCAAGCTTGTTTTAAATTTGATCACATACTACTTACGCAGGAAATGGTATGGGAAATACAGGATCTCTATGGAATTTAGAAACACAGGTTGAATGGATATAAATTGGCAACATGATTTTTGGATATTGGAGGAAAGTTTGTGTGGCAATTTGGTTCTGCAGGTACACTGGTTGTGTCATTTATCCTAATCAACTAGGATATGATGTGATACAACAATGGTCACTACAACAGTCTTATTTATCCAATTTGTACAGGAAATGATATAGGACTTAAGTTTGACACAAAAGGAAACAAGTGTTGTCTGCAGATAAGCAGCATGAGTTTTAGATATTGTTTTACTGGTTTTTTAATTTGCAGGTTCCTAGAAGATGATAAGAAGGATATAAGGTCAAATAGGATCTATTTGTTGACTATTCCTCAGTGTGTGGTATTAGCACCTTGTGCTCATTCTGCTGCGGGGTGGAGAACATATGGAAAATGTATTGGCACTTATATGGACTGTTTTAGGACTGCAATTGAATCACATAATTGTAAATATTAATGGAATGTGTGCTCTTACTCAACTTTGTGTTGTTTCAGGGTGAGAAACAAATGTGGTGAATGCTTCAAAGAACAAAATGCAAAACATGGAAGTAAGAAACAACAATTTAAGATGCAACAGTCTTGGTTTGAATAGGAGCATTAGTTTTCAATTGGTATTCTATAGTTATGGAGCTGCTATAAGATTTCAAATAGGCTACAGAACAATTAAAAATGCAACAGCGTCTATATACTACAGTTTCACATGACAAGGCCATGTTTGCAAGACTTCAATAGCTGCAGAGTATTTTTGCAGAAACACAAGACACACAAGCAGTTTTTTGGTTATTCTATGATCAAAAACTATTGTCTATCATTGACTATGTTGCAATTTTCAGATTTTTAATTAGTTTGGTCTATTTCTTAGAAATTTGTAGTACCAAATTAAGACACATTATAAGTCTTAAGTTTGTCATTAGTTTAATTCTTGCACTTTTTATTAGCTTTGGCTACATTTGTAAGGACTCATTGATTTGGTTTGAGAAAATTTTATAAAATCAGCCTAGGCATCATCCTAGTGGACTTTATTTTTTAAAAAAAAAAAAACCTCTAAGGTAATCTCTTACTTAAACCCCATGGTTATTACCTCAATCTAGCAAAGTTTAACACAAGAATCTTCATCTATTTCATAGATTCCAAGAATTCGATTAAGGAACAGTTGAAGAAAAGAATCATTGGGAATTAGTCGTGAGGTAAGTTTCTGTAGTTCTAGTATAGTTTTGGGGATTGTTTTGGGTTTATAAATCTTTTATATATCGTTAAAATTCATGGGTTAATCATATGAAAGCAAGAACATGAATTTGGTTTAAAACCCTAGTTTTCGAAAGGGGTGGGAATTGAAGAGAAGAGTGTAAAGTTTGAATTTTTATCATCTAAATCAATTGTAGTATTGTTGAACCTCAAAAAATCCATTTGGTAGAGTTTTAGTGGGAATTGAGGTATGTAACTTTTCAAACATACTTTTCAACCTTTAAAGCTAATATCTTTGGCAAGGTTTGTGTGCGTGAGGGACAAGCCCACATTAAACCTTATATATCATACTATATATATGTATCTATAATTTTCCCTATCAAGGGATGATTGAAATTGAATTATAAATCTTTGAACTTTGAATATAATTTACCCCTATAACGGATGCTTTAAACTTTATTTCGAAGGTTTGGATATTCGAGGTGTTTTTCCCTTCGAATGGATCTCGTTTAATTGAAATTGATTAATGATTTAAACTTAGCTTCTAAATCGATGGTATACTCCAACTGGCTAATGAACATAATACATAATGAATGATTCGGCTTCTATGGTATGATTATGATTCGGTTAATAGGCCATGATTTCTGTTGTTTATGTTTGGCCTATGTAACGACCCGTTAGATTGTTTTGGTTGTTTTCTCATTTTTCCTATTTTGACCTTGTGAACCCACCTATTTTCTTATTTTTGGATTGTTGTGTAGTGGGCGTGGTTCGTATGATTCCCGAGGTGGTTGTAATCTCTTAAGATTGGAAATTTGCTAAGTTAAGGAATCTTTAAGTGTTGGGTTGACTTTATGTCACGACCCGACTAGGGCCATGATGGGCACCCGGGGCTAACCACCGAGCACCACTCATTCTATTACTCATCTGCTCTCATTCATATTTCTTATGCACATAATCATGAAAAACTATTATCAGTGGAACATATTCACTTTATATACATAAGCCCTTCGGCTTTCAAAATAATATATATACATATACAATGAGAAACTTGTGAGACCATACTACCCACACTGCATATCTACGAGCCTCTACTAGAGTACTAGACATATGGACTATATATATATATATATATATACCCAAAAGAATAATCAACGACACCTCCAAAAAAATGGAGTGCTCTCAATCAGCTAGTAGCTCCTACGAGTCTGGATCGTCTCCCTATCTACCTGTGGGCATGAACACAACGTCCAAAGAAAACGGACGCCCCACGAATATGTACCGAGTATGTAAGGATGAAGAAATGAACATAAAGAGAAATCATAAGGCATAAAGGGAAAAAAA